>NC_136972.1:7536321-7701582 GCF_032717465.1 Coenobita brevimanus | reverse complement strand
GGAGACAGAGAGATGAGATAGAGAAATTTGTAGGGAAAACGTTGCAAAGATTGGCTCAGAAAAGGAATTCGTGGAAAAGGTTGGGGGAGGCCTTTGTTCAGCAGTGGACTAGTTATGGCTGCTGCTGCTGATATATATATATATATATATATATATATATATATATATATATATATATATATATATCTATATATATATATATATTGTTACATAGCCTATGATTTCATCATCCTTTGTGTAATTTTAACGCACAGTATGCTGCATGTTTGATCACGAGCGTGTTCTGCCTCAGTCCCCCCCTTCTACCGTTATAGTAGAGTAAGTCGTCCTTTCTGTTATTCAGTGCGGGATTGTCGACCGTTTGTCCCCATCGCTTCATTTGCGCGTCCTCTTACAAGTTGTATCAGGCTCTGCCGGCCCCTATATAATGAGCTCAGTCTCTGCATCATTGCCACTTAGATCTGCTCCTCATTTTGATCACATCTCTGTCCTCCCCTGTACAGATATTATTATTGTGAGTGCTCAAGAAGTCTCCAACCATCTAGCAGCTGTGTGTAATTTGAGTATAACTGTTGTTGCATTTTTTTCTTGTACTGTATAGCATAAGTTTAATTTGTAGGCCTAGTGAAGTTTTTTGTAATTCGTGTGGGGTTCTTTATGTCAGTCATTTTTGGTAATAGTTTGTATCTGTAATTATTTATCTGGCATTCACTGAGTATTATCTGGTATCTCATTTTTATCAGGGCTGACTTAGATAAATTTATTCTTGCTAATTTCGTGTTAATAGAGGCTATTGCAGTTAACCATATATTTAACCTGTTTATTTGCCATTACATTATCTTATGAGTCCTGAATGTTTTATTGTTAGTTTGAGCATTAAACTTTGACTTGTAATTTTACCTAACTCTTTTGTTTTGAACCTGGAACTTTACGGGACAGTAGTGATTTTTAGTATTCTCACTTAAAGTGTACATTATCTTTCTCTGTTCCGTAACATAAATTTGGCGACCTCATATCAGGATATTCAGGATATTATCATAAGGATATTGTTTGATATTTTGTGACTGTGATATATTCATGATGGCTACTATTTCTACACTTGATGAAGCCAAAGATTTTTTGTCAAATGTGCAAACAGTGTGTGATATAGAAAACAGAACAAAGAATGAACTTAAGATTGTTGCTCAACAATTGGGATTTGTTGTTCGCTCTCATCAGTCTAAAGATCAAATTGTTGACATGATTAATGAAAGCTTGTTTAATGTAACTCCTCCAAATGAGCAAACGCAGATTGAATTAGCTAAGTTACAGCTAGCCCTGCAGGAGGCTCGTGTTAAGGAGGCTGAATTTCACGCACAAGTTGAACTTGCTAGGATTCAGGCAGACCATGAGTATCGCATGAAACAAGGTGGAACTGGATCATCTAGCTCTGATGATTTTGATGTGGCTAAAAATGTTAAACTTGTCCCTCCTTTTAATGAATCTGATTTAACAAAGTATTTTCAGTTGTTTGAGAGGGTAGCTACAGGTTTTAATTGGCCTAAGGAGTATTGGCCAGTACTCCTTCAAACTGTTCTCACCGGTAAAGCTCAAGTAACTTATGCATCTTTGCCTCAGGATCAGTCTGATAATTATGATGTAGTAAAGAGCTTGATTCTTAAGGCCTATGAGCTTGTTCCTGAAGCTTATAGAGTAAAATTTAGGACAACTTACAAGCAAGATAAGCAATCCCATGTTGAGTATGCAAGAGTCAAAGAAGATTTGTTAGAGCAGTGGTTAAATTCTAAGAATGTGGATTCTGATTTTGGTAAATTTAAGCAGATGATTTTGCTGGGGGATTTCAAAAGGTGTATTAGTAAAGATGTAAGCCTATATCTTGATGAGAAAAGAATAGATAATTTGTCTGATGCTGCAGTTTTAGCTGATGAGTATGTTCTCACTCACAAGAGATATTTTAGAGGAAAAAGGAAAGCTGAGAGTCAGTACGTTGCCTCTACTCAGAGTACAGGTAACAGGAAAGAGAATAAGGATGATGTTTCTCAGGAAGTAAATACCAGCTTCACCTCTAGATTTCAGAAAAGTAAATGTACTTATTGTAGTAAGCTTGGTCATACTACGGAGAGATGTTTCAGGAGACAGCGTGATGTGAACAAAAAGGAGTCTTTAAATATTCAGTCAATTGGTCTAGTGTCCACTCTTGAGAGTTCCCAGAATTCTTTAACTGAGTTAACTGAACCTGCTTTGAGGGGTAACTTAAATTCTCATGATGGAGCTCCTCTTTTGAGCAGTAACGTGGGTGACACTCTCAAGAGTTCATGTGCTAATTTCCTGTCTGATGGTTTTGTCAGTCCTCTGGACAGTAATGACAGGAAATCAGTTAAAATATATCGTGATACAGGTGCTTGCCAATCCCTTATGCTGACCAGTGTTCTAGGCTCTAATGTTAATTCCTCTGATGAAACTGTAATCTTACAAGGTGTAGGGAATAATTTCTTCTCTGTTCCTCTGTGCAGAGTGAATTTAGAGTCTGGTTTTGTTAATGGTTCCGTTATCGTTGGGTTGGTTGAGACACTCCCAATGTCAGGTGTAACTTTCTTACTTGGAAATGATATTCGTGGAAGTCAAGTGTGTCCAGCTCCTCAGTTGTCTAGTGAGCCAGTGGCTGTGTCCCAGGATTGTGATGTCCCTGATGTGTTCCCTGCATGTGCTGTCACTAGGGCTAAGTCTAAAGTTACTGGTGATTTAGAGGATAATGATGATGATGATGTTATCCTAGCTGACACTTTTCTTGCTAATTTGGACCACTCACCAGATGAGGCAGTACCCCGTAGTGTTGATAATTTGTCTCGTCAAGAGTTGGTTGAGTTGCAGGTTGCTGACCCTGAGTTGAAAGGTCTAGCTAACTCTGCTTACAGTGAAGAAGAGTCAGCCGGTGCTTCTACTTGTTATTATGTAAAGTCAGGAGTACTTATGAGGAAGTGGAGACCCCCAACAGCATCAGCCGACTGTGAATGGGAGGTTGTACATCAAGTTGTCATCCCTCGTGTTTGTAGGCAGGATATCATTAGAGTGGCTCATGATTCCAGTTTGGCAGGACACCTTGGAGTGAGGAAGACTGTGGCACGCATTTTGAAACACTTCTACTGGCCAGGTATCTTCAGGGATGTTTCCTGGTATTGTAAGTCTTGTCACACCTGTCAAGTTGTGGGGAAGTGTAATCAGACCGAAAAGGTTGCACCTCTAGTTCCCATTCCTCCTTTTGAGGCGCCTTTCACCCGTGTGTTGGTGGATATTGTGGGCCCTCTTCCTAAGACTTCTTCAGGATTTTCTTATGTGTTGACCATGATTGACATGGCTACTCGTTATCCTGAAGCCATTCCACTTAGAAACATCTCAGCAAAGAACGTGGTTAAGGAAATGCTGGGGTTCTTCACAAAGTTTGGTCTGCCTAAGGAGGTACAGTCAGACCGAGGAAGTAATTTCATGTCAAATGTTTTCAAGCAGTCTCTGAAAGAGTTGGGCATCACCCAGATCACGTCTTCAGCTTACCATCCCCAGACCCAAGGAGCGTTGGAGAGATATCATCAAACACTCAAATCGATGCTCAAGAAATACTGTTTGGAACATCAGAAAGACTGGGATAAAGGTCTTCCATTCGTTGTGTTTGCTGCAAGAGAATCTCCAAATGAATCACTGGGCTTCTCACCTTTTGAACTACTGTTTGGCCATGAAGTAAGAGGACCCCTTAAGTTACTCAAGGAATGCTGGCTCTCGGAGGAAGATGACGTCAACCTGCTGGAGTATGTGATGAAGTTCAAAGAACGGCTGTCCACTGCTTTACAGCTGGCGAGAGAGAATTTAGGAGCTGCTCAGGAGAAGATGAAGACTTGGTATGACAAGAAGTCCAGGTTACGCCACTTTCAGCCAGGAGATCAGGTTTTGATTCTGCTACCAGTTCATGGGCAACCTCTTCAAGCCAAGTTTAGTGGCCCTTATTTCGTGGAGAAGAAACTCAGTGATGTCAACTATGTCATCGCCACATCAGATCGTAGAAAGAGCAAGCAACTATGTCACATCAATATGCTAAAGTTATATCACAGGCGGGACGAAAATAATCCAGTCTGCACTGTAGCTGTTCCACCCGAGTCTGCAAGTGAAGCTCTCCCATGCAGTATGAACCTGAGTGATAGTTTGGGGAAGAATCCTGATATCATGAATGATCTCCAGACTAAGCTTTCTCATCTACCACCCAAGGAAAGGCAGGAGTTTTCGGCATTACTGCAGGAGTACCCGCAAGTGTTCCGTGCCACTCCAGGAAGAACCACTGTGTTGATGCATGATGTCGATGTTGGAGACGCAAAGCCAATTAAATTGCCTCCTTACCGTGTGAACCCAGTGAAAGTTCCTCTCATCCAGAAGGAGCTTGACTACCTGTTGGACCACAAGATGATTGAGCCCTGTCAGAGCGAGTGGAGTTCTCCTGTCACTCTGGTCCCTAAGCCAGGTGGGTCACAGAGGCTTTGCATTGACTACAGACGTGTTAATCAGATAACCAAAACAGACACTTACCCTCTCCCTCGCGTGGAAGATTGCATAGACAAGATCGGAAAGGCTAGGTACATAAGTAAGTTTGATTTGTTAAAGGGATACTGGCAAGTACCTATGACTGAACGTGCTAGGGAGATCTCATGTTTTGTAACACTAGGAAAGGCTTTTGCATGTTCTGTAATGCCGTATGGTATGAAGAATGCACCAGCCACATTTCGGAAGCTCATGAATGTTGTAACGGAGGGTTTGGCAGGGTGTGTTGTTTATATTGATGATGTATTAATCTTCAGTGACAACTGGAAAGATCACCTATGCCGTGTCAGTAAATTTCTTGACCGTTTAGTTCATGCTAATCTTGTAGCTAATTTATCAAAGTGTGAGTTTGGTCAAGCTAAAGTTCAGTACCTTGGGTATGTAATTGGTGATGGACATGTTGCACCACCAGGAGCTAAGGTTCAGGTTATAAGTGATCTTCCCAGACCTAAAAGTAGGAAAGAGCTACAAAGATTTTTGGGAATGGTAGGTTATTACAGGAGATTTGTTCTTAACTTTTCTATTCTTGTATCACCACTTACAGACTTACTGAAAAAGGGAGTTAAATTTGTCTGGACTGATAACTGTGAATCCTCTTTCAACAAACTTAAAGCTATTCTATTAAGTCAGCCAGTGCTCGCTACTCCAAATTTTGCTAAGCCTTTTAAGATGGCTGTTGATGCAAGTGATACAGGAGCTGGGGCTGTTTTGCTGCAAGAGGATGATCAGGGTATTGAACATCCTGTATCTTATTACAGTAAGAAGTTCACTCCACCTCAAAAGAACTACTCCACTATTGAGAAAGAGCTTTTGGCCTTGATTTTGGGTTTACAGCAGTTTTCATTTTATTTGTGTTCTGGTTTTGACCCCATAGTCATTTATACCGATCACAACCCACTGAAATTCCTTAGTAAGTTTAAAGATAAAAATCAGAGATTGACAAGATGGAGTCTACTTCTTCAGAAGTATTCATTAGACATACAACATGTTAAGGGGAAAGAAAATGTTATTGCAGATTGCTTATCTAGACTTTAGACAGATTGTTTTAGAGTAATAAGAAATTTCCTTTGTAAATTTCTTTTTTCTTTGTTGGGAGGTGTTACATAGCCTATGATTTCATCATCCTTTGTGTAATTTTAACGCACAGTATGCTGCATGTTTGATCACGAGCGTGTTCTGCCTCAGTCCCCCCCTTCTACCGTTATAGTAGAGTAAGTCGTCCTTTCTGTTATTCAGTGCGGGATTGTCGACCGTTTGTCCCCATCGCTTCATTTGCGCGTCCTCTTACAAGTTGTATCAGGCTCTGCCGGCCCCTATATAATGAGCTCAGTCTCTGCATCATTGCCACTTAGATCTGCTCCTCATTTTGTTCACATCTCTGTCCTCCCCTGTACAGATATTATTATTGTGAGTGCTCAAGAAGTCTCCAACCATCTAGCAGCTGTGTGTAATTTGAGTATAACTGTTGTTGCATTTTTTTCTTGTACTGTATAGCATAAGTTTAATTTGTAGGCCTAGTGAAGTTTTTGTAATTCGTGTGGGGTTCTTTATGTCAGTCATTTTTGGTAATAGTTTGTATCTGTAATTATTTATCTGGCATTCACTGAGTATTATCTGGTATCTCATTTTTATCAGGGCTGACTTAGATAAATTTATTCTTGCTAATTTCGTGTTAATAGAGGCTATTGCAGTTAACCATATATTTAACCTGTTTATTTGCCATTACATTATCTTATGAGTCCTGAATGTTTTATTGTTAGTTTGAGCATTAAACTTTGACTTGTAATTTTACCTAACTCTTTTGTTTTGAACCTGGAACTTTACGGGACAGTAGTGATTTTTAGTATTCTCACTTAAAGTGTACATTATCTTTCTCTGTTCCGTAACAATATATATTGTTACGCTGTCCGCCTTTCCGTTCCCACGGATGCAGCCGTTACAGCTGGGCTAGGGGGATTATGCAGTATGTATCCGTGTCATTCGCGGAGTTTATATTAGCGAGTGTTACAAGTTCTTTTGTTTCTTTCGTTCCTGCCACTGAGGGCAATTTTATTTCATACCATGCTGAGAATGCATTTGATTATTTTGATTGTCTTATGTGAGCTACCAGTATATTTAATGATGTTTTGCTTGCATTAGAAGTACCAATTTATTGTAGAGAGAGAGGGGCACGAATATAAGTTCTTATTAATTAATTTGATTCATGCGTTCGCGCTTGGCCGCACAGGAGCCAGCCTTTGTCAGTCTCTTCCCAGCCAGCTTTAGTATCGGGTGCTTGTACACTCTCTCTCTCCCCAGTTATTTTTCTGCCGAGCTGGCGTTTTCATTTAAGTTTATTTTTATTCTTTTGTTGCTGACTGAGGGAAGTAGTTATTTTATTTTGTTTTTGTAACCGTGTTGTCTTTGGAGGGCCAGTTTGGCTCACCGTGGTCTTCTCGCTGCCTTTGTTAACGTTCCCCAACACACGTACATACACACACACACCCCTAACCCCTACACAGTTAATCCCATCTCTTTGCTCAAGGCTAGTGAGAACCATCGTGAGCTATTAACTGCGTTCCCCCTTGGACACGGGTTAAGTAGAAAGTCACCACCGGAAGTAAGTGGGAGGTGTTCCTGTATACTGTCTCGGGCGGTATTACTTCCGGTAGTGGCGATAGTAGGCTAGATCTATAGGTAGGCTGTTCCGTTTTATTATCAAAGTACAGAGTGTTGCGTTCTTAAGTACTTCCGTTGTGCAGTTTTTCTCTAGTTTGCGGAGTGTCAGTGCCGGGGTCTGCGTTATTTTTGCAACGCAGTGGAGGCCGATCATCTAAGGCTGACTTGTTGTCTTTTTGTAATAGCCCCGGGCTGGCGCAAACCGTAACAGTGGCGACCTCGCATCAGGATATCCTAACAGTGCCTTCTTCTTGCTAGGATATCGTTACCTTGGCGTTCTCTGTGCTTTGAGGTGAAGTTGATGTGTTTTGTAGTTTCTCAGTCAGCATTAGTATTTCATTATTTAGTACTGCCATTGATTTGTCGCCATGGAGTCACGCGTGTCTACACCAGATCGCGTACGTGCTGAGTCACCTGTGGATATGGAACAACGAGAGGCACATAGCAAAGGTACTCCCCGTGTGAGCCCTGAGTTTGACTATGGTGCTGAAATGCCTCGTTTCGCTACCCCACTATTACCATCTATGATGCCGCCGAGCCAGTTTAGAGCAGTTCCCCCAGGTATGTCTAGTGCTTTCCCTGGAGTTGTTCATTCCACTCCCATATACCCTGGAGCCTTGTCACCAGAGGCTCAGTTGCAGTTGGAGTTGAAAAGGTTGGAGATGGAAATGCAGCGTGCAAAAGAAGAGAGGGAGATGCAGCGTGAAAAAGAAGAGAGGGAAATGCAGCGGGCAAAAGAAGAGAGGGAGATGGAGTTGCAGCGTGAAAAAATGCGATTTGAGCTGGAGAAGACTCGCTTGGAGCTGACTGCTAATAGACCAACTTCAGATACCCAAACCTCAGGCCGTGCAGAGGATAGGGAGAGCTGGTTCTCAAGGAGTCTAAAATTAGTGCCAGCATTTGATGAGTTGAAGGTGACAGAATGGTTTGTTAGATTTGAGAAGAAGGCTAGGGAGTTTGAGTGGCCAAGGCAGCGCTGGGTGGGGTTGGTATCTAATGTGCTGAAGGGAAAAGCCTTGGAAGTGTATAATAGGTTGAGCCCTGAGGATGTAGATGATTATGATGAATTTAAAACAGCCATCCTGAAGGCATATGAACTTAGACCAGAGGCTTATCGGTTGTTGTTCCGTGGTGCTCGGAAAAGGCCTGCTGACACCTATATGGCCTACGCTAGGTATCTGGAGGAGAGGTTAGACGAGTGGTTGCTGAGTGAGAGCGCCACTTCGTATAACGAGGTGCGTGAACTGTTTTTGATGGAACATTTTACCAACATGGCTGACAAAGAAATTGGTGTTAAAATTAGGGAAAAGAGATTTAAGACCTTGAAGGAAGCAACGACGTGGGCTGATGACCGGGTGTTTGCCTTGCGGAGTATGGGGGTCAAGTATGCTAATTTTCAGTATTCCAGGGAGAGGACTGTGAGTGGCCCTGCCTGGGATAAATCTCCCGTGAATCAGTCCAAGGGAAGTTCAGAGGAGAAAAAGAATTCAGGGAGAAAGAGCCCTGTATCCAGTTCGAAGCTACTTTGTTACTTTTGCAAACAGAGTGGGCACATCAAGCCTAACTGTCCTATGTGGAAGGCCTCCCAAAATGCCAAACCAGTGGCACTAGTTATAGGTTCGAGTCAGGTGAACGAGAGGAGTTGGGAGAGTGGTAACGGTGAGGGAGAAGTCTGTGGAAAGCTGGAGTGTAGCCGGCTGTGCTCGCTGCCAGCTCAGGCTGAAAAAGTTACCCAACATGCTACGCCACCTCCGGATGAACTGCCTCAGAAATCGTCCCTAGACTGGTGTAAACCTTTTATGTGTCACGGCACAGTGAAAATTCATGGGATCAGTTATCCAGTTACTGTGGCTCGTGATACCTGTGCACAACAGTCTGTGTGCAGAAACGTGACTGGAGGGCCTGTAAACTCAGGGAAGTATGTGCTGTGTAGAGGCATGAACGCAGATGAATACTATGATTATGTTCATGTGGAACTCGATTGCCCCATTGTTCAGGCTGCAGCTCAAGTAGCTGTTGCTGATGTAATGCCACTAGAGGGGGTTGATTTTCTGCTGGGGAACGACCTGGCTGGGGAGAAAGTATTTCCATCTCTTCCCCCACCAGTTGTTGTGGCAGAGAAGTGTTTTGACGCCCCAGAAATTGGTATTGAAGTTGATGCAGAAGTGGAAGCCATGTTTCCGGTCTGTGCAATTACACGATCTATGGCACAGGTTGCAGTCCGGGAGGAAGAAGTGGTGAAGTCACAGGTTCTTGGGGTCGACTGTGATGAGGCAGGGCCACCAATGGAGGAACCTAGTGAGCAGAGTGTTGCTGTAGTGGGTGAGGAGAGTGGGAATGCGTGCATGGGCGCCGCCCCACTTCCCACTCAGGACACTAGAGGTGGTGCTGAGTGTGTCTGTGTGGAGACTGAACCCAGCTCACCGACTGAATTAGAAGAATTTCAGGACGCTGGGGTCGACTGCGAGGATGCAGGACCTCCGTCAAACGCGCCTGAGGAACAGAGTGTCACTGTTGAGGGTAGAGGCGATGATGTCAGTGTGGAATCTGACATTCCTCCCCCTGTCGAGTGTACTAGAGGTGACGCTGAGATTGATCGCCCTTCGCAATCCAGTGTCCCGACCAGTCCCTTATCTCAGTCCTCAGTAGAGCTGGCGGGTGTTGGGCCAGCAGAATTGAGGGTGAAGCAACAGGAGGATGTAACATTAAAGACCTTGTTTGCTCGAGTAGGGGAAGAAAGAAGTATGGAGTGTGGTAAGGAGTTCCTGATTAAAGACAGTGTTTTACATCGCCGATGGACGCCCACTGGCGCCACGGTGGATGGAGTGAGTGAGTTAGTGCAGGTGGTGGTGCCTGTACAGTATAGGGTGCCGTTAATACAGTTAGCACATGAGGGACCTTTAGCTGGTCACTTGGGAAACAGAAAGACAGTGCAGCGCTTAAGGTATAACTTTTGGTGGCCAAGTATGCCGGGACAAGTTGCTGCGTACATCAAGAGCTGTCACACGTGTCAGTGGGCAAGCCTAATCAAGTTCTTCCTGTGGCCCCTTTGACTCCCATTCCTGCAGTTGAACCTCCGTTTACCCGGGTAATCATTGATATTGTGGGCCCTTTACCTCCTACTTCTGCTGGAAACAAGTATTTGTTAACCATAATGGATGTTACCACGCGATACCCAGAGGCTATACCAATCAGAAGCATGCAGGCGAAGTCAGTAGTCAAGCAACTTATCCTGTTCTTTACTCATTTTGGCCTGCCCAAGGAGTTGCAGTCAGACCGTGGAGTAAATTTTACATCTAATTTATTTAAGCAGACAATGACAGAGTTGGGCATCAAACACATTTTGTCCAGTGCCTACCATCCGCAGTCACAAGGTGCCCTGGAGAGGCATCATCAGACCTTAAAGACCATGCTGTGCACCTTCTGCTATGATAGTGGAAATGATTGGGACCTAGCGGTACCCTTTGTTATGTTTGCAGTGAGAGAGGTACCAACTGAGTCGTTAGGGTTTTCACCCAATGAGTTAGTGTTTGGGCACAGAGTTCGTGGTCCCTTGGATGTGGTGTGAGAGGCCTGGAGTAACAACAAATCTGGCAACCAGGAATCCATGCTTGACTATGTCTGCCGCACTCGGGAGAGTCTGCATTGCGCTTTAGAGCTTGCCCGTGACCATCTAATCAGGGCTCAAGCGAAAATGAAGGCTCATTATGATAAGAAGGTCAGAAGTCGTGAGTTTAAGCAAGGAGATGAAGTTTTGGCACTGCTGCCCATGCAAGGAAAACCTCTGGCAGCTAGATTCAGTGGTCTTTATGTTGTGAAGAAGAAAGTTGGGGAACTTGACTATCTAATTGTTACCCCAGACAGGTGGAAGAGTACTCAGTTGTGCCACATTAATATGTTGAAGCCATACTACCGCCCAGTTGATTCTCATTGTGGGATGACTGCTGATGTCTCTCGCCTGGGATGTGAAGGACGGGGAAAGGAGGACGTGGCATCAAAGGAACGTGCTGTGGAGGGAGCTGTTGGTGCTGATGATGTGAGTAGTGGACCAGGGTTACAGCCACAGTCCCTGGAAGGTGACTTTGGAGCGGACGTCGAGGGAACCAGGGATAAGAGCGCTCCTGTAGTTTTGGCGGTTGGTAGTGAGTTGGAGGAGCAGGAGGAAGTGCTTAGTCGTGGTGAGATGTTACCAGCTGACCTATGGGAGGGCAATGGTTATGCAGCTCTGGTGGAGAAATTGCGACACCTTGAGCCAGTAAAGCGAGAAGAGCTGTGCAACAGATTATGGAAACATCCGAAAGTTTTTGGAGATTCCCCGGGATTGACAACTTGGGCTACTCATGACATTGACGTTGGGGATAGTAAGCCTGTAAAATTAGCTCCCTACCGCATCAACCCTATCAGACAGAAAGCTCTCGATAATGAGATCAAGTATATGTTGGACCATGGATTGATCAAGAGGAGTTTCAGTGAGTGGAGTTCACCAGTTACCTTGCAGCCGAAGCCAGATGGGAAGGTTAGGTTGTGTGTGGACTTCCGGAAAGTTAACTCACTGTCTAAGACCGATGCTTATCCCTTGCCTCGGGTCGATGACTCCGTGGACAAGGTGGGAAATGCCACTTTTATCACCAAACTTGACTTGGTAAAAGGATACTGGCAGGTCCCGCTGACTGAACGGGCTAAACAAGTGGCTAGCTTCGTTGTCAGTGGTGCAGTATATCAGTGCCAGGTGATGCCTTATGGATTGAAGAATGCTCCAGCCACTTTCCGGAGGCTTATGGATAAAGTGGTGGATGGCATACCTAATTGTGTCGTTTACATCGACGATGTCATTGTGTATGACACCAAGTGGGAGGAGCACCTTGATCATGTGGAAATGCTCATTAAGCGGTTGGAGGAAGCTGGCTTAGTAGTCAACTTAGACAAGTGCGAGTTCGTACGTGCTAAGGTCCAGTACCTTGGATTTGTTGTAGGACATGGGCAAGTGGCTCCACCTCGGGCTAAGGTGGATGCCATTTCCAACTTTGCAGCACCCCAGTGTCGCCGTGCCCTCCAGCGATTTTTGGGCATGATCGGCTATTACAGACGATTTATTGGGAATTACTCCACAGTGCTTGCCCCTCTTACTGACTTATTGCGCAAGGATAAGAAGTGGCAGTGGACAGCCGAGTGTGAGCAAGCTTTTACTACTGTTAAGTCTCTGCTGTGCCACCACCCTATATTGCGTGCACCAGATTTTGACAAATCTTTTGTGCTGGCAGTTGATGCTAGCCGAGTAGGGGTAGGAGCAGTGTTGATGCAGCCGGATGAGGGCCAGGTTGAACATCCCATATCATACTTCTCAAAGAAGTTTAATAGAGCCCAGAAGAACTATTCCGTCATAGAGCAGGAGTTATTAGCGATTATCCTGGCCCTACAACACTTTGCTGTCTACCTGCCCCCTTTTGGCCCTGTGATCAAGATTTATTCAGACCATCATCCCCTGCAGTTTTTGAACAAGTTTAAATTTAAGAACCAGCGTTTGACCCGCTGGAGTTTGCTTTTGCAAGAGTACAATTTAGAAGTTAGGCATATTAAAGGGACTGATAACGTAATTGCTGATTGTTTATCCAGGGAGGGGTCAGGGTCTTGATTCGAAAATTTTGATCCGGGGCTCAAAATTTTCCCTTGGGGAAGGGCGTGTTACGCTGTCCGCCTTTCCGTTCCCACGGATGCAGCCGTTACAGCTGGGCTAGGGGGATTATGCAGTATGTATCCGTGTCATTCGCGGAGTTTATATTAGCGAGTGTTACAAGTTCTTTTGTTTCTTTCGTTCCTGCCACTGAGGGCAATTTTATTTCATACCATGCTGAGAATGCATTTGATTATTTTGATTGTCTTATGTGAGCTACCAGTATATTTAATGATGTTTTGCTTGCATTAGAAGTACCAATTTATTGTAGAGAGAGAGGGGCACGAATATAAGTTCTTATTAATTAATTTGATTCATGCGTTCGCGCTTGGCCGCACAGGAGCCAGCCTTTGTCAGTCTCTTCCCAGCCAGCTTTAGTATCGGGTGCTTGTACACTCTCTCTCTCCCCAGTTATTTTTCTGCCGAGCTGGCGTTTTCATTTAAGTTTATTTTTATTCTTTTGTTGCTGACTGAGGGAAGTAGTTATTTTATTTTGTTTTTGTAACCGTGTTGTCTTTGGAGGGCCAGTTTGGCTCACCGTGGTCTTCTCGCTGCCTTTGTTAACGTTCCCCAACACACGTACATACACACACACACCCCTAACCCCTACACAGTTAATCCCATCTCTTTGCTCAAGGCTAGTGAGAACCATCGTGAGCTATTAACTGCGTTCCCCCTTGGACACGGGTTAAGTAGAAAGTCACCACCGGAAGTAAGTGGGAGGTGTTCCTGTATACTGTCTCGGGCGGTATTACTTCCGGTAGTGGCGATAGTAGGCTAGATCTATAGGTAGGCTGTTCCGTTTTATTATCAAAGTACAGAGTGTTGCGTTCTTAAGTACTTCCGTTGTGCAGTTTTTCTCTAGTTTGCGGAGTGTCAGTGCCGGGGTCTGCGTTATTTTTGCAACACAGTGGAGGCCGATCATCTAAGGCTGACTTGTCTTTTTGTAATAGCCCCGGGCTGGCGCAAACCGTAACAATATATATATATATATATATATATATATATATATATACCAATTTTGTTTCAACAATATTACTGTGTTCCTACAATTACGTTATATTCAATTTTACAATATTATAAGAGATACCATGTATTTACATTAAATTGATTGCTTGATTCTTTGACAAGTAGATTAATAGCAATGTAACATATTTCTGTGTACTGTGTAGACTGTAAAGTTTGGTCGTAGATACGACAGTCTGGCGTGACCAAGCGATATACTGTATAGGTATTAATATGCCATAACACATAACACAATATGTAACTATTACAGACATGTAGTTGCAGGCATTAGTATATACCATAACACAATATGTACCACTTGTACAATAAGCAATGACTAGTGTCCATGTGGAAACATACACATTCTTTGGTAAGAATGTTAACACACTGTATGACAAACACATACCAAACAATCACATGGGGTAACTGAAGAGAGCCAGTTAGCTCAATTGGAAAGATTAGTACTAGACTTTACAAACCCACCTATCAGGCAGAATATGTTCCCAGAAATTGGAGGTGAAAGTTAGAGAGCGACAGAGAGAGCCAGAGAGCACCAGTGAAGGCTGTCACTCTGACTCAGTGAGGACACGTCACTCTGTTCATGATAGGAGTAAGCAGTGAGCTAATATAACTGAACAATATAACTGTGTCACAATATAACTGTGCCACAGCAAACCCCTTCACCCCGGTGTGAGTATACTTCACCTTCACTTACAATAAAATTTTCAGGCTATCCAATGCCTTTCGACTTTATATTGGTTGCAGCCCACACTACTTGTAACAGAGATGCCATGCCACTCTTATAAATACAATCCCAACTTCAAGCTATGACTGTTATGTATGTTTGGCAGTATCATAGATTAGTAATCTATGATGCTGTACAATTACGACATAAGTGGCAATGATTCTCTACAGTATTCAGTAATTACCTGCCTAACCAAAAAATCTACTTATCGACAGGACTATACAGTAGCAGAATATTGATTCTCTAATGATTCCATAATCACTTTTGGTTTAACCCCCTGCATGCCAGTGCCGTTTTAAAACGGTCTGACATATTTCTGCGGCCAGTGCCAGTGCTGTTTTAAAACAGTTTAAAATAAAAAACTTCACTGTGACCGCATTTTTCAAGATTCACGGGTAAAAATTAACAGTCATGTAAGGTAACTGTTCCTCTACCATCCCCCAGACTGTCAAGGCCATACACTCACTCGCTCCCCCCCTCACGCTCGCTCTGCCTGTGTGCCTCACCCAGTTCTGTACATAGTGAAGGCATTTTGTAAATATTTTCATGTAAGTGTAAGTTGTAAATAATTCTGGGAAAGTGCAAGGAGTATATAGTGAAGTTAAGTTGTAAATACCTTCTTGTAAGTGCCAGGACTGTATGTAATGAAGTCAGGTTGTACCTATCTTCAAGTAAGTGTAAGATAATGCATTTACAGTGTGAAAGACATGCAAATTGTGATAAATGCTGAAGTAATAAGTAATAAGAAAAGTGTACTGAACATTGCTATACCTTCCTGGCATAAATTCCTGAGCATACCTTACACAGAAAACGGCTTTCTCTCACATTCGTGGTGAGTGTGAGAGAGTGGCCATACCTGTACACGAGTATGCAGGACTCAATAAAACTGATTTTCAAGCCTCAGTGAGCATTTTAATGGCGAAATTCGTTGTTTCCACATCAAAATCTGTCATTTTAGCCCCCCCCAAAAAAAGGTAGAAAAATGGCTGGCCCTGGGGTGACCCACAGGGCTGAAAATAGCCACCACGTGGCAGGTTAATAAAATCGTATGGCTCAGGTTGGAGGAGAATGGTAGATTTTTGCCGACTGTGGGATAGTTCTTGGTATAAAGAAATATAAATGGAAGCAAACAGCCTTGAAAGGACTTAATGGTCCTTTCAAGGTTGTTTGTTGTATAGAAGACTGACTGACATCTAATTGTATGACTGAAGATGATGCTTAGACACATACGGACTTCCGCAGCTGAAGAACCTCCTTCCTGTGGCTGGTGGTTATTTGAAAGGCCAGCTGTCTCTCTTCCTCACTCCTCATGAGCATCTCACTAAAGACAGTTGCCAACTTGACTCTGCATCAGCACAGTTGTTGGATACACTGACTGTGATGCCCCAGCTGCGGTGCTCCTCGAAGTCCTTCAGCTTCTTGGGAACTTCCATCTTAAAACATTTGAAAAAGTTTTGTGTTCGGATCATGATGGAATCAACAATCTTCTCGTCTGTGGGATCTTACAATACTCATGGATCCACCATCTTTGCCCTCATCGTTTGATGAGGCTTCTACTGAAGGTTTTGAAGCATCTGAGCTTTTTTGTCCCCAGGCACGAGGTTCAAGAACAAGTGAAAGCCTGTGAGATCCTCACTGAGGTGCCAGCCATGGTACTTTTTAACTCTGTGCAGCCCACTTCCTCATCCACCTGGCTCATGTTGATCTGAAGTGCCTTGACGATCCGGATTATTTATGGATGCATCGATTCCAGTGGGCGACGAGTACCAAGCTCGAAGGTACACTGTGACCGAGTAGACATTAATCCACTTCAAGGCTCATTCCTTGTAAGGGGTGAAAGGGAATTGGTCCCAGAACAAGTAAATGTTCAGCGAGTAGATCAGCAACCCCATCAATCTGGCCCTTCTGTATGCTCATGGATGGTGAATTCCGCTCTCAGAGCAATTCCACACTTCAGGGAGAGGATAATTTAGGAAATGGAGTGCATGCTCAAGGTATTCCCTGTATAAATATCCGGATGTCCAGTATCCAGACTCCCCAGTGTCCAGACATTTTGGGATCAGGCTTTCGGAATCCAAATATGCCAAAAAAAAATCTGATATTCTTTCACCCGCAATTTGAACTTGGCACCTGGCGTGTACCAGATGTGTTTTGCCGCGTAGTTCTGCCAATGTCAAGTAGGGTGATACTGCCTCCTCCCCATTTCCTACCTACCCATCATCATGAGTGCACGCTTCTCACGACAGCCGCCCATGTCCTCATTTTTGTGGTGGTGCCCTACCTCCAGCAGGTCCTGTTGTTCCTCTGCTGCCTCTTCCTCGTGTGTGTGATGATGGCCCTGCTGCTCAAGAAAAGGAAACGAGTGGTTCTGACTCTGGAGAAGAAGAGGGAGACATTAGAGAAAGTGGATGCAGGATGATCGACATCACGCATCCTCCATGAATTCAATGTGGCCCACTCTACCTTGTTTGATATTAAGAGATCCCGGGACAAGCTCACGCAGTACACGTCTGACTTTGCATCAAAGACCAAACGCAACGTGGACAGGAAGGTTATGTACACTCCCTGGATTGCAGAAATCGACTGCTTCACATTGATTTGATACCAACAACAACATGCTTCTGGTGTGCTGGTGCGTAATGTGGAGTTGAAGGTTACCGCTGAGAAGTTCGCAAGGTTACATGACACCCCCACAGACTTCAAGGCATCCGAGGGTTGGCTTTTCGCTTTCAATTTACAGCATGGCTTTACCAACCATATGGCCCATGACGAAGCTCTGGACGCCAACAAGGAGGAAGTAGAGGAGTTTCAGCCGAAGGTGAAGGGCTTGATCGACAGGGATGGCCTCACTCTTGGTTAAGTCTACAATGCTGACAAAACTGGTCTATTCCATCGCTTGCTGCCAACGAACACCCTAGCAGAGGAGACGGAGAAGCGTGTACCTGGCCGCAAGCTCTTAAAGCAACAGATATCTGCTTTGTGTTGTGCCAATGCTAATGGCATGCAACGGCTCAAGCCCGTTTTTGGTGGCCATGCAACACAGCCTCGATGTCTTCATGGGGTGATGGATGTTCTTCCTGTCGTGTGGTACCATTCTGTGAAGGCTTGGCTCACAGCCAAGATCTTCAAAGACTGGTTTCACCAGCACTTCGTCAAGGAGGTCATCCATTACGAGGCAAACACACTGGGAATCCTGCATGACCATATAAAGTCCCTCCTTCTTCTGAACAGTGCACCCGCGCATCCATCCGACAAGGAGTTGGTGGCTGAGAATGGCCGCATTAGGTGCATGTTTTTGCCACCTAATACAACTGCTCTCATCCAGCCAATGGACCAAAAAATGATCGTGCCAACGAATAGGCTGTACCATCGGAAGTTCCTGAACAAGGCGATGGTTGTTCTCGAGGATGAGGACTAGCTCAGTGTAACTTGCAATACTTTGGTGATAGAAACTCCGTGTACAAACAGCTAGATAAGGAGTTTATTACAAGCTCACAGTAAAACAGTCTGCCCGGCTAGGATGTCTGCTATCAACTGATGCAATAACGCCGTCTTCAGGCGTGGGAGAGCATGCTGACCTAGCAAATTTAGTGGGAGCATGTATGCATTGGGGGGGAACATATATACATCGGGGGTAGACATATTGTGGAGGGGGTACACTACTCCCCCGGGTAGCTGAGATGGTGTCTCCTGACACCAGGAGGTAAATGGTGGGTGAGTATAATAGTAAGGCAGGATCGGGGAGGTTTGGACAAGGGATAGGTATGATACAGGGGCAGTAGGGGAGACATGGCCATGTTGAGGGGAGGGAATTAGAACGATATATACAGATGAGATATACAAGGATTAATAGATACAAATTCAGTAAGGGTCGAAGGTATATATAAACATAATGGGAATGACAATAATAGTTTGATACATGATAAACAAGGAGTAGATATGAGAGTTCTATTGTTGTTCTTCCTTCAGTTTTTTTTTTTTTTTTTGTATTGTCTGTAGGATACACTGTCACTCAGTAATGCATGAAAGAAATACCATCATTTTCTAGTAGGCAGAGTGTGGTTCACAGTTTTGGTAATGGTTAGATGGCAATGGTAGTCACGGAATACGAGGGCACTAAGTAAGGGGAGTTTCTACGTCGTGGGTAGGGCATACTATGCCTGTAGCGACTCTGATTTCCTGGAGTCGACGTTCCATTTTTCTGACACAACAATGCACTGCACAGATGATGAGTAGAAAACCTAGGAAAGCGATAACCACAGGGGGAAACACAACTGTTGGATGAACCCATGAACGGCTAAAGGCCAGAGAAAATTGATCCATAATGAAATCACTGTCATTGAGGAAGGTGAGCATGTGCAAGTGAGGGGAGGTGATGGTAATGTTGGCAGATGGTAGGGTTGAAGGCATGTCGATTGGTTGAAAGATGTCATAGGAGTGTTTACGAACAGCTTGGTGATAGCGAGTGGCGTAAGTGATGACGGACTCTGATTTGACGGTACAATAGTCAGGTGCTTTGTAGAGACCACTGGCGGGGACGGAGCGAACGGAAGAACCAGGACACATGATTGTGACAGAGATGGGAACAGCAAAGAAGAAGTACAGGACATGGTTGAGGTGAGCATGGTGGACCGGGAGGTCAGGAGCTGGGACAAAAGTACAGGCCGAGTAGATGGAATGGTTGCGAACTAAAGCAGACTCACAGGGTGTAGCACTGCTAGGGAAGATAGCGAAAAGGTGGGCAGCACAGAGACGAGAGGTCGGAGTAAGGGAGGAACATGGCTGGAGGTCTGTGGAAGAAAGGAAGGCAACGGAAAGATGATCATGGGAGAGGAGGAAATATTCTGAAGGAACAGATACCTGGAACAAGGAGTTGTTGAGGCGGAAAGGGAAGGGAATGATGTGGAAAAAGTTAAAGGTTATGGCAGAACGGAGAGGAATATGGACGACGACGTATGTAGTGAGAAGAGTGGCTTCGACAACAGGATAATAACATTCAAGGGAAGAGTAAGGGAGGACTGGGGAGAGACCGAAGGTGGAGTGAGCCCATTCCAGGACAGAACGGAGAGCTGAGACAGTTACTAAGTCGGCAGTGACACGTCCATTGATAGCATCGACCAGGATACGAACCAAGGTAGAGACTTGAGACAGGAGAGAGTCAACGGCCAGTTGGAGATTATCCATGTTGAGTTTGAGGTAGAAGAACAGGGAGATAACGTTAAGATCTGAAAGTGGCGTTGTAAGATATCGGTGAAGTTGTGTAGAGTGGACGTGACTTCATCGAGTTGGGTTGTGAGCTTCTGTAACATAGTGTGTTGGATTTTAAGGACTTGGCGTTGTGATTCTAGGGCGGAAGCTAAATGAGTGAGATCAGATTGGAAACCAGAAATGGCACGGGCTGTAGCAACGCCAAACAAGCCACTCAGAATCTCACCGCCGAAGTCGTAGAGACCTCGTTTCACACGAGAACGACCCACGGGTGTCTGAATGGAAAATGTGTCATTGAGCTCAGTGAATCTGTTACTTATGTATTGCAACTGCCAGGAGAGTGGGAGGAAAAGGTTATAGAGATACTCATTTGGGTTGTGTGTCCCCATGAGGGCCGTGAGATGGTTCCTGATTCCGTGGAGCTGGTGCGTGTAGGCAGGTAGGGCAATGGCTACGTCGGCCAGGGGCGCAAGATCGTAGTGCAAAGAGGCGATGTCGTCGATAAGCATTACCTCGCCTCCCGAGCTGACCAAGGCCCCGGGACGTACTCCACCATCGTCCTGACCTGACCCAGACCCCAGGAGGGTCAGCACTGCCAGCAGGGAGATCGCTAACATCGTACCTAGAAAATCAGGGTAGAGTTAATGGGGGAGGTCGTGAAGAGGTTGATGGGCAGAGAGCAGTTTGGACCGATATTGATTGGTTGATGAATGAGCAGGTGGAGATGGAGATGAAGGAGACTGAGGGATAGGTGGAGACAAGGTAGACTGAAGGATGGGAGGAGGGGAAGAGGGGGCAGGAGGTTGTGTAAGTGACTCTTCCAACATGAGGCCACGGGGTGCTCGCTTTAAGTCATCGACGTGGACCCATCTGGTGTCTTTAGTGGACAGGTCCTGGAGGTGAAATTTGTTGCCTTGTTGAGTGAGGACGCGGTAGGGCCCTGTAAATTTGTCATCCAACTTAGAGGAACGCGTATGGGAATGAGCAAAGACAAGATCGCCTACACTGATAGTGATTGGAGAGGCGGACTTATGTTGGCGCTGCAGCATGTCCTCCTGAGAGGAAGCCAAAGTGGATTGGACATACTGGTGGATTGTCTGGAAGTTGGCCAATTTTAGTTTAACATAATCATCCATGTTGTAGATGGGTTCTGGCTTTGAGGATAAGAGAGAGTATGGGAGGTCCTTGTCAAAACCAAAAAGGACGAAGAAAGGAGATTCAGCAATGGATGCATTGATGGAGCTATTGATGGAAGATGCCACTTGGGGAATCCAGGCATCCCAGGATGAACTATGGGAGCCTAGATGTCTGAGGCACTCTAAGAGTTTACGGTTGTGGCGTTCTACAAGGCCATTGGAAGCCGGATGGTTAGGCACAACATTGCACTTACTGATATGAAAGTGGCGACAGATCTCATCGAGAAGGCTATTGTTGAATTCTGTACCGTTGTCAGTAAGAAGAGTATGAGGGGTACTGAATGGGCAAATTACGTGATCTACAAAGGCACGGGCAACGCTCTTCGCGGTCTTGTCGGAGAGGGGGACGAGGACACAGTAGCGGGAGAAGTGGTTGACTGCTACAAACAAGTACTCAGCGCCAGATTCTGTGAGAGGTAGTTTTAAGAGATCGATTGAGACAGTTTCCCATGGTCGTGACGGGATTGGGTATTGTAAGAGAGGTGCTGGTAAGCCGGTTGATCCTTTGTGGCGGTGGCAGGAGAGGCAAGAGTCACAGTGGGCATTGATATCGCAGCGCATGGTTGGCCAATAGTATTTGAGACGTGCTTGGCGCAAGCATCGGTCTTTACCTGGATGGGAAGCTTGAGAAGTATTATGAACAATATGAAGAACCTTTGGTATCAGGGCAGTGGGGACAACAAGTTGGCGTACTTCGCGATTGGGCATATCTTTGCCTGTTAGCAGTGTTTTCCTGTACAAGAGATCATCATCTAGCATGAACTCATCTAGTGATACTGGCAGAGTAGGTAAGGTCGAGGCCTCGCCAGATTCTAGGAAATAAATGACTTTGGACCACATGGGGTCTTGGTGTTGAAAGTTTCGAACAACTTCTGACGTTAGTGTAGTGTTTTCAGTTACTTCGGGCTGCAGTGATGTTATAGCTGCTGCTACGTGACGTGAGAGTGCGTCTGCGACTACATTCAACTTGCCTGGTACATATTGAAAAGTGGGATTAAAGTCCTGGATGATGACAGACCATCTAGCTAACCTACCTGTTAGGTTGCGATTTTTGAACAAATCACATAGTGGAAGGTGGTCTGTTTGGATATGCACTGGATAACCATAGACGATATCTCTGAAATGTTTCAAGGACCAGATTACCGCTAGTGCTTCGAGATCTGTGACACTGTAGTTACGTTCAGCGGTTGTAAGGATGCGACTAGCATACGCTATTACGCGCTTCCTTGATGCTTCATCGAGTTGCATCAAAACGGCACCAAGTCCAGTGCCTGAGGCGTCTGTGCAGAGAAGGAATGGTGTGGCATAATCAGGGAATGCTAGAATAGGGGCATTTACAAGAGCTGTCTTTAGCTTTTGGAAAGCCTGTGACTGGTCGTTAGTCCAAACAAAGGGCACATTCTGCTTGAGTAAGTGGGTCAGAGGAGCGGCGATCTTCGCGTAATCGCGGATAAAGCGACGATAATAGCCACTGAGGCCCAGGAAACTTCATACAGCGTCGGTAGTGGTAGGTTCTGGGAAGTTAATGATCGCCTTAGTTTTATCCTCATTAGTATGAATGCCTTGTGCATCTACGACATGGCCTAGGAATTTGATTTTCTTTCACAGGAAGTCACATTTACTGAGATTGATTTTTAGGCCTGCGAGCTGGAGGCGTTCAAAGACTTGCTGGAGTTTGGTAAAATGATCTGGGATGGATTTACTCACAACAATGATATCATCTAGGTAAGCAACAAGAGAGTGTCCCATCATACCGCTGAAGACTGAATGGATAAGTCGCATGAACACGGAAGGAGCATTTCTCAGACCAAAAGGGAGTCTCTTAAACTGAAAATGTCCGGAAGGGGTGCTAAAGGCTGTAACTGGGAGAGAGGACTCTTCCATTTCGACCTGCCAGTACCCGCTGAGGAGGTCTAAAGATGAAAAGACTACGTTATTTTCACCAAGGGATTCTAGCAAATCAGTGAGGACAGGTAGCGGGAAACGGTCTGGAACGGTGACAGAATTGACCTTACGATAGTCAACTACTGGTCTACGGTTGCCGTCCTTCTTTGGTGCTAAGAAAAGTGGGCTATTCCATGGACTGACGGAGGGTTCAATAATGTCCTGGTCTAACATGTTCTGTGCCATTTGATCTGTTTGCTTTCTCTGGCTGTGAGGCAATCGATACGCTGGTATGTAAATCGGCTGAGTTCCTGGGAGTAGTTCAATCGTATGTTTGACAAGGTCTGTTCTACCCATCGGTTCACCGGGTAAGGCAACCACGTTTCTGTACGGGGTCAGAAGGTCGAGGAGTTGAGGCGTATGTTCTGGGAAATCTGTGCAAGTGAGATGTGAGAGCATATCGGGTGAATGCGTCGGCGCAGATCCCGTAGAGTTAATAGTACATACACCGATTGGCGTATCATCAGTCTGAATAGTAGGAATTGAGAAATCCTGGCACACCTTTATGGCCGCTGGGTATACTAGGAAGTCTCCAATCTTTACACCACTTTTAAGTTTTAGTGGAGCATTTGTGACATTGAGCAAGTACAGGTAGCATAAACTGTCCTCTAAGACTGTACACCACGCTGACTCATAAGTCAAGCCATTCACACAACACGTCTCAGGTAGGGTTAGTACATCCACTCCTTCTTTCGCACCGGCAACACGAACAGAGACTTTGGTGAACTCATGCGGTAACAAAATTGTGCACGTATTCGTTACTGCACGTTTCGTCTCTGCGTGTTGGAGAAGATCATTCAGACTGTGTGAGGTAGGTAACTGAGACATGTCTGAGTCAGCGATAGTGTTGTCGGGAGAGGATGTAAGAGCCATGTTCGAGGGCTGAGATGATGTATCAGGAGACATTGAGGAATTTATGTCCTTGCTCGCAGTCAGTAAAGGAATGATCTCTGTATTCTCAGATGATGAGAGTGGTGGTTTGGGCTGGGTTGGACTTTTTGGTAGTGATAGGGACAGAGGTAATTGAAGGACTGATTTGATCGTAAGAACAGGACGGGGACATTCCATAGTGTAAACCGGGAATCCAGAAATGTCTATACTACCACAAGCAGGTAATAATGCAATGGAATGTTGTGCCATGGTGGAGAAACCAATAAGGGCATCTGCGGGATACTGCAAGTCATTAGTGACATGAAATTCATTGAGGATAGGGGGCAAAGCTCTGTGGAGTTTGACTTCAAGGGTGACTCTTCCCTTAACCTTAAACTCTGAGCCGTTAACACCACATAGGCGAATGTCTGGTGGTTCTAGGAAACTGACGTGGTTGTGATGGCGATGAATAATTTGTAAGGAATTTTCGGAGATGAGATTTACTATAGATCCTGTGTCCAAGAAGAATGACGTTGGTATGTCATGACTGCTTCCGAGAATGACTAAACCCGAGCATGTTATGGGACCTACATGGCAGATGGGGAGTTGGGTTTCTGGTTCTACGTGATATTGGTCCGATACGGGCGCGGCGCTTCCCCCGACTGTGGGTGGTTGAGGTAACGACATTCCTCAGTGGTGTGAGTTGTGCTTGATTTGTGGTATTTGCAGTGTGGACGACGTGAGCGGGAAGGCGTACGCTGTCTGGTGTGGGAGTGAGGACGTCTGTATGTACGGTCGCAACTGGATGCTCGATGTCCTGGATGACCACAGTACCAGCAAAGAATCGAAGATTGTCTGTTCCGTCGGGCACTAGATTGATCACGACCTGCAGTAGGAGAGCGATGTGTGGCAGGTCTGCCGCATGTGGTGGGACGGGAGCGAGATTGGGGTAGTGGAGGTGTGACAGACTGAGGAGGCCAAGGGTTGGGTGGTGCCCTGACGCGTGTAGTTGGATCCTGTTCTTTCATGAATGGCTTTAGTGACCTGAATAATTTTATCTCCTGGATTGAAACCGATTTCCAAGGCTAGCTCTCGCTGTTTAGGAGTAAGCCAGTGAAGGAATCTCAGGTAACCAAATAAATCAGCAAAGTTGGTGAGTGAAAGCATTGGAATGCCATTCTTGTCTTCTAACCATTTCGTGCCTACCAGTACTACTAGTTGCTTTCATGGCGGCGGCAGCTTCGCGGAGCTTGGCATGTTGCGCTGGGACGCGCAAGTCCTCATCTACTTGGTTTAGGAGATTAATGAATCCCATGAGAGACGCGGAATTTGAATGGTGGCAACAAAGGCTGATGAGTTCCGTACGAAAATCAGCAAAGGTACGAATGCTATCGAAATGTCCTGCATGGATCGCGGATCCGATGTCTGATTTACCGTGATGCAAGCGACCGAGGAGGTAAGCTAGTTTGAGCGATTCCTCGGTAATTTGTCTATTATTTATTTCGGTTTCGACTTCTCTGAGGAAATCATAGACAGACCAAGTTGGGTCCTGGCTGGTAAATTTGGGATGATTGGCATCGTCGAGATAGATAGACTGTGGAGGGTTGGCCATGGCTGGAAGTGCAGAGGTGGCGGGAGGAGAGGTGTGGGAGAGAGAGAAGGCAGTGGCAGTTAAGGGCGAGGAAGACGGGGTATGAAGGGAGGCAGGAGAAGTAACGACAGTGGAAGGAGTAGAGGAAGAAGAAGGGAGAGTAGAGGCAGGAGTAGAGGAGGAAGTATCTGGATTAACGAGGGTAGGATGGGTAGTAAGTGATTCTGCGGGAAGTGAAACGGGAGTCTCAGGTACAGGGCGGTGGTACTCTTTGCCACTACGTAAATGAGTGATTGTGGTAGAGTCGGCAGACGGGGTATGAGCAGGTGATGTTTCCGGGTCGAGAGGGCTGGCGGTAAGCGGTTGACGTGGAAAGTATGACATTTAATGCGGCAATGGAAGATGAAAGGATGAAGATGGATACGTAGGTGGAAATGTATAAATAACAATGAGAGAATGGAATACACTAGGTGTGAAAATGAATGAAGGTGCGGGCATGGATGGTTGAAATAAAATGCGAAGGATGAGATGGATAATAAATAACGTAGGTGAAGATGAAAGCGGGGTAATGGAAATGAGATGGAATATTTACAATAACCAATCTGTAGAGAAAATCGAGGATAATCTCTAGAGAAAGGAAAGATATACTATAGTTACACAGGAGAAACGGGAGTGTCGAGATGTATGACGTGCAGGGTGGCTGGGCGTAGCTGGGCTGGGGCGGGGCGGGGCGGGGCTGGGCTGCGGGGTAGAGACAGCTGGGCGGAGAGGAGAGGAGACGTCGCGATGAATCATCGGCAGGGAGTGGCGGTCTTAGGAGGCTCCGTAATGCAGACCAGATGCGGGCGACGGTGGAGGCCGGTGGTGGGTGGTGAGGCAGATGTCGGGCAAGGCAGGTGTAGAGCTGGTGAATTGCAAATGCAGAGAATGGTGGTGGGCAGACAGCGGGCAGACAGTGATAAGTGGCACCGTGGGGGCAGGAGCTATGATGAGTCCGGAACAGGTGCCGGGAACAGGTGCAACAGGTGCGTAGGTCGGCGACGGCGACACATGCGGTCAGGAACAAGGTGTATGGGTGCGGTGGTTTGAGAGGTGAGCACTGGTGAGAAAAATGGTACACTCGAAAAGCACAGCCAAGGTATAGAGGCACGGAGGAAGGGGCGAGGCTGGCAGATGCGAGATGTCGTGTATCTTGTTGTATCACTAAAAATCCAAGGAGGCGGTCAGAATGTGATGGTTCGAAACACCGCTGCCACCAAATGTATCTTGCAATACTTTGGTGATAGAAACTCCGTGTACAAACAGCTAGATAAGGAGTTTATTACAAGCTCACAGTAAAACAGTCTGCCCGGCTAGGATGTCTGCTATCAACTGATGCAATAACGCCGTCTTCAGGCGTGGGAGAGCATGCTGACCTAGCAAATTTAGTGGGGGCATGTATGCATTGGGGGGAACATATATACATCGGGGGTAGACATATTGTGGAGGGGGTACATCAGGGAGGGATGGGACACGTGAGGCCAGAGGACTGAGAAAAACATTTGCTGCTGCAACATCGCCAGCCATCTACAACTGGGCCAGTGCATGAAGGGAAGTCTCTGTCAAGACTCTGGAAGGTGGCTGATCTCGTCTGCTTCTCGGAGCCGATGTGGTGCAC
Source organism: Coenobita brevimanus (assembly GCF_032717465.1). NCBI lineage: Eukaryota > Metazoa > Arthropoda > Malacostraca > Decapoda > Coenobitidae > Coenobita > Coenobita brevimanus. Next base: position 7,674,456 of record NC_136972.1, on the reverse strand, counting down.
GACTCTCTAAGTTTTGATGTGGATGACTTCCATGCACGTCTTCGTGCAGCTGGCGACGACATTGATGTGGACGAAGTGCGTGAGTGGTTCAATGACAACAAGGGTGATCCTGGGTATCAGATCATGTCTGATATCGAGATCGCATCTTCAGTTGCCAGTACAAGTACCCAGCTTGAAGATTCTGATGAGGACAGCGACAATGATGTGGACTCCTCTCAGTGCGCCACTATTCCAGCCATCCCGAAGCTGACTGCACTCCGGGGGCACGTCGAGTTCATTCTTGACTACATAGAACACCTGGACTGCAACAGAGAGATGGGGCCCCTGGGACTTGTGGAGGAAGTGTGAGCTTTCACGCAGTGCATCATCAATCACCAGAATCACCGTTCCTTACGTCAATCAACCATTGATGTTTTTTTCAGGCCCGTGACCCCCACCATGCCCAGCCCTGGCTCCACATTGCAGCCTCCCCAAGACAGGCCTTCCACCTCTGAGCCACAGCCCAGCATATCGAGCACGGTGGAGTCGCCACTGGACGTCAGTTTGCGCCTATCTTCGGAGTCATCTGCAGTGGGTAATCCATCACCACGTCCCAGCGATGCGCCCCTCGGCCACCTGCAACACCTACTCGCAAACTCTGACAGTGAATAAACAGCAAAAACTTGCCAATAGACCACACGGGAATTTACAGCATTGTGCAGTGTAAAGAACATAATGTACATTGTTAAGAAATAAGAATTCAGAGTGCAAAGGATTAAGTACAGAGTGCTATTGTACAGTGGAGAGTTTCAAGTGCAAGAGCAAGTAAGAAAAGAATGTGCAGTGTTGAGAAATTAGAATTCAGAGTGCAAAGGCTTATGTGCAGACTGCAACAGTGGTGAGTTTCAAGTAGAGTGCAATTGAGAAAAGAATGCGCAGTGTTAAGAAATAAGAATTCAGAGTGCAAAGGATTAAGTGCAGTGCAACACTGGATTACTGTAGGTGCTTTAGGTGCACCTTATTACTGTCAGGGTCTGAGAGGAGGCAGGTTATTCATTGCGACAGTCACGGACTTGTTGTAAGCACCCTGAATACTGCAAACTATTTTCCATACTCATCTCTAATTCCTCATTCTCTGGTTCCTTTTCATTTTTTTCGTGGTTTCTGTCCCTTAATAGTTTTAATAGGGTCTTACATAGGAGTACGCTTGTCCGGTAGGGAGTTATGTAGGTGGTTTTCTGAGTTAGGCTGGGTTAGGGTCCATAAGTACCAGTCCAAGAGGCAGGTTCCTAGTATCCAGACGGTCCCACTTTCCGGACATGCCTTTAGCTGTATTACATGGGATATTTGGGAGATTACTATATATATATATATATATATATATATATATATATATATATATATATATATTAGGGTGGTCCACAAAAGTGAAGTATTTCAAATTCTTGCTCCCAGAGTTACATTAGGTCCATTTTCTTAAGAAAACTACTATGAGCAAAATTTGGGTTCAATCAGTTGAAATTTATGGGTGGCACAGCTACCCCCAGAAGTCCACGTTCATGGCTTTTAGGTTCCCCCCCCCCCCCATATACGTGTACAGTATATGGGTGTTATTGGCTCGTTGGCGAGGGTATCATGGCTGACCAAACCAATCATTGTTGCCCAGCTGAGATTGTGGACTAGTTAGAATCAGGGAACCTCTTTCGGTGCTCATCCAGCACACACCAGAGAAATTGGAGTTGGTCTCCTTTCGTCAGATTTCCACTGAAGGTCTGAATGATCATTAACTACTTTGATGTTTCCTATGATTCTTTTTGCTTCTTGGAACTTTTCATTCTTCTCCCAGGTGCTGGGGTCATCATCAAGAAAACTGATATCGATCAATAGGGCCTGAAGAAGCTTTAATGAGTCCTTTGTGGCGACTTTCAAATTTCAGTGCAGCTTTGCATTTCCTGAGTCTTGCTTCTCTTAGGGAAGTCTAATGGCCCTTCCTTTTCCCTCATACACTGGATCATGATAACCTTGGTGTCTGGTGCAACAGCTTGATGGAGGAAAGCAAGGGCCACCAACTCTTCTGATAAATATGAAAAGTGGTTTTCAAACTTCTTAAGAGCTGCTTTGGCCACGTTCTGGTCATGATAGTCCTTTAACTTCTGGATAAGATCCAGATCATTCTTCGGGGCTTGTGGTGGAATGGCAGCTGTGATCCAGCTTTTTAAGTAGACTTTGACTCCAAAATGGGTGAAGGTCTTCAGGTCTTTTGTCCCCCAAGGAGTCAGAATAATTTGATTTCGAAAAGCCACATTTTAATGCGATAACTTTGGCCATCCACCTTGCATGATGAATGCCTGCAGGGCGTTTGAATGTGTAACTTTCAATTTTTTCACCAAGAAAGATCAAAGAGACTTCCAAAAACTCTCTATAATCATCTCGAAAATTTCCAGAGGACAGGTGTTCTTTGGCAAAGGCAATTAGTTCTATTATGAAAGGTTCAACTTGCTCCTTCATCTCGTCATCATCCTGTGATGTAGAGAAGCTGGATGGATCAATGTAGTCCCACAGAGACTGGAGCCCCGTGAACAAGAGTGGCTCAGGTATAGAAGATGAACCTAGAACTGCTAAACACTCCTCCATACATGACTTCCATGCAATGATGCCTACAGGCTAATAGAAGAGTGGTCGACCAAGTTTCTGTTCTATAAGAACGCATGCTTCCATGTTTGTTCCTGTATTTATGCTGTAGTATCTGATGACATTCCGATAATTGGCTTATCTATGCTCGATTCTGAAAGAAGATTATACACTGCAGCTGATTGAGCTTCCCCTGTTCCACATCATGGTTCAGGAAGACCAAGCAGTTTAGGATCACCTGATTCAAATGAAGAGACAAGGACAGGGAATCTGTCGACCTTTTCATTCTTGGCAAGTAGATCAGGGATCAACTTTCCATCCCAGTGGACAATTGAAATACTTGGACTAAAGTTAGCTTTGATGGCATGGGTTACTTGACTTCGGTGCCGCTCAAGGTGCCTTTTGATTGAAGAACGAGAGATGTTTACCTCGAAAGATCTTGACCAAGGCTAGGTGGTTCTCCTGTCACTGATGCCTGTCCTGCCCAGAGTGGCAGCCAGTCTGGGAGTTTTAATATTCTTCACTGCCTTTTTCTTTAATAGAGTTGGTCCGCTGGTTGATGGTTAATCAATAAGGTACTCTTCATCTTCTTGTGACTCACAGAAAAATTCATCAGAAGAACTTCCCTGATCTAGCACAACTTTCTGTGAAGCAGCATATTTTTCTTCTTCAGCTTTCCGTTTCTTGTTTTCCAATTTCATTTACTTCTCAGCAGCTCTCTTTTCTGCCTTGTCAGTCACCATATCGACAGAGACCATTGATCCCACTCTTCACGGTTTTCTTTGTTGGATCAAGAACTGACGGTCTTCATCATGTTTGATTAAGGTCAAAGCATATGCATGGGCAACATCAAAGAGGTTCTCCATTTCTCCCTGAAAGGTTTTCTTTTTCTCTAAAAAGGATTTGCTTTTCCTTCCAGCATTCTTCTTAATCGCTTTCCACTCCAAGTGTAGAGCTTGAATTTTGTAAAGAATGTACTCTTTCCTTTGAAAAGGGATTCGGGCTCTCTCCCAGAAGAGACGCAGTTCTTCAAAAACGGTTTCTGAACTAGGTTTGATCTTCTTCAAGACTCGATGATGGTGGAAGAACATGTGGAGGACCTGGCCACGGGAAGGCAACTTGGCTCCAGTGATCGTTTCCTGTAACTATTTAATTAAGTAAAATGAACGTTTCTTTGACATTGTGACAATTTCTAAGCAATCTGACAGAAAAATAATCATTAGATAGTCATTAAATAATTGGTAGATAATGTCTCTTGTAATTATGCACTATACAGTTAATAAAGGGCATAATTGTATTAGTGTATCCGTGCTTAATTCATACAGAAAAAGATAGCAAAACGTTCTTCTTTATTCTCCACACACACACACACACACACACACACACACACACACACACACAGCGTAATTTTCCCCTTCTCCCCGCTCATGCCACTCCCCAGAAATCTAGTATTCCCAGATGGCCAAACTGTAAATCCACAATTTCACACAACGACACTCCAGGTCTACAAAAAAACGGCTTTCAGCCACCCCTAAAAGCTAATCGATTTGCCTCAAATTTTACATGGATTACTTTTTTACTAAAAGGAACCAAATTATAGCCTGGGAGGAAAGAAAATTTAATTTAAAATTTTACCACATTCTCTGAACAATTCTAATATATATATATATATATATATATATATATATATATATATATATATATACAGAGAGAGAGAGACAGACAGACAGACAGACAGACAGACAGACAGATAGACAGATAGATAGATATAGATAGATAGATAGATAGATAGACAGGTAGATAGATAGATCGATATATATATATATATATATATATATATATATATATATATATATATATATATATAGACAGATAGATAGATAGATGTGTGTGTGTGTGTGTGTGTGTGTGTGTGTGTGTGTGTGTAAATATTTGTTACGATTTACGTCAATCTCCTGAAGCTGTAATTGTTTCTGAAATACCGTACACGTTTATGGTGCAGTGGGAGGTGCATGTGTCCACATACCTATCTACCTGTCAAGCACTGTTCTAAATTTTGCTTGATCGAAAAATGAACACTACATCAAAGAGTTCATGGTCAGTGCTGTATCATATAGCACGCGCCCACATAGCAGGTGTGGAAAATGTGTGAGCAAATAATACTGTATTTCTTATTACATTTGGCCTTCTGATAAGAACTGGCTGGAACCGCCGAAAGAAAGTTTTCATGAATGTTTTAACAAGGTAGACATGCCATTATTGGCCTACTAATTGAGATAGATAGATAGATAGATAGGTAGATAGAGAGAGAGAGAGAGAGAGAGAGAGAGACTTTGGGCGCTTCTCAGGCTTGACACTTATGCAGGCCATATCAGGCAAGAATTTTAGCGTACTCACCAAAATTCGGCTGAAGTACTGTTTAGGGTTCTGTTTCGATTCGTTCGCACTAACAAATCAAATTTCCCTAACAGGAGAGGGGTAATGATGACAGATACAGAACTCCCTCAAATTCTTATGACTCATGTTTAGGGAATAAAATCGTTTGGCGTTGGTTGAAATAAAAGATCAAACTTGTCCCATCAGAGGGATAATAATATTGATAATAATAATGATGGTGATGATACTGATGGTGATGATGATGGTGGTGATAATACTGATGATGATGATCGATTTACATAATGCAGCATGTTCATAAATATTGAGTACATCATGTTCTTTTCCACGCCACTCGATCATGTCTTATCTCGTACCATTTTCCCCATTGCAAGCCGTCTTCCTGCATGCACACTACTCGTCCATTTATACATTTTTATTACAATATAAATATTTGCATTACTAAAATTTTTGTATGCTAACATTTTATTTATTAATACAGACTTATTATGTATGGATTGCCATTATCTCCAGTTTTTCACTAAGTTTTTATTTCACTTTTTTTTTTATTATTCATGTAAGGTACACATTTTCGGAACCGATGAACCCACTGAATGGAAGAAATATTCCAATTCTTTCGAAACAGGTAAGCCTTGTCATTCCTTTATACAATTTACTTTTTTTTTTAACATCATTAATTTCTTTTTGAAAGAAGCCTTTTAATCAGTTGCATCACCTCATATCTCTGGGTCTTTGAAAATCAAAGTATAAGACGAAGGAGCATTTATAGAGAGTAACATCTGCGCTAACCAGTTGATTTAAGCGCTGAATATTTGACTTGCCCTGTGATCTTGACTTTCGACAGATTGCTTTCTATATCGGATTTGTTCATTGTTATCTGACTTTTAACCTTTCCAGCAACTGAGTTCCAGACCGGAACAAAACTGATTAAGCTGGCTTTGCCTGTTGTAACCTTGAAATTCTGCATTTCCCTGTGACCTTGACAAGGACTAATTGTTTTCAAACTCGAATATATTTAACCTTGTATTAACAAGAACCCTTCCACAAAACTTTGTGTATTGTGGATAAATCCTATTTAATATTCCCTTGGCATGTCATCATAACATTTGATGTATTGTTTTTAAAAAGTTCAGTCTCTATGGTAATCCTAAACTCATCACCTGAATTTTATTCAGTTCTGGTTAAAAGAGCTATTATTTATTTTTTTACACAGACACACCTGTTGAATTTTGACCTTGCCTTGTGATTTTAACCTTAGACTGATTGTTCTCAAAATAATCTTGTTTTTTGGCAAATCGTACCAGACTTGGTTCAGATTAGATCTCAACTGCTTGGGTTAACCTTGATTGATGACCTTGGCTTTTGACCTTTCCCTGTGACTTTCATTTTTGAATGTTCTCAAAATTCAGTCATTTTATTTTTGCCTTATCCTCAACCCTTCCATAGATTTGGTCGAAGTCGGATAAAAGTAGTACAAGTTTACCCTGCCCTGTCACCATGACCTTTGACCTATTACTTTCAGACATTAATTTTACTCGTTACCTAACCCCATGTCCTTACGTAGTTTTACGTAACTTAGATCAGAACTATTTAAGTTATTCTAATAAAACTCACTCACACAGGTCGAACCTTGATCTTGCCTTGTGACCTTAACATTTGGCTGATTGTTCTGAAACTTAAATCAACTGATTCTTGTCTTACCTTCAACCCTTCCCTCAGGTTCGGTTAAATCTTGATATTTGGAGAACAGTTGTTTATGGTGCTCTTAACCACGACCATTTGACTTTTTTTTTTTTTTTTTTTCAAAATCTCATTGGTTGATCCTCAATCATTCTAGAAGGTTTTGATGAGACCAAATGAAAACTGATTGAGATGTTTAGTTCACACACACACACACACACACACACACACACACACACACACACACAGAAAGAGAGAGAGAGAATTACAAACAGGCACATCAAACCATAGCACAAGCTCTCTCTCAGTGAGCGTGGGTGAATTAATAAGGTAAATACTTCGAAATAAGGAAAATGGTAATCATATATATATTTTTTTTTCATTCGTACTCTGTCTTTCTTCGATAAGCATTTTTGTTATAAAACTTTGCTTTTCTTTGGAAGTCGGAAAACATCTTAAGATACTTATATATATTCTTTTGATATTGATACACTGTGTCATTGCTTCATATAAAATCCACTTTTTCTTCCTGCTTCACGTTCTTTAAGTGAGGCCTTTGACAGCCTATCACTTAATCCTTTCTACAATGAATGAACCCCTAAAATGCTGAAAAATATTTATCACAGCACACCTTTGAGACTGCCTGACTTTGGCAATGCTAACAATTATGTTGAAGTTTCAAATATCATCATTCTTTTAAAAATAGCTTTTAACAATCTTATGCCTAGAAGAACTTCTTAGAAGTCATTAAAAATCAAAGAACTGGGACAAGAATGTCTTCATAATAGTCAAACATTGTCCCGAGTATTTAAATGAGTTTTTTTATCTGTATTTTTTGAGAGAAGCTTCCCTCTGTGCAAATCGATATACCAAAATATATTAAATGTTTCTGAATACTCAAACCTTCCCATTTTTCATAAAATAATCTCGTTTTCTTTAGCATTCATGTTATTTGCATGAAGCTTTTATATTACTAGCATCAACTAAGCTTTACAAGCTGTGGATGTCAAGGACCATATACAGGGTAAATACCTCAAATATAGGCACTTACTACATTTTTCGTAAGTGAATCACATTTTCCTTCATTCTCCATTATCAATTCCTTTAGTAAAATGAGGCCCTTAATTTATCCTCCGAATTGCAAGGGATGTTACTCACCTCACAAGAGCTTTTCTGACCCAATAGGGTCGTGTAGCGTACAACCTTTATTACCTCCCCCGACGAAGCTGGAGGGGGTTATGTATTCACACTTGTTTATTTGTTGGGTGGTTTATCCACAAGATAGCTCAAAATGTTATTGATGTATTTCAATGATATTTTGTGGATATGTGGGTCATGGACGTAGAAAGAGTTGATTAAATTTGAGAGGTGATTTGAGTGGCCTGGAACAGGCGCTGCTGTAGGTATGCACTCGCTAAAAACTATACATGACACTATACTGAGTGAGAAATCAAACAGTATTTTTTATTTTCACCTGAACAAAATCCATACTGTATTAGCTCGAACAGAATACCAGATTTGTTATGACCAGGAAAGGGTTAAGACCCATGATGAACACCACTCAGAAGCAGGAAATGAACACTAGGTCGGGTCGAGAAATTTAAATTAAAACATGGATATTTTGATGCCCGAAACACCATATTCACCTAATATAACTGTATTATTGAAAATCGATCAACTCTCCTCCAGCAACTTTATTATATGATTGCACCGTATGAGCGCAATAATATTTAGCGATAATACGAACTTTGGCAGCTTTGACAGTGACGATACTGATTTTTATGGCTTTGTTGCCGGTTACACAAACGAGCTGTACTTGTCAGACGTTAGTTTTAACTTTTTGCGTTCATTGATACCCTATTTTGGAATGATGACTACCTGCAGCACAAGGGAAAAGGTCAAACATTGCGTATTTGGTTATCATTGTAGTCTTCCGTGCATCAGCTACCTACATGCAAAAGTGTCATTAGAGAATAATTGGAACACAAAATGACAGATCCATTAAGAAGCGCTCAACCCCACGCTGAAACTATTGCTGACCAAGTACTAGAAATATATGAGAAGGCATCAATTCCTATGGCTGACTACAAGAGCATTGCCATCTGTGTGAAACGCTTGATGACAAAGCTCAGGAGGTAAAAAAAATACTCTGCAAACAAGAAGATTTCAAGCACCTACCTGGAGAAGTTGGCGAGCGGTGATGTGCTATTTAACATCTGTTGCTGTAAATGCTACAAAAATATTGATGCTCGAGAGGGGTTTGAGTGTCGTTGTGCCAGGGCTTTTAAGATACCTCCTGAATAGTGGCCTTTTTGGGTGGACAAAAACAGTTGTAGGAAAATATACATCGGCAAAGTAGACAAGCAAAAGACACAAAAAATGAACTCATTGAAAATAAACAAATGAAAAGAAAGCTTCAAGAAAAGTCAATTCAGGAAGGCATGCATGATGAAGACAATGCAGGAACAGCATGTAGGGATGATATTGATTTTGTAATGTATCAGATGATCAATATGATGATGATGGTACTGAACAAGTAAAGAGAGGGAAGCAGGGTCAGAACAGATTGGCATATTCTGAACTATGTCGTGTATCAGACCGATGCCAAATGAGCAACAGAGATATATGCTCCATAGTGAATGCTGCACTGAAGGACATGGGTATTCTTGCTGAGGAAAACAAACTTGATCCTAGCAAACTTCGGCGTCAAAGAAGATACTGGAGGGATAGTGCCGTTCAATAGCATCAAAGCGCCATGACAAAGGTAGTCTGTCTGGGTTTTGACGGTAAAATTGACAAGACTCTGAGTAAAACCCTTCATGGTGAGAGGGTCATCATCAGGGATGACTACTCAGTAACTGGCTTCCCTAATGCTGCCTACATAGATCATGTCTCCCCTGAAAGTGGAATAGCAGTGGATATCGTTAAGGAGATCATGTCGGTTATTCATGAGACCGATTCATCAGAATCGGCAAGAACGTAAACAATGGCAGGAACCATGGGGTGATTCGTGTGCTGGAAACCCAGCTGGAGAGACCATTAAAATGGCTTGTCTGTTACATCTCATCGAATTGGTTTTCAGACGGCATTCTGAAGCCACTGATGGTGCAATGACGGGTCCAACTGGCTCCAGAGGGGAAGTGGGTAGATCCTTTGAGTTCGATCCAAGTGATTTAACAATTGTGGACTATGAATGGGTGTGCAGAAAAACTTGCAGTCTACCAGATGAAGTTCAGAAGGATCTCAGCAAAGATCAGCGATACTTGCACTGTGCATGTCTGGCAGTGCAAGCCGGAGGAGTCGAAGGCATAGTTTTGAAACCATTTGTGCAGCCAAGGCCACTTAACTATGCCAGATGGCTAAGTAAAGCCAACCGAAAACTTCGGCACTACATGTCAGAAGAACCATCTCCAGTATTTCATTCATTCTCAACTTTTATGCTCCAGCTTGGCTCAAAGTGAGAGCGAACAGTTCGTGTCAGGATGGAGCCAAGAATTTCCTCTATATGGTGGAACTACTGTATTGCGAGAATTCCCACCAGAAGATCAGGGCATCGTTAGCCCAATACTCAGCAGTCATAGTTATTTCTCTCACCCTGAAAATATCCTGCTGTCGGCTGTTCCTGATTATGATTCAAACGTACATTGCATGGCTGTTGCACTCAGCGAGCGCGGGAAAAAGACAGCGATGATGTCAGAGTGTTAAACAAATCTTTAAAGTCAGATTTCGAGGACAAGAACTACACCGAGCTGTTGCAGCTAGACGAATCGTCTCTCACACTCCCTCCACTTTTGAAGAACGGCACAATGGACGACAACCAACCCATAATCTTGGACCAATGCTACCCTTGTCACTCTCAAGGTGTGGGGCATTGAGTCAAAGATGTAACATCGACCACGCAAAAAAGTCTACTGGCATCAGGCGCGACATGGCATGCTTCTGCAGCGTATGTGCTCTCGCAGAGATTTCCGAAGCGTGAGAGTAAAAAAAGACTTCTGATCGGAACATACGTTCCTGGTTCGTAATTACATTTCCTAATGAAATAGATCAGAAATAAGTTACGTGGTTTGTCACTTTGATGTTTCATATACATCTGTGATTTGTAGTTTTTGGTTTATATTGGCAGAATACTGTTTGTATATACTGAATACTGGCAAGCAGATGATTTTATGGTTCGTTCAAACCCAGATCGTGCGAGAAATCCTCTAACATGTATCATATCAAATTCTTAATTTTTGTCATGATTTCCTCGGTTTCGGAGTGAAAGTTGCTGGAGTGAGTGTACATAATATTAAAAAACTGTTTGCACGGTTGGCGGAGTGACCGTGATGGAGCATCATTTCCACCATGTTTCAAACTAGCAACTCTAAGTTCATAGGAATTCGACCCTCCCTAATGAACACGCATAAAAAAGAAAACCGCAACAGTTTATTTTGAAATACTTCAGAAACCAAACCATTTTTATTTTCCAGTGTTCCCCCCTCTACCTCCTGTGTCTATTCTTATTTTTCTGTCTGTCTGTCGTCTCTCTCTCTCTCTCTCTCTCTCTCTCTTTCTCTCTCTCAAACGGGTGCGTGACGAGGGATTTAAATAAACGCTTTAATATCATATTGAATATCCATTCAGTATGAGATTAGAGCGTTTTTATAAATCCCTCTTTCCTTTAATCGAGGTCTTTTTGCACGGCTTATATTAATACCTTGCAAATCCCCCTCCACCTTCCACTTCTTCCTCTGTATCTGTATCCGTGTCTGTGTCAGCGATTGCTGCGCCAGTATGTGTGTGTGTGTGTGTTTTCGATTGCGTCTTGTTTATCCGCGTCTGAGTCCGCGTCTGTGTATCTATGTGTGTGTTTGTGTCTGTTTCTGTTCATTTGTCTGCATCTGTGTTGCTGCGTCTGTCTGTGTGTTTGGTTTGGCTATAAGCATTCCCCTTTCACATATCTTTGGTTATAAAATGATTTTTTTTTTTGTATCAACGTATAAATTCATTAAACTTAGGAGAAACTCTGTGAACTGATAGGGTTGGCTTTACTGTTCATTAACTCCTTTACTACAAGGATGAACCTCTCCATTTTATGCTTATTTTCTCCAGGAGATATTATTTATCTTACGTGAAACTTTTCAAACTATAGGGTTTAGACATAGGCTTCACTAATCCCTTCAGAACGAGGTGTTTCTTTTAAGCTTGAGGCTACACTAGTTAAAAATTTTGAATATAAGTATCTAAATATATATAAAAATTAGAACTATCCCGAAGCCCTGTCTCTGCCACACGTCTATGCCTGTAAACTGTGCTCATGAAAGCCCATCCAAGCTGAATTTTAATTCTTGTTGAAACTGCATAAGCATTTTATTCCAAAGTTGCCTACATTCTTGCTCGTTACCTGGAGACTCTCTCTCTCTCTCTCTCTCTCTAGCATATATCTCATCTCATCTCTTATCTCATCAACCTTTTGAGTGTCCACTGCAGGACCGGCCTATCCCTACCGAAGTGGGGACGATACAGCCAATGTATCTCTACCGAGTGGCTTAGACTGTCTAGTAGAGATTGTATGTAGGGTGAGAAGTGCTAGTAAGTGTAACTGTAGCGTTGGAGTGGCTTTGGATGTGTGTGTAGTCTGTGAACCAAGTGTAATCGGCCTGGGCAAGCCGTCTGGGTGCAAGCATACTTTATAGTATGCGACACTGGTTCAACCACAACACCCCTTGTGTCTGCCAATGCAGTACGTGGCCAGAAGAACGCTCCCAAAGTTTATCGGGGCGCGAACCCTCGTTCTTCAGTGACACGCACACTTTACCACTGTACCACAGAGGCTCCCTAGCATATATATATATATATATATATATATATATATATATATATACACTAGCGTGGTCCATAATCTTCAACATGAAAAATTTGCATCAGCTGCTGTGGGATTTCGTTCGTATTGCTTAAATAATAGCGTATGCAAATTTTCATGCATATTAGATAATTTTAACTCGTGCCCCTTCATGTTCAAATTATTACAGTTATGGCGTAATGTTAATATGCCATTGGGTTACCTAGGTCCCCCTCTTTCCAGAGTATTGGCCGGTTACTGAGGGCTTTATCATGGGAACCCAGCTCCCACTCATTGTTGGCTGTTTTTTTTGACTTGTAATTGCTTCCAGCTGTAGCCTTCTTCACATCTGGATACACTTTCCTGTGTTGTTCAATGACCTGGAGAAGAAAGTGCCATTGATCTTCGTTCTTGGTCAACGCTGAATTAAACTCTTGAATCAGTGCTACTCCTCTTTCAGCAAAGTCATATGTTACCTGTAGGCCCTGGACGATGCGCTCAGCTACCTTTTAATCCTCACGACTCTCCCATGTGGATTGATCGAATTCTAGGAATGAATGAGGAAGGCCAAGCAGTGTGATCTTCTTGGTGTTACTGGTCACAAACCTTGAAATTGTTTTTTGAGTCAGTGCTGTCTCCTCAAGTTTAACTGTTGCTCTCTTTAGTTGATCTTTGCTTCCTTCTTTGTTATACGCTATCACCATTTTCACTTCTCTTTTAGGCCAACAATTGGATAAAAAATGGACAATCCAATTAATTATTCCGACAAATACCATAAGTGACGACCACGTGCGTTCAATCAGACTTGTGAGATGTCCTTATCAGGATAAAGCGACAATTCCTAGAGAAACCTCAGATCATTTGCTGGAGCTAGAGTTGCTTTTGTTGCCATGAACCACGATATCAGGTATTGCTTCATGATGAATACAACAAACCGCTTTAATCCTCGGCCTACTTCAGTATGATGCTCGTATGATGATGGAAACGATAGACTTTGAAGCTGTATATAACTTTAACCATCCATCTGGAATGGTAGCAAACACCAGGATGCTTAAACCGCGTTCCACAGGGCGGTACACCACCGAAGACAACAATGAACACTAGCAGTTCTCGATAATCATCTCGAGGTTGGCTTTATTGCAACTGCATCATACAATGTGCTATGACCTCATCAAATTGCTCACTGTCAATCACCCGCATTTCCTCACTGTCATTGAAGGTCTGAAAGCGAGATGGCTCTGAGCTGCTTGAATATGTGGATGCCGGGACCAATAGACGGTCCAAGGCAAATGGCGAAGGACTTTTGAACAAGGATCTCAAGAATGTGATGCCGACAAGCCAGGTGGAGGAGATCCTTGTAAAACTGTTGTTGATTAAGGGTGCAGGGTTAGGCGGGTCGAAAATGGTTGAATATAATTTTTTAAATATTTGACTTGGCCTGTAGTTCAGAAACTTGTTGAATGTCGAAATAAAGACACTGTTAAAGTATAATATGAAATAAACAATATTTAGAGGTGCCACAACTCCTTTGATTGTTCTATGTGAATTGTCACAATAAAGCAGCTCGTCGCTGACTCATCATGACATACAGAAAATGACAAGTCACCCAGAACGCACCATGAGGAGGTGGCTGCATATAGAGTTCCACACCATGACCAGCCCATACTCTCTCCATTCTGACATTTACTTTCATTTGTAGTCTGACTTTGTCTCAAATTTGGGCATTAATCCTCTTGCATCAATTCTCGTACGGATAAATCCGTCACGTTCCTTCTCTCCACAAACCGAGGCAGAGGCTTCTGTGAATAACCTAAGATGCCTTTCTACTACCTGTGTATGAAAAGGATATCTCTTGGAAATAGCACACAATTTTTCTCCTTGTAGTACAACTTCCAGCTCAGCGACTGTTAGTTTCTTGGTCAGTGGTGGCTCATGTCTTGGATAATCTAGGAAGACAATCACGTCTGTGTAATCCTTGGCATGGAAGTTTAGTTTGGGTAGTACAAACTCTCTGGACCTTGAACTCGTTTCTGGTTGGTTTCTAGCCACCATGATTCTCTTGAAGGCCAGTTGCCTTATTTCTTTCCTGCTGTCAGAAAGCATAGCAACTAGGATATTCTCCTGGTGACCAAAATAAGCATTCCTCTGAATAACCGGATCTATCACTGACTTTAGATCATCCGACAAGTATCTTGAACTGGATTACCATGAACCGTAAGATTTCTGGTCCATGACTGTAAGATGACTTGCACTTAATTTCAAACCATGTTGGGGCATACACCTGTATAATGACTGTGGTTAAAGTAGTCAGTTTTTCGGATGGCTTAGCACTAGCTACCTAAAGTCTCAGGAGTCTATTAGCAGTTGTTAGCCACCTTGCATGATTTAACTCATGGATTGCGAACCACAGCTCAGGCTGAGAAGCGTCGCATTACGAGCCGCAGCTCAGGCTGGGAAGCATCATGTTGCGAGCTACAGCTCAGGCTGTGCTAACCTTCCAGTGACCGTGCATCACCGCTAACTACTCCACCCCTACGCAAACTTATGCATGGTTTTCTATGCAAATACAGAGATATATATATATTTTTTTCTCTAGATGATGCCCTGGATGTTTTTCTTCAGGTTTATAATAAACAAAAACTATTTTTTTCTCTCAGTTTTTGCCCACCAAGGGGTGGGATGAAAAAAGATAATTGGCCAATCCACGGGTTAAAGGACCAGGATTACGATGCTCAGGACTTACTGGACAAATTCCCTCGGATACAGCATTGCTCATCACTAGAAGATATCTTTGATATTTGCTTAGGCCAAGTCCATCACAGTTCAGTGGCATATTTGTGACTTTAACAGCTTGGTACTTGACGACAGGCATTGTTTCCCATTTGGACAGATTGCTGCCAATATGTCCATTGAGGTGGTTAGGTCCTTTAGTTCCTCTGTCCAAATGGTACAATAAATAGAGAAGGGGCAATTTATTGGCAGGTAGTGAACATACGAACCAGTGAAAGGGTCTATTGAAATTGCCTCCAGTAGTTTAATGACTTTTTTTTCTGCCAAAGTTAGTGACTGTTCCATCACATCCAGTGGCCTCAGACTTCCTCATGGCTGACATTAAAATTTCTTCAGCTGATGTATTTTCTGCCATCACTGGGTTCAATACTAACAAGGCATATGGGCCTGATGGAGTACCTCCTGTTGTCCTGAAGAACCGTGCTTCTGTGCTTACACCCTGCCTAGGTAAACTGTTTCACCTTTGTCTATCAAGTTGTACCTTTCCTTCTTGCTGGAAGTTTGCTCTCATTCAGCCAGTCCCATATAGAAGGGTGACCATCCCCAACCCTCTATCGTCCAATTGCTTTAACATCCTGTGTCTCATAAGTTTTCGAGTCAGTTCTTAAATGAAAAATTTTAAATCATCTTTCCTACCACAACCTTCTTTCTGATCGTCAGTATGGGTTCTGTCAGAGATTTCAGACTCCTGGTCATCCTCCTTTTGGGGCTTTGGCTAAAGCTTTGCCATTGCGCTTGACATCTCAAAGGCTTTCGATCGAATCTGGCATAAATCTTTAGTTTCCAAATTGCCCTCTTACGATTCCCATCATTCTATCGTGCCTTCATCTATAGCTTCCTTTCTGGTCGTTCATTAGCCGTCGTTGTAGACGGCCATCTTTCTTCTCCAAGATTTATCAGCAGTGGTGTTCCTCAGGGCTCTGTCCTATTATTCATCAATGACCTTCTAAGCTGTACATCTAACCCTATCCACATGTACGCTGATGACACCAACCTTCACCTTTCTATTCGGTTCCCGCAACGTCCATCTCAGCAGTTACTTCAACAAACAAGGGATGAGGTTATGGCACACCTAATGTCTGACTTGGCTCATATCTCTGACTGTGGTAAAAAAAAATTTTTCTTTTTTTTTTAATGCATCAGAGCCTCAGTTCTTACACCTATCAATCCAACAAAATCTTCCACAGGAGTACCCACTAATGTTTAATAACATTCAGCTTAATCCAGCATCATCCTTGAACATGCTTGGGGTTTCATTCACTCGGGACTTATCTCGGAAAGATCATATTACCTCTATTGTAGAATCTGCATCCAAGAGATTAGGTGTGCTAAGCCGACTCCGTTCCTTCTTTACCTCTGCACAGTTGTCGACTCTATACAGGGGTTTTATCTGCCCCTGTGTAGAGTACAACTCTCATGTGTGGGGAGGCTCCCCACATACAGCTCTTCTCAACAGGGTGGAGCCAAAGGCTTTTCGTCTCATTAACTCTCCTCCTCGTACTGGCTCCCTTCAACCTCTGTCTCTTCGCCGCACTGTTTCATCTTTATCTCTTTTCTATCACTACTTCAACGGTCACTGCTCCTCTAAACTGTTTGCTTGCATCCCTCCACCTCTACAACGGACGCGTAGCACCCGTCTAGCAGCAAACTCTCATCCCTTTTCTGTCCAACTCTCTAATGTAAGAGTTAACCGTTACTCCCAGTCCTTCATTTATGCAACAGGTCAACTCTGGAAACTGTCTCCCTCTGTCCGTATTTCCTGCTAGCTATGATCTCCAGTCTTTCAAACGCAGTGTGTCCAGGCATCTCGATATGATCCGATCCTGAATTTGGCTCTCTCTTGTATTTTGTTTTTTCTTGGAAGGAACAGTTTGCAGGCTCGTGGCCTTTGGTTCCTTCTGCCTAGCATAAAAGAAAAAAAAAGTCATCCATGTTAACTTTTTTCTTTCTTAAGATAGTCAATAATTCCAGTAGCTATAGTTAATGCATTCCCAATTTGAGGAATTAAATGACCAAGATATTTTGAATTTGGCTCAGCAATCAGTGTAATATGCTCCTCTTTTACATTAATGGTGTAATATCCACTTGTTTTCTTTATGTTTACTTTAGTGTCATCCTTTCGCACATCAAGATACAAGGCTTCTATTTCATTTTCCTTCCTTGTTTCATTCAAATCTTCCCTTACTTTGTTCCTCTGTCTCCTTAGCTTAGTTTTGTCTACTACAGTTGATTTTTCTTGAGGAGTAATGAAACCAAAATTTTGAACTGCAGCTGATGCTTTTCTTGCTCCTGCCCTATCAGAATTTCTAAACCTGTCACATGCTCTTGCTAGAGATGGTAGCTTAAATTCTGAGCTGGCTCGATTTAGGTACTCGATTGCCATCCTCAGCTTCGCATTCATAACCAGTCTCGCCATCATCTGAACTATCAGTAGAACTTTTATCACTGTTATCCACATATTCTGCTGTAGATGCCGATGGTATGTCGTCCCTCATGTACTTCTCAAGTCGATGTTTTTGTTGTTATTCACGTGCTGCGCGTTTCTGAAGCTTCTTAGAGGTTTGATAATAAAATACCTTGGATAACATCTTCCTGGAAGTCCGCTGATCAGTCAAAAAGGAACGTCCTTCAATTGGAACTTTACTATTCTTATCACAAGAACACGATGAGATGTCCTCACTTACAAGCTGCAATGTCGAGAAAATGTTAGTTTTTGCTTGTAAAATCCTTCAACTTGCCTTCAAAATCTTTCCGTTTTCGGTCAGTTTCATAATTTTTCTGTAATTCTCGTGACACAACTTTCGCAAGTATTTGCTGTTGTGAGATTGTAGAAATCAAAGTTTTTATCCATATTTCCCTCACTGCTGTTGCCACTTGTTTCGCTACTTCGTTGGCAGCTGGTTCCTTCTTTCCTTCATTTTTCCGAAGAAGAGTTGCTATGATATGTAGGTAATGTTCAATAACTTCATCATATGCAGGAAGTTGGGTTTCAGTAAACTGCCTCTCCAAAAAGTGAGACAGCTGAAATACTTTTTCTCTTTACCTCCTTTTCAATTATCACTGCATTAGCAATGTCTTTTAGTTACTAAGAATGTTCTGTACTCTTAGATATCAGTATACTTTCACAAGTCACTACCTTTACCTGTAATGCAATAGACAGCAGATCAATGTAGGGCACTGCGTAAAAACAAATTCACACAAAAAAAAAAAAATACAACCTCTACACTCTAATATGTCTAAGACTTTACGAGTTTATTCATGATACTTATGGCGTCAAATAACAGATGCTATACGGCTCCTCTAAATATTTCTGGATAAAAAAATAAAAAAAACTTTGTTTAGAATTTTAACACCCATTCACATATTTCTCTAGCACAGGCATGACAATTTTTTTTATATTTCGACTCACCCTAGTGCAAGCCCCTGCCCACAATCCGGTATTTCTGGCATTGGTGCCGAATGCCATTCCTACCACACATTCAGTTCTATCCCAGTCATTCAAAGTTTCAGCGATGATATTGGCCATGACCATTCGTGTCCCTGATTCCAAACCGTGTACATTGAAAAGGTTTGAATTTCCATCACCTGAAACGAGAATTGGAAGGCATTCCGTGACATTTGCTTCTGTTATATCGGGAATTAGTTTTTCATCACAGTACACTACAAGTGGCACAGCTGGATCAAATGATTTCTTCAACCATTCTGCAGATTCCCTCCGACTCTGGTTCGATATCGGCGGATACTTTGCCTGTTAATAGTATACATTGTTGGATTGTGTCAACAGGCAGAAATGGTCGCAGAAAACAGATGAACTGCAGCACGGTCTGAAGTCTTGGTCTTATCTAAAGCAGCAGCATCTGGAAAAGTGGCAACTATTTTCCGCGCTCGTTGGCGTTTCAGAGGAGGAGCTGCAGTAGAAATGGATGAACCTGCTGTATCTGTATAATTGTTACCTGTTTCGTCATCACTGGTTGCGCTTTCCCCCAGTTGCACTATTTCCTCTCTTACTGCCTGATGACATTCTTCACGCTTTCTCCTCTCCTGTTCAGTCTGTTCTCTCTCTCTCTCTCTCTCTCTCTCTCTCTCTCTCTCCCTCTCCCTCTCTCTCTCTCTCTTCGTTCTTTCCGGTGGAGTTTGACATCAGTACCCAACATAGAGCCTCGCCTCCCTATCTCCCTCTGAGCCACAAGAAACTCCTTAACCTCACAATTTTTGATGAGCTCGAAAGCATTCACATGTGCTGTGTAAAAGGGATCTTTCATCTGTTCTTGGAAGTTCTTTCTCTTCTCCTCTCATTCTGTGTTCCAGCTCTTACTCATCTCAAACTTTCTTCATTCTTTATAGAGATTCGATTTGGGGGATACAGTTCCGTGGCTCAGATGCAGGTATGCGAGCTCTCTCCTGGAATCCCCCTAGTTCTTCAGAGAGAACACATGCTGAATCTCTCAATGTTTCGTGTCTTTGTTCGCATCAGGTAGAAAAGTCGTGCTAACACTTCTCCACAAGGAGGTAACTTACTTCCAAGTAGCCTTGCACTTGGTTGGCCAACAACCCAGGCTGAGATGTGGGCATCATCCAGCCCTCTTGAGTTATAAGAAGAGGGTGGATGACTCCGTCGCTGATACCTGTTCAGGATGCAACTCAGCACCCCATACTATTAAGCACATTATGGAAGACTGCATTACACAGAAGCTCCTGTGCCAAAAACACAATATACACTCCTTGAGAGCTCTGTGGGAAAGCCTGGTCTCGGCCGTGGCCTTTCTAAGGGACTCGGGGGTGTTCGGCCAGACTGAATAGGGAACAACCACTACTACTACTACAACACAGATCTTGGTTTTGGTCTTGCTTTTTATCACTGGCACTGACAATTTCACTTCAGTTATAGTAAATAAGTGATTAATAACAACTCAAAAGACACATCCCTGACAAAAGAAACGGATATATATATATATATATATATATATATATATATATATATATATATATATATATATATTACTCTCATACCACTGCTGGTGAGTAACTAGCTTTAACCTGGATACAGGAACTTACCTGAGTTGTTTCAAACGCGAGAGGGAAAATCGTGACCCTCTGAAGGTCACAATACCTCCCTTTTTTTTTTTTTTTTTAGTTTGACATAGACTAGATTGAGCGCACTGAGTAATCGTCTGTTTATTTATATATTTATTGTTATATTTTTTTGTGCCTGCCCTCCTCTCTTCCTATTTCTCCCATCTTTCCTGTCACTGTTATTGCTTTTCCTTCCTTTACAGGT
Organism: Coenobita brevimanus; assembly: GCF_032717465.1. Lineage (NCBI taxonomy): Eukaryota > Metazoa > Arthropoda > Malacostraca > Decapoda > Coenobitidae > Coenobita > Coenobita brevimanus. The sequence goes on along the minus strand of NC_136972.1, from coordinate 7,653,880 downwards.
GGCTTTACATTGAGTGACAAGCCAAATGGTTTCCTGTAAGCCAAGAAATCATTTACAACGCTGGGTGGTAACTATTTAACCAAACCATACGTGCTCCCTAGGTCAACTAGTGGGTTGGTGGAGGGTTAGTGCCCCTCCCCGTAAAACAAATAACTAAGTCACATGGCCACCCCTTACGGGATTATGGCGTCTGGCAATAAATAGATAAAGTTATTCTTATTTTCATTTTCGCATTTATTTGTGTTCTTCTTCTTGCTAACACATATCGGCCAGGTAAAACCAAAATCTTTCATGCTGTCTTTCACTTCACCTTTCCGTCTCGCTCTTCGCTTTATGGTACGTTGGTTGAGGACAACCCCAGTAATGAACTCCAGTTATCAGTTGGTGATTTGATTCGCTGAGGGAGAGGTTAGGTGGCCGATAGTGTTCATACTGCTACCAATAACCCACCATGGTTAAAACAACTCTGCTACTTAATTCTAACTAATGCCAGATGCTTATCACTTAAAGCAAGTGAAATGAGTCTGAGTGTTAAGACTGTCATCATTAACATTTTTATAGCCAGTACACTTTAATATTGTACGCCACACACCACCACGCAGTTTTATTCATGTAAGAGTTAGCATTCGACCCAGAAAGTCTTATTACTATTACCTTATCTTCAGTCATACAGATAGCCATCAGACTTAGCTTTCTCTGCAACAAACAGCCTTGAAAGGACCATTAAGTCGGTTTCTCTTTGCTTCCCTTTGTACTTCTTTATACCATTAACCATCTCATAATCTGTAAAACTCTTATGTTCTTCTCCAACTGAGGCCAGACAATTTAATCAAACCAAAGGTGATTATGGAAACGTGAGAGTATGAATATTCCATTACTGTATAACCTCCTGAATACTCTTACACTTCATCTTTCCGTTTCATTTTTCATCTTCCATTGCTGATTTCCTCAAACATCCCTATAAATATTCATTAAGCACTGAATCGCCTTTTTTCATTAATAACGAACTTCTTTTTTAATATGTTGTTTTTACCAAATTCTTCCATCTTTTAATGAGTTTGTTTAACGAATTCTTCAATCTTTTATCGTGTCCTTCTACTAAGATCTTCCATCTTCTTACTAATTTCTTTCATCTATTGCTGTGTTCTTTTTGCTAAATTCTTCTATTATTATGTTTTTTCATTAAGCTCTTCCATCAGTTAATGGGTTCCTTTTAATAAATTCTTCCATCTTTTAATGTGTCCTTTAACTATGATCCTCAGCATCACTAAATTTTTCTGGCTTTTATTTTTTAAAATAAACTTTTCAATCTTTTAATGTGCCGTTTTACTTTGATCTTCCTTCTTTTACTAAATTCTTCCATCCTTCATTATGTTATTTAGCTTAATTCTTCTATATACATTAATTATATAACTTTCCGTGACCGTCTTCGTCTTCCATCTCTGGGATATTTTCGCAGCTCAAAAAACTCCATTATAAATTCAAATTACTTTTCCATCTTTCATATTCCTCTCTACTAATTCTTCTATAAACTTTTCCACCACAATAATCCTTCCATTTAATATTCCACCTCACCCTTCCATATACAGTACACTTCGACCATAACAACTTTTCATTTAATATTCCACCTTACATTTTCATACACTCTTCTACCATCGCTATCCATCATTTTATTATTCCACCTAACATTAAATATTCTACCTTACCCCCCAATATACTCTTCCAACATATCTTTTCATTTTATATTCCACTTTACACTTCTATATGCTCTTCCACCATATCCTACAACTTAATATCCGTCTTACCCTTCCCTATACACTTCATCGCTTCATTCCATTTGCTATTCCACCTTATCCATTCATATTACACTCTTCCGCTTTGTCTTCTCATTGAAACACCCACTTTGTCTTTCACTGTATGTTTCGAGTTTCTTTATCCACCTTACTCTTCGTCTCGCGTCTTTGATTTCCTCCGCTCATGCCCATAAATATTCATCACTGAAACACCTCACAGATACTCGTCTGCATTGATCTTGACATGGCCAGTAATTATGCCACATAATGCCTACACTTTACTGGTGCTTGATGTGAGTTAAGCACAGGATAATATCCGCTAATAACCTTAATGCTACCCCACCCTCCCTTCTCCCCCTGCACCCTGACCTCCCAACCACCCCTTCTCCCCCTGCACCCTGACCTCCCAACCACCCCTTCTCCCCCTGCACCCTGACCTCCCAACCACCCCTTCTCCCCCTGCACCCTGACCTCCCAACCAACCCTTCTCCCCCTGCACCCTGACCTCCCAACCACCCCTTCTCCCCCTGCACCCCGACCTCCCAACCACCCCTCTATCGACTCCTCGACCTCTTTCTTGGACAGTCGGGGAAGAATTTAATTTGATATTCCACTGCGTCTACATCAGACTTATTGCATCTAAGTTGATGTCCTCATTTTACAGTTAGTTGGCCTGATTTACCTACGCACAGTCAGGAACAAAAACTGGCCAACTGTCCTTCATTATGTGCTTCACACTGCATGTGTGTCCGCCTCATTTCTCCGTGAAGCATCATAACAAAGAAAACCATCCACGAGCAGGAAAAAAAAATGTCTCTCAACTTAGCCACAAATTCAACAGGCGAAAATGACAAGCAACAGAAATGATATATTAAGTCGCAGTCCTTGCTCTCCCCTCTAATTGTGGGAATCGGGGGTGTAGTGGTTATAATGACCTGCCCGCAGTTACAAATGCACGAAGTCCACTTTTTCTTTTGTGTGTCGGTATTATAGGTTAAGATAAGGCCATGACAAAACATAAATTTTTTGCTTTGTTTTACCCCACCCCTGTCCTAAACACAACACCCCTGTTTCCGACCCCTTCCCTACTGTACTGATATATATATATATATATATACACACACACACTGACTGATTACCAGTGTGAAGAACCTGCAGCTTCTAGTATTCAGTATCGAATTCGCTCTATTTCCACAAAGACAAACAAAATTGTCTGGAGGCAGCAACAATAAAATTGAACACAACAGAACGTAGACAGAGATGACACATGTGTCAAAGTAATAAAAATACCTGTATTTTGACCATTCTTCAGAGTAAAACAAGAGCTAAACAAAATAACCAGACAGATGGATGACCAGTGTCACGGTCAAAGAAAAAAGCTCTTTTCTTCTTCAAAATCACACTGACAATATTTCCACAACATTAATGAAATGGTATATTTGGCAAATCAATGTGAGAGGATTTAGTATGACTGATTTAATAAGCTGATTTTTTTTAAAGGAAAGCTTGAAACCTGAATGAATTGTGATATGATTTGTTTAACGTTTCCATCGTTAGTTGCCTGATGTCTTATTTATGTGACCAAGTAATTGCAAGGATGTTATATTTTTTAAGAAATCTTCTTACATGTTGGCAATTTTATTCCAATTAGGAATTATTTCTCTTAAAGGAACGAATAAAAAGTCTCCAAAAGATGCTGTTTAGCTTGTGTGTGTGTGTGTGTGTGTGTGTGTGTGTGTGTGTGTGTGTGTGTGTTGCAAGGGTTAGATATAGCCTTCATTAACGGTGTCATTACAATAGGTCTCCACAAAGCTGAATAAAACTGTCAAGGAAGCAAGAATATACTACAAATATACATCCGCGATCTGTAGGCGTTAGCAAATACACACGATATGATTTTTTCCGACGAGGATTGTATGTTTTCACACCTGTCTATTTGTTTCTCTGTTAGCAAGATTACTCAAAAACTAAATGAGAAATGTGGACCAAATTTGCTGGGTAGATAGGCCATGTCCCAGGGAACAATGTATTACAGATCCTGGATCCGGAAAACATTTTTTTTTTTTTGTGAAACACTAACCAACGATAAGATAACTTAACCCATTAAAAAGGGTGCTTTGGAAATTACGTTGCCCTTGTCGGAGGGATTCGCTCCACTGAGTGCCTCTCAAGTTTCCATGGTACGTTTGTCGCCGTCTGGCCACTACTGTCGTTTTTCAGCTGGGAACAGACTTCCCGTAGTGAAAGAGATAAAGGCCTCCCTTATGACTTTGTTAATTTATTCCAGTTACCACCAGACTTTATTCATCCAGCCATCAATCATCCAAACCTGTTCTGCCTCTGGAATTACCAGAAGTACCCTGTAGAGTTAAACAAGGTGATATCGTAGTCAAGGGTTTCCTGAAGCTGAGGGGCCACCTGTCCTGTCTCATCAACTTTTCACTGTTTCATTATTCTGAGCTTCACCTGGTCGCAAAAAATACAGGTGTGATGTCATTGCCTGGTTAAATTAAGTGTCAGGCGTGGTATTACTGTTCCACCTGTGATCTTCACCTGTGACCTGTAACTGTAATAGCACTTGTAACTCACCTGTTCTGCACACCCTTTCCACACACCTGTTCTACAGATCTGTTCCACACACCTGTTCTATTCCTATCATCTGTTATACATATGTATAATCTCACCTGTAACTTCAGACCTGTCGCCCACATGTAAAGTTGCAGGATTAGATAAGTTAATCAGAGAAATTCTTAAGCAACTAAATAGATAAAAAATGATGTTCATCATTATCATCAATATCATCATCATCATCACCTTCACCATCATCATCGTCACATCATCACAAAAGTAGGACAACTCTCGCACTTCCCCTCCTCCCCATCATCATTATTACCACCATACTGCCAGTCACAAAAGCGCTTATTAGAATCCAGAAACAAAAAGAAATGAATACAGTGTACAGTTTTCACCATCACCATCGTCCTCCTGTTCTTCCTGCTCCTCCTTCTTATCATCATCATCATCATCATCATCATCACCTGTACCTTGTTCCAGAAAGATGAAGAACAATATACAAAAGTAAGAGAACTATCATAAGAATGCCCTGGGGAGTGAAAATGTAGAAATCCGAATAACAGCATGTAACTCATTATGTGCGCACGGCAAGAATTATATGAGTTCTGACTCCAACAGAGAGAGAGAGAGAGAGAGAGAGAGAGAGCGTGTGCATTTGCGTGTATTTGTGTGTGTGTGTGTGTGTGTGTGTGTGTGTGTGTGTGTGTGTGTGTGTTTGTGTGTGTGTGTGTGTTTTAAGGGCAATGGATCGGAGGAGAGGATTGACTGATTGATTGGCTGAAACATAACTTGCGCAACGGCCAGGGTCATATGCCGCCGGACACAAACTGTAATTAAACAAAACATTGGCTACAACAAAACACTAAAAAGGAAGGAAAGCACACAAGAAAAAAATGGGGAAAATCGATTGAAAAGAATTAAAAAACAGTCTTGGAAAGCAGCCCGGCCTCCTTCACGAACAAGAGGGTTCCCCCTTCAATAAAACAGGCATCCTCACCAAGGACAGACGAAAGACAGTATGCGCCATCTTCAGCCCGGTGGCCAAAGATGTATCGGCGGCGTAAATGCCCAAAGATTCGGGCACTCCACGGAAGAAGAGAGGAAATCCATCAGAAGCTATGTTCGTTAAAGTAGGAACCAACAGTCATATACCGTAGTTCATTGACAAAAAGCAGAGTAATAAGTTAAAAGGAAGACACTTTACATAACGAGAAAGATAACTTTGAAAGTGTGAAAGACTTGAAAACAGATTACAGTGAAGTAATAGTTCCTCATCTATATATATATATATATATATATATATATATATATATATATATATATATAACAGTGGTGGGCACAGCTAACCGAAGATTTAGCTTCGATGGCCGATAGTCCACTAACTCAAAAGTCAACTCCGATTGAGCTAAACCGATAGACTGCCGCAAAATATAGCGGAAGCTAACGATTTTCGATAAACAGCTAACTTTCACTATTGGGATTTCAATTCGGTTTGTTTATTTGGCTCTAAAACCCTTAAAGAAAAACTCCTAGGTAGTTGAAGTTTTAATATCTTGTAGCCTAGACATAGAACTTTAGAAAAAGGTAAATCATGCCAGGATAAGATCTTTCAGATGATGATCAAAGCTTTTATATTTTATAGTGCAACAAAGACCCAAACAAGTCATACTCATCAAGGCTTGTAAGATCTTTATTAAGCATGAGTTACAACTTTGATCATGACCTCCTAGTACTGATGAAAACTGAAAACCTTCCCCAAAAAATAATTATTAATAAGAATTTATTCAAATTTACACAATTCATGGATTCAAGAAAGTAAGATCAAGGCATTTATAATATAAATTGCAAAGAACCAAACAATTCAGACTCATCAGTGCCTGTAGTTATTGTTATTAATCCAGCCATTCACTCTGTCTTCTCTTTCTGCTCCTTCATGGACTTCTCCATTGCCTCCACTTGATGCTGGTTTCCTTTCATAAATATCAGCCTCTCAAAGTTGGCATCTGACAGGCTGGCTCTCTTGGCCCTCAAGATGTCTTTGCCTATGGAGAAAAGGCGTTCAACTGCAGCGCTAGATGGGATAGGTGTGTTGTACTTCACGAACAGGTCGATCAACACTTGCTCATCCAAGACGGCTGCGTCAGTCAGGACGACATCCATTGAGCGGGAGCTGCGGGATTTCAGCCATCTTTTCACTAAGTTCTGTGACCTGGATTTCAGGGACTTGTTGCTCTTTCTTCTTTCAGGTGGCTACTGGACTTTCTTTAAGAAATTATCATATCTCCATCGCTGGTACTGCTGCTACCGGCCTCTCCATCCTCCCCGACTCTCAGGGCTTCCTCCACGGCAATCTCCATAGCCCTGGTTACCTTGCTGATTTGGGTGTGATCATATTTCTCCAGACAGAACAGACGAAACTTGGGGTGGAAAGCAGATGCCAGCTTGCACTACTGGTCATCTAGGGTAGGCCCAAACCTTTTTGTGATGCCTAAAATCATCGCATCTACCAAAGGATTGCAGTACTGGAGGCCATTGGACTTAACCTCATTCAGCATCATCAGAATGGTTGCTATAGTTGGGAGAAGGCTCCCGAGATAGGCCTGTTTCTCCCCCTGAATCGTATCCAAAGCCCTGGCAACAATGGACATCACGTGCACATATTCCTTTAGGAAGGCAACCTCAGAATCAGTAAAAGTCGACAGCTTTAGCTGCGTCATCACCCTGTGAACAGCTGGTCTCTTCTTCACCAACAGTCCATTAAGGACAACAATCGAGTCATAGATTTAATTCCATCTGGTACTGTTGAGGACCACCAGTCTCCTCCCTAACTCTTCCAGAATGGTGTCTGCCGACACTGTGCTGCGGCTCTGCTGGTTCCATAGTGCCTGTGCCTTTGAAATGGCTTTTCTGTAGGCCGTCTTGAAATGAATGTTGAGAAGTGCCTTATCAGCATCCACGGTGGCTATCAAATTTAAGGTGTGGGCTGCGCACCTCATATGCGTTGGCAGGATGTGGGCACTCGACTCTGCCTTGTCAAGCTTCTCATCAAAGGCAGGCTGAATAGAGATGCTCTTTATTTGAACCTCTTCATCCACAGCCCCGTCACTGGGATCTTCATCCTCCATGCGCTCCATGTCTAAATCAATGGAAGGCTCAGGAATGTCTGGCAAAGAGTTCAACTTCTGTGCCAAACTGTACAAATGCCTTGACAAAGTTGCTGCCATTGTCTGTTGTGGTCCTGGTCACCTTGTTCTGCAGGTGAAACTTGTAGTGGATGTCCACCATGGCCTCAGCGAGAACATCAAAGGTGTGATGCCCTCTGAGCCGAAACCAGGCCAGAACTGCATACTGTCTCATGCGGGTTTTGGGGTCCAGCCAGTGCACCATCATTCCCAGATAGGATTTGTTGTGAGCCGACCAACAGTATGCGGTAGTTGCCACCCAGAGGAATCCCGCAGCAGCCTGTAATTGAAAATTATAAAATGTAAAGAGTAAGAAGATATGTTGTAAAAATAAAAATAAATGATTGAGTAATAGCTAGTGATGCTGAAATACTGTACTATACATTAAAGACTGTCTGTAAAACTAACTTTTTTCATGAAAAAAATTAGTCCTTAATAACTGAAGTAAATTTTGTATTAAACATTACAAAGTCTGTCATTAATGGAATTATTGTTATAACTCTCTCTCTCTCTCTCTCTCTCTCTCTGTATATATATATATATATATATATATATATACACTACATTTAAAATATGTGCAATAGTGACAAACAGGGCATAGTGTCTGCTCACTTGTAATTAACTGATGAGATGTGACTTGAAATTTAAAGAAAATATATACATATATCATCAAAAAAAAAAAAAATGGAATTACCTATATGTTAAATAACATTCATACCTGATAAGATATTCCTCCAGCTGCTTATGCCTGTCCGAGATCCTCCTGACCAGGGTGCGACGGGACATTGATATCTTACTAGGGTTCAGTGTCTTGATCAGGCTGACAAAGGTGGGGGACTCCACTACATGCAGCGGCAACATGTTGCAGATGAATGCTTCCCCAATCTTGGTGTCAACCACAGATTGAAGGCCAGCAGTGCCAGCAGCTACTTGGCCAAATGCCTCGTAAATTAAGGGCTGGCATATTCTCTTTGTAGTTGGAGAAATGTTACTGCCACTGCTACTTTCCAAGGATTCCCTGCGTTTCCCTCGGGAAGAGCCTGCCTTGATCCTGTCCTCAAGCTGGCAATAATGAGGCTGGTGGCTCTTCTTAATATGGGACTTCAAGTTGTGGAGGCTCGTCTGAGATTATATATTTTCATATATACTGAATGTCCAGTCTTTCAGAGTTCAATAAATACCTTCTAAATAAGAAATATAAAGAAAACAATGCATACAATTCAGGGTCCCAAACCATGAGGCTGAAGAAACCTGTCTGAAAATGTAGGCCAGTGGTTCTTAATCTGGGGGGCATGCCCCCCTAGTTAGGTGTCAGTAATTTCAAGGGGGGACGCGAGCCCTTGGGAAAAAGCAGGAATTTTTCTAATTATATTTGTTATTCTCTTAACCACGGAATTCACGCTCAATAAAGAGACTAATATTTTTTTTTCATTTTTCTTTAAAATCTTGGAGGGAATTGCATTAATTGATGCAAGGAGGGCGTGCAGCGAAGGACCAATTCTTAGAGGGGGCATGGTACTAAAAAGGTTAAGAACCACTGATGTAGGCTATCCCTAAATTTCTGGTTCACAACAGTTAAGGTAATGGGGTAATTAATGGAAAGTAATTTAGGAGACATATATATTTTTGAACACTGACAAGTTAATAAATGAAAAAGTTTTCTCTTCATCCTAAATCCCAAACGAAAGTTTTAAATTTAATATGGCACCCTGTAGGCTGTTAAAGATGTCTACATAAATGTGTATTTTGGGCGGTACATACCTGAAGCTCAAGCTGCCGGTGCTCTTCTCGTTCTCACCTTCTGGCAGATATAGAAAATATTGACTTAGGTGGGGCCATGGATGAGAGTCGAGATAGCATGGCTGGCCGGCCTGGCCCTCAGCCTGAGTCAGTTTCCTCCGTCCTAAAAATAGATGTTGGAGACTCCTCAGCATACCCAGGATCATCAGGACAGTTATGTCCTCACTTAAGTCTCTTTCCATAGCAAAATCTGGTAGTCGCTGTAGATGACACTGACACAGGAGTGACGGATACACGTGTTTAGTCAACACAGGTTAAACACTGTTTACTTTCACACTAATCCGCGCGCAATCTAAGCAGGGACTGTAATTATAAATCTGTCCCTCTGTGCGGGATTATTAGTATTAATTTATTATTATTATTATTATTATTATTATTATTATTATTAAGTTTCTACTATTCATCACAAACAAACCAAAGTCAGCATGGCTTGTACTGGATGTAGACTCGTCAGTATCGTTAGCGGACTCGAAGTTAGCTGATTAGCTGAAGCTAATATATATATATATATATATATATATATATATATATATATATATATATATATATATTGTTACGGAACAGAGAAAGATAATGTACACATTAAGTGAGAATACTAAGAGTCACTACTGTAACGTAAAGTTCCAGGTTCAAAACAAAAGAGTTAGGTAAAATTACAAGTTAAAGTTTAATGCTCAAACTAACAACAAAACATTCAGGACTCATAAGGATAATGTAATGGCAAAAAACGGGTTAAATATATGGTTAACTGCAATAGCCTCTATTAACACGAAATTAGCAAGAGTAAATATATCTAAGTCAGCCCTAATAAAATGAAAATACACTGGGTAATGCTCAGTTAATGCAAGATATAATATTACAGATACAAAATATTATCTAAAATGACTGACAAAAAGAAACTTACATGAATTACAAAAACCTCACTAGGCCTACAAATTAACACCTTACGCTACACAGTACAAGGAAAAATGCAATAACAGTTATACTCAAATTACACAGCTGCTAGATGGTTGCAGACTTCCTGAGCACTCACAATAATAACTGTACAGGGGAGGACAGAGATGTGAACAAACTGAGGAGTAGATCTAAGTGGCAATAATGCAGTGACTGAGCTCATTATATAGGGGCCAGCAGAGCTTGATACAACTTGTAAGAAGGACGCGCAAATGAAGCCATGGGGACAAAGAGTTGACAATCCTGCCCTGAACAACAGAAAGAACGACTTACTCTACTATAAGGGAGGAGGGGGGGAGTGAGGTAGAACACGCTCGTGATCAAACATGCAGCATACTGTACGTTAGAATTACACAAAGGATGATGAAATCATAGGCTATGTAACACCTCCCCACAAAGAAAAAGAAATTTACAAAGGAAATTTCTTATTACTCTAAAACAATCTGTCTAAAGTCTAGATAAGCAATCTGCAATAACATTTTCTTTCCCCTTGACATGTTGTATGTCTAATGAATACTCCTGAAGAAGTAGACTCCATCTTGTCAATCTCTGATTTTTATCTTTAAACTTACTAAGGAATTTCAGTGGGTTAAGATCGGTATAAATGACTATGGGGTCAAAACCAGAACACAAATAAAATGAAAAATGCTGTAAACCCAAAATCAAGGCCAAAAGTTCTTTCTCAATAGTTGAGTAGTTCTTTTGAGGTGGAGTGAACTTCTTACTGTAATAAGATACAGGGTGTCCAATACCCTGATCATCCTCTTGCAGCAAAACAGCCCCAGCTCCTGTATCACTTGCATCAACAGACATCTTAAAAGGCTTAGCAAAATTTGGAGTAGCGAGCACTGGCTGACTTAATAGGATAGCTTTAAGTTTGTTGAAAGAGGATTCACAGTTATCGGTCCAGACAAATTTAACTCCCTTTTTCAGTAGGTCTGTAAGTGGTGATACGAGAATAGAAAAGTTAAGAACAAATCTCCTGTAATAACCTACCATTCCCAAAAATCTTTGTAGCTCTTTCCTACTTTTAGGTCTGGGAAGATCACTTATAACCTGAACCTTAGCTCCTGGTGGTGCAACATGTCCATCACCAATTACATACCCAAGGTACTGAACTTTAGCTTGACCAAACTCACACTTTGATAAATTAGCTACAAGATTAGCATGAACCAAACGCTCAAGAAATTTTCTGACATGGCATAGGTGATCTTTCCAGTTGTCACTGAAGATTAATACATCATCAATATAAACAACACACCCTGCCAAACCCTCTGTTACAACATTCATGAGCTTCTGAAATGTGGCTGGTGCATTCTTCATACCAAATGGCATTACAGAACATGCAAAAGTCTTTCCTAGTGTTACAAAACATGAGATCTCCTTAGCACGTTCAGTCATAGGTACTTCCCAGTATCCCTTTAACAAATCAAATTTACTTATGTACCTAGCCTTTCCGATCTTGTCTATGCAATCTTCCACACGAGGGAGAGGGTAAGTGTCTGTTTTAGTTATCTGATTAACACGTCTGTAGTCAATGCAAAGCCGCTGTGACCCACCCGGCTTAGGGACCAGAGTGACAGGAGAACTCCACTCGCTCTGACAGGGCTCAATCTTCTTGTGGTCCAAAAGGTAGCCAAGCTCCTTCTGGATGAGAGGAACTTTCACTGGGTTCACACGGTAAGGAGGCAGTTTAATTGGCTTTGCGTCTCCAACATCGACATCATGCATCAACACAGTGGTTCTTCCTGGAGTGGCACGGAACACTTGCGGGTACTCCTGCAGTAATGCCGAAAACTCCTGCCTTTCCTCGGGAGCTAGATGAGAAAGCTTAGTCTGGAGATCATTCATGATATCAGGATTCTTTCCCAAACTATCACTCAGGCTCATACGGCATGGGAGAGCTTCACTTGCAGACTCGGGAGGAACAGCTACATTGCAGACTGGATTATTTTCGTCCCGCCTGTGATATAACTTTAGCATGTTGATGTGACAAAGTTGCTTGTTCTTTCTACGATCCGGTGTGGCAGTGACATAGTTGACATCACTGAGTTTCTTCTCCACGAAATAAGGACCACTAAACTTGGCTTGAAGAGGTTGCCCATGCACTGGTAGCAGAATCAAAACCTGATCTCCTGGCTGAAAGTGGCGTAACCTGGACTTCTTATCATACCAAGTCTTCATCTTCTCCTGAGCAGCTCCCAAATTCTCTCTCGCTAGCTGTAAAGAAGTGGACAGCCGTTCTTTGAACTTCATCACATACTCCAGCAGGTTGACGTCATCTTCCTCCGACAGCCAGCATTCTTTGAATAGCTTAAGGGGTCCTCTTACTTCATGGCCAAACAGTAGTTCAAAAGGTGAGAAGCCCAGTGATTAATTTGGAGATTCTCTTGCAGCAAACACAACGAATGGAAGACCTTTATCCCAGTCTTTCTGATGTTCCAAACAGTATTTCTTGAGCATCGATTTGAGTGTTTGATGATATCTCTCCAATGCTTCTTGGGTCTGGGGATGGTAAGCTGAAGACGTGATCTGGGTGATGCCCAACTCTTTCAGAGACTGCTTGAAAACGTTTGACATGAAAATACTTCCCCGGTCTGACTGTACCTCCTTGGGCAGACCAAACTTTGTGAAGAACCCTAGCATTTCCTTAACCACGTTCTTTGCTGAGATATTTCTAAGTGGAATGGCTTCAGGATAACGAGTAGCCATATCAATCAGGGTCAACACATAAGAAAATCCTGAAGAAGACTTAGGAAGAGGGCCCACAATATCCACCAACACACGGGTGAAAGGCGCCTCAAAAGGAGGAATGGGAACTAGAGGTGCAACCTTTTCGGTCTGATTACACTTCCCCACAACTTGACAGGTGTGACAAGACTTACAATACCAGGAAACATCCCTGAAGATCCCTGGCCAGTAGAAGTGTTTCAAAATGCGTGCCACAGTCTTCCTAACTCGAAGGTGTCCTGCCAAACTGGAATCATGAGCCACTCTAATGATATCCTGCCTATAAACACGAGGGATGACAACTTGATGTACAACCTCCCATTCACAGTCGGCTGATGCTGTTGGGGGTCTCCACTTCCTCATAAGTACTCCTGACTTTATATAATAACAAGTAGAAGCACCAGCTGACTCTTCCTCACTGCAAGCAGAGTTAGCTAGACCTTTCAACTCAGGGTCAGCAACCTGCAACTCAACCAACTCTTGACGAGACAAATTATCAACACTACGGGGTACTGCCTCATCTGGTGAGTGGTCCAAATTAGCAAGAAAAGTGTCAGCTAGGATAACATCATCATCATCATCATTATCCTCTAAATCACCAGTAACTTTAGACTTAGCCCTAGTGACAGCACATGCAGGGAACACATCAGGGACATCACAATCCTTGGTCACAGCCACTGGCTCACTAGACAACTGAGGAGCTGAACACACTTGATTTCCACCAATATCATTTCCAAGTAAGAAAGTTACACCTGACATTGGGAGTGTCTCAACCAACCCAACCATAACGGAACCATTAACAAAACCAGACCCTGAATTCACTCTGCACAGAGGGACAGAGAAGTAATTATTCCCTACACCTTGTAAGATTACAGTTTCATCAGAGGAATTAACATTAGAGCCTAGAATACTGGTCAGCATAAGGGATTGGCAAACACCTGTATCACGATATATTTTAACTGATTTCCTGTCATTACTGTCCAAAGGACTGACAAAACCATCAGAGAGGAAATTAGCACATGAACTCTTGAGAGTGTCACCCACGTTACTGCTCAAAAGAGGAGCTCCATCATGAGAATTTAAGTTACCCCTCAAAGCAGATTCAGTTAACTCAGTTAAAGAGTTCTGGGAACTCTCAAGAGTGGACACTAGACCAATTGACTGAATATTTAAAGACTCCTTTTTGTTCACATCACGCTGTCTCCTGAAACATTTCTCCATAGTATGACCTAGCTTACTACAATAAGTACATTTACGTTTCTGAAATCTAGAGGTGAAGCTGGTATTTACTTCCTGAGAAACATCTCCTTTATTCTCTTTCCTGTTACCTGTACTCTGAGTAGAGCCAACGTACTTACTCTCAGCTTTCCCTTTTTCTTTAGAATATCTCTTGTGAGTGAGAACATATTCATCAGCTAAAACTGCAGCATCAGACAAATTATCTATTCTTTTCTCATCAAGATATATGCTTACATCTATATAAATACACCTCTTGAAGTCCTCCAGCAAAATCATCTGCTTAAACTTACTAAAATCTGAATCCACATTCTTAGAATTTAACCACTGCTCTAACAGATCTTCTTTGATTTTTGCATACTCAGCATGGGATTGCTTATCTTGCTTGTAAGTTGTCCTAAATTTTACTCTATAGGCTTCAGGAACAAGGTCATAGGCCTTAAGAATCAAGCTCTTAACTACATCATAATTATCAGATTGATCCTGAGGCAAAGATGCATAAGTTACTTGAGCTTTACCGGTGAGAACAGTTTGAAGGAGCACTGGCCAATACTCCTTGGGCCAATTAAAACCTGTAGCTACCCTCTCAAACAACTGAAAATACTTTGTTAAATCAGATTCATTAAAAGGAGGGACAAGTCGAACATTTTTAGCCACATCAAAATCATCAGAGCTAGATGATCCAGTTCCACCTTGTTTCATCCGATACTCATGGTCTGCCTGAACCCTAGCTAGTTCAATTTGTGCCTGAGCCTGTATCTGTGCCTCCTGAATCCGAGCCTGAGATTCAGCCTCCTTAGCATTTGCTTGAAATTCAGCCTCCTTAACACAAGCCTCCTTAGCCTGAGACTCAGCCTCCTTAGCACGTGCTTGTAATTCAGCTTCTTTCACACGAGCCTCCTGCAGGGCTAGCTGTAATTTAGCTAATTCAATCTGCGTTTGCTCATTTGGAGGAGTTACATTAAACAAGCTTTCATTAATCATGTCAACAATTTGATCTTTAGAATGATGAGAGCGAACAGCAATTCCCAATTGTTGAGCAACAAGCTTAAGTTCATTCTTTGTTCTGTTTTCTACATCACACACTGTTTGCACATTTGACAAAAAATCTTTGGCTTCATCAAGCGTAGTAATAGTAGACATCATGAATAAATCACAGTCACAAAATATCAAGCAATATCCTTATGATAATATACTGAATATCCTGATAAGAGGTCGCCAAATTTATGTTACGGAACAGAGAAAGATAATGTACACATTAAGTGAGAATACTAAGAGTCACTACTGTCCCGGAAAGTTCCAGGTTCAAAACAAAAGAGTTAGGTCAAATTACAAGTTAAAGTTTAATGCTCAAACTAACAACAAAACATTCAGGACTCATAAGGATAATGTAATGGCAAAAAACGGGTTAAATATATGGTTAACTGCAATAGCCTCTATTAACACGAAATTAGCAAGAGTAAATATATCTAAGTCAGTCCTGATGAAATGAAAATACACTGGGTAATGCTCAGTTAATGCAAGATAAAATATTACAGATACAAAATATTATCAAAAATGACTGACAAAAAGAACCTTACGTGAATTACAAAAACCTCACTAGGCCTACAAATTAACACCTTACGCTACACAGTACAAGGAAAAATGCAATAACAGTTATACTCAAATTACACAGCTGCTAGATGGTTGGAGACTTCCTGAGCACTCACAATAATAACTGTACAGGGGAGGACAGAGATGTGAACAAAATGAGGAGTAGATCTAAGTGGCAATAATGCAGAGACTGAGCTCATTATATAGGGGCTGGCAGAGCTTGATACAACTTTTAAGAAGGACGCGCACATGAAACCATGGGGACAAGGAGTTGACAATCCTGCTCTGAACAACAGAAAGAACGACTTACTCTACTATAAGGGTGGAAGGGGGGAGTGAGGTAGAACACGCTCGTGATCAAACATGCAGCTTACTGTACGTTAGAATTACACAAAGGATGATGAAATCATAGGCTATGTAACAATATATATATATATATATATATATATATATATATATATATATATATATATATGACCACTACTTGGTGGTGGCCAGAATTAGGATGCAAGTGAGATGGAGGAATAGAAGAAGGGAAAGACGAGAGGAAGGAGTAGTTGCAAGAGAGTGGAAAGGTTACAAGAGGATGAGAAAAAGGCAGAGTATAAGAGAGAAGCGGAGGAACGATTGGGCAAATATGAATTGGAGCAGATGGGAGATGTGGAAGGTGTATGTAAGATATTTACAGAAGAAATATGTGCAGCATGTGATGTGGTGTGTGGAAGGAAGAGAAGACGGAGGGGGTGCAAGGAACAGCGTGGTGGACTGAAGAGGTGAAACAGGCTGTGGCACAAAAGAAGAAAGCATACAATGAATGGATGAGAAGTAGGGGCGTGGAAGAAGTTGAGAGGAGGAAGAGAGAGTTATATGTGGAAAGGAAGAGAGAGGTGAAAAGATTAGTAAGAGAGAGTAAGAAGAGAGTGGATGAGGAATTTGGAAGGAATTTGAGTGTAAAGTGGAGGGACTGTAAGAAAATGTTCTGGAGGGAAGTGAAAAGAGTAAGACAGGGTGGAAGCGAAGTTAGCAGGGGAGTGAAAGATAAAAATGGTAGATTACTAGTGGAGAAGGGAGAAAAAGTGAGCAGATGGAGAGAACACTTTAAGGAATTGTTGAACGTAGAGGATGGCAGTAATGCGAGTATAAGTGGCTGGGGAATGGCTGGGAGAAGGAGGGAGGTGAGAAGACAGGAAGAAATCAGCAGGATAGAAGTTGTGGAAGCAATGAAGAAAGTTAAATTGGGGAAAGCCCCAGGAATTGATGGAGTGTGTGGTGAAATGCTGAAGCATGGGGGAGAGATAGTAGTAGAATGGATGTGGAAGATGTGCAGATTGGCCTGGGAGGAAGGTAGAGTCCCGGAGGATTGGAAGTCAGGTATAATTATTCCCTTGTACAAAGGAAAAGGGGAAAAAGAAGTGTGTGGTAATCATAGGGGCATTTGTCTTCTTAGTATAATAGGAAAAGTGTATGGTAGGATACTTATAGACAAAGTTAGAGAAAGAACAGAGAAATTAGTTGGAGAAGAACAGGGAGGCTTTAGGAAGGGAAGAGGTTGTGTAGATCAGATATTCATTCTTAGATCTTTAGTGGAAAAGTTTCTAGAGAAGGGAAAGAAGTTGTATGCGGCTTTCATGGATTTGGAGAAAGCATATGACAGGGTGGATAGACAAGGATTGTGGAAAGTGTTAAGAATATATGGAGTAGATGGGAAGTTGTTGAATGCTGTGAAGAGTATGTACGATGGTGCGAAGGCTGCAGTGCGTGTGGATGGTGAACTAAGTGAATTTTTCTCTTTGAAAGTTTGTTTGAAACAGGGATGTGTCATGTCTCCATGGTTGTTCAATCTGTACATGGATGGGGTAATAAAAGAGGTACAAGGTAGGGTAGTGGATGTTGGAGTGGCCCTGGTGAGAGAGGATAGTGTTTGGAAACTCCCTGTACTGTTGTTTGCAGATGATACTGTGTTGTTGAGTGAAGACGAAGGGGAACTGCAAGGCTTGGTGGATGAGTTTGAGAGAGTGCGTAAGAAACGGAACCTAAAGGTGAATGTAGGGAAGAGTAAAGTGATGGTCTTTCAGAGAGGTGAAGTTAGTGAATGTACAGCGAGGTTAGATGGTGAGGAATTGGAAAATGTGAGTACGTTTAAGTATTTGGGTAGTGTGATGAGTAAGGATGGAGGTTTGGAGGGTGAAGTGCTTGAAAGGGTACAGCAGGGAAGAAAGGTTGCTGGTTCCTTGAAAGCAGTGATAAGAAACAGGGAAGTGAGCATGGAAGTGAAAAAGTTACTACATGACAGTATTGTGATACCAACTCTAACGCACGGAAGTGAAGCTTGGACATTGTTGGAAGGACAGAAGTCAAGAGTGAGAGCAGTGGAAATGCGTTATTTAAGAGGAGCCTGTGGAGTCACGTGGAGAGACAGGCTGACGAATGAGAATATAAAGGAGCGTTGTGGTGTGGATGTGGATGTGATAGGAAGCGTTATGAGGAACACACTGAGGTGGTTTGGCCATGTGGAGAGGATGGAGGATGAAAGACTGACGAAGAGAGTGTATGTGAGTGAGGTGGAGGGGGGAAGAGGGAGGGGGAGGCCGAGGAGGAGATGGAGGGATGGGGTGGAGAGGTATTTGAGAAAGGGGGGTGTGAGTTGGGAGCAGGGCAGTGAAATGGAGGGGGACAGGGCGACTTGGAGGCGATTTGTTTGTGGCCACCCCAAACGGGATTGAGGCGTCTGGCAATATATATATATATATATATATATCATCGTAATCATCATCGGACCTCCTTTCCCACCCTAGGGCAGGGTGAGGAGTAGCAATGTCCAGACAGCCCAAATTTGCCCAATCCAATGGGCCACGCTTCCATTCACTATCATTCAAGCCCCCAGAATCCTGGGTCTATCTGATACGGGAGAAACGTTCACCACGTTTTGCAGCTTCACATAAACGTATCAGATAGTCAATCCGGACGCTGCCACATTAAAAAGGGGTGCCAAATGCCTGATTAAGCACTTCTCACAACATTCATCGAGCCAACTCGATCTCTTGTCCGTTCCATAGCCTTTCCGACTTCCAAACTTCTCTTCCTCACACACACGTCCACCATATCTCCCCACCTTCTCGTGGCCTACCTTGCCTCCTCCCTCCTTCATATTCGCTCAGATATGCCTTTTTTACCACTCTATTGTTATCCATTCTATCCACATGACCATACCGTCTCAGTACACGCTCTTCGATTCTGGTGTCCACCGACTTTCTCACTCTACTTCTTGCACGAATCACATTACTTCGTATCCTATCCACCCTCTGTACTCCACATACATTCCTCAGCAGTCCCATCTCCACTGCTCTATTTCTTGACTTTTCATATTCATGCCACACCATACTTTCACATCCATATGTTAAAGATGGCACTAACACTCTTTCATGTAAGCCTCGTGCAGCTGCAATAATCAAGCCTCTGTTTCTTATCAAGGCCTTCATTGAACCAGCTACTTTTCTTCCTTGTGTCACTCTAATTTCAACTGCTTTTGCACATTTTTCTCACTTTTCTATCACTGTACCCAGGTATTTGAACTCTCTCACTAATTCCAGTCTCTCTCCATTCACTTGAATATCGCACTGGGAGTCACTTTCCCTCTCAATAGCCATCGTTTTACTCTTTTCTACATTTACTCTCAAGGCACGACGCTCACACACCTCAGCAAAACTCTGCACTAACCTACCAAGTTCTTGTCCGGTATTTACAAGTAGTACTGCATCATCAGCATACAACAAATTTGAGATATTCCATCCATCACCATTCATTACCAACGCTATCCTTCTCTCCATCACTCGTGTTTTTACGTCTCTCATCACCCCATCCATATATATATATATATATATATATATATATATATATGTATATATTGAATAACCGGGACATCATACAATCTTCTCGCACGCCCACACCGATCGTAAACCATTCACTTAGATGCCCTTACACATGCTTCAATACCATCATAAAAACTCTTGACGGCACATAGCAGCATACCATCTACACCGTACATGCGCAGAACATTCCAGTCTTTTTCTGTCCACTCTCTAGTATGCTTTTACCAGATCGATGAATGCAATAAACACCTTATGGTCCTCCTCACAAGCCTTCTCTGCTATCTGTTTCACCGCAAATATTTGATCCACACATCCTCTGCCACTCCTAAAGCCACCCAGTTCATCACTCACTAGGACTTCTGATATCTCTCTTACTTTATTATAAATCTTCCATATACCTTCTCTACCACACCCAATAAACCTATGCCACGATAATTCTTGAACTCACTTCGCTCACCTTTTTTTTCTGTGCAGAGGTACAATCACAGCCTTTTCCCACTGTGCTGGCACAGTTTCACTCATCCATGCCTTCTTACATATCTCCAACAAGCACTTCATTCCACTCTCTACACTACATTTAATCATCTCAGCATACATCTCATCAACCGCAGTAGCTTTCCCATTTTTCACCCACTTCACAGCACTCTTCACCTGTGCAAGTGTCACATCTCCTGGCACTGCATTCCTTTTCTGCTCACCCCCAAAACCAATCATGTTTACAGCCGCTCTGCTCTATCTATTCCCATTCATCAGGCTTTCAAAATATTCTTTGCATTTGGTCCTTACTTCATCCCCGTGAGTTAATAATCTACCACCTACACCCTTCACACCATCACATTTCTTACCACTATCACTTCTACATTTCCGCTCCTCTTTCCAGAATAACTTTGTATTTTCAGGGTAGTTTGCATTCATTTTTCTTCCTAGATCATCATTTACCTCCTTCTTTTTCTTCTTCACTAGTCTCTTTACATGCTTTTTGCTCTCAGTATATTCAGTTTTTATTTCAACTGAACCCCTGTCCTGTAACCACTTCAGCCACTTCTTCCTCTTTTCCTCCATCGCTCTCTTAACCTCTTCATCCCACCATGCCGTACCTTTCTTCTTTGTTTTTTCTCTTGCCACACCACACACCGCTTAACCATTCCTAACTAAGTAATCCCTACGTGCATTCCACAGGCTGTCCAGATCCATTTCATTTCAAAACACTGATTCTAACTCCTCCTCTACTTTGGTCTTGTAATCATCTGCCATTTCTTTGATCCTCAGCTTCTCAACTTTCAGTCTTTCTCCCCAACTGCACTTCTCTCTCCTGATCCTCCTCATTCTTCTCAGCTTGATATTGCATTCCACAATCATATGATCTGACAGACCTCAACATCGTCCTACCACGGCCCTCGTATCAGCAACCATTCCCATGACCGACCTCTCTACGAGCACGTAATCAATTAGGCTTCTTTCAACACGATCCCCGTTCCGTCTGTACCATGTCTATTTATGTGCATCTTTGTGATTGAAATACGAGTTACAAATGCACAACCACCTCTCCTGACACATATCCCTTAGTTGCTTCCCATTATCATTTTCTCCTGATACTCTATTACAACCAATTATGTCATCCTCAGGACCAGTGCCCACATTTCCACTCAAAAGCCCCCATTACGATCACTTTATAGCTTCTCCCCACTACTTCGTCCATTTATATATATATATATATATATATATATATATATATATATATATATATATATATATATATATATATATATATATATATATGTATATATATATATATATATGTATATATATATATATATATATATATATATATATATGTATATATATATATATATATATATATATATATGTATATATATATATATATATATATATATATGTATATATATATATATATATATATATATATATATATATATATGTATATATATATATATATATATATATATATATATATATATATATATATATATATATATATAAACATATATGTATATATATATATATATATATATATATATATAAAAACATATATGTATATATATATATATATATATATATATATATATATATATATATATATATACCTAGGCTGCTTCCCCCAGGGAAAGGGAGGTAGCCGAGACAGGTCGACTCACTCTCCATTTACTCATCCATTCAAATACATTCATTCGCATCTTAGCCCCAAAGAGAGAACGGACAGATCCTCACCGCATCACACAGCACAAGGGTCAACTGCGCAATGCAATCAGTGACATCCGCAGCAGGGCCCGACAGCAGAACTGGTTTACCCCTGCCACATCATAACAGACCCATCCCCTTACCCGCACCTGAACTGACTAGCTGATCAGACCAAATGTGGGAGAATATCCCCTCAGGGCTGCGTCATCACTTATTCATTCACAATTTCTCTCCATTTATTTCTGTCACGCACAGCCACTCTTCCTTGCTCAACAGACATCCCTCTCGCATCCAGCGCTCTCTTCACACTGTCCATCCATCCTATTCGTGGTCTTCCTCTCAGCCTTACACCTCTCACATCAGATCTAGTTATCTTTTTCACCAATCACTCATTATCCATTCTCTCCATATGCCCAAACCATTGCAACACCCTCTGCTCAGCTCTACCAGCCATCTCCCGAACAACTCCAGTTCTCCTTCGCACTTCATCATTTCGCACTCGATCCATACGCATCACTCCACACATACTCCTCAGACATCTCATCTCCATTACATTGAAACTTTTCCTCTCTGCTACACCCATATTCCATGTTTCAGCCCCATATAATGCAGTCGGTACCACAACACCCTCATACAACCTTCTCTTTACATCCATTCTAAGCGAACGACATTTAAACACTTTTTTCATTCCTCCCAGCACCTTTCCTACTTCATTTATTCTAAACTTCACTTCTGCATCTATTCTTCCATCCACAGTAACATGTGACCCTAGATATTTAAAACAATCTACCTCCTCAAGCAACTCACCATTCAAAACTATATTCACCCCCCTACCATCTACCAACCTCGTACACTTCATCACTTTACTCTTATTCTCATTTACTTTCAATTTCCTCCTTTCACACACCCTTCCAAACTCCTCTACCAACTGTCTCAATCTCTCCTCTGAATCAGTCACCAGTGCAGTATCATCTGCAAACAGCAGCTGCTTCAGATTCCACTCTCCTCCATCAACATTTACCAGACTCAGACCACCTAAAACTCTTGCATTCACTTCCCTTACAACACCATCCATGTAAATATTAAACAACCAAGACGACATCACACATCCCTGTCGCAGCCCCACTCTCACGGGAAACTCTTACACACGCTCTACTATTTACATAAAAACTTTTCACCCCTTTTAGTAACCTACCATCAAGTCCACGCAATCTTAAAACAGTCCACAAAGCCTCTCTATCAATTCTATCATACGCTTTCTCTAAATCCATAAATGCCCAAAACACATCCTTGCCTTTCGCTAAATACTTTTAACACACTTGTCTCACAGCAAACACCTGATCAACGCATCCCCTACCTCTCCTAAAGCCACACTGCTCATCACTAAAAACTCCCTCTGTACCCTCTCTAACTCTCATAATTAACACTCTACCATACACTTTACCTACAACACTCAACAGACTTATACCCCTAAAGCTAGTACATTCATACTTATCACCCTTGCCTTTATACAACGGGACGACACAAGCACTTGCCCAGTCAATTGGCACCATACCTTTCTCAAAGCACACATTCAACAATCTTACTAACCAGTCAACAATAGTCACTCCACCACCCTTCAGGCATTCCACAGCACACCCATCCATACCTGCAGCTTTCCCTGTTTTCATCTCCTTTACTGCATTCTCCACTTCCTCCTTCGTGATCAAAGAATCATTCAACTCTCCCAACACATTTATTCCTTGCACCCTTCTATCCGCCACAATCTCAGCCACCCTTTCCTCCTCTACTTTTAACAATCTTTCAAAATACTCTGCCCATCTCTTCCTTACTGCATCCATCTCATTTAACATCCTTCCATCCTCTGCTTTTACTCGTTCTTCCTTCCCAAACTCTCCCTTTCGCACCCTTTTCACCTCCTTCCAAAACATTTTCTTATTCTGTTGAAAATTCTCTGTCAGTCGCCTACCCCACCTCTCATCTGCTGCCACTTTAGCATCACGCACAGCCCTTCTCGCTCTATTCCTCTTTTCCTTATACCTTTCATATGACATCTCATCCTTCCTCTGCAGCCACACTTCATATGCACGTCTCTTCTCAGCCACAGCCATACTTACTTCCTGGCACCACCATTCACTTCCTTTTCTTACACCACCACCCACACGTCTCACACCACACACCTCTTCTGCATGCCCCACCACAGCACTCTTAAACAACTGCCATTCCTCCTCCACGCTGTCATTTTCCCGATCTTTCACTGCGTTCCACTCATCTTTCAATTTCTCCTGATACTCTATCTTTTTCTCTCTTTTATCCAACTCAGTCACTTTCAAAACCTCCCTGCCACACCTAACCCTCCTAGCTCTCACCCATCTCTTACCTACTCTTAACTTTCCCTCCACCAGGTAGTGGTCAGATATACCTCCACCCTCCCCTCTCAGAACTCTCACATCCAACAATCTTCCTATTACATTTCTAGACACAACCACATAGTCCATCAAGGCTCTATCAACAACCCTTCCACCCTCCTGTCTCACCCATGTATACTTATAAATATATATATATATATATATATATATATATATATATATATATATTGTTACATAGCCTATGATTCCATCATCCTTTTTATAATTCTAACGTACAGTATGCTGCATGTTTGATCATGATTCGCCTCGTGGCTTCCATAGTGACCAGGCTTGCGTGTTCTACCTCACTCCCTCCTTCTCCCCCTTATAATAGAGTAAGTCGTTCTTTCTGTTGTTCAGAGCAGGATTGTCAACTCTTTGTCCCCTATGGCTTCATTTGCGCATCCTTCTTGCAAGTTGAATCAAGCTCTGCCGGCCCCTATATAATGAGCTAAGTCTCTGCATTAATTGCCACTTAGATCTACTCCTCATTTTCTTCACATCTCTGTCCTCCCCTGTATAGTGTATTATTATTGTGAGTGCTCAGGAAGTCTCCAGCCATCTAGCTGCAGTATAATTTGAGTATAAGTGTTGTTCCCATTTTTCTTGTACTGTATGGCCTAAGGCGTTAATTCGTAGGCCTGGTAGGATTTTTGTGATTCATGTAGAGTTTTTGATGTCAGCCAGTATTAGTAATATTTTGTATCTGTAATAATATTATATCTTACTTTAACTGAGCATTATTCGGTTCTCTTATTTATCAGGGCTGATTTTGATCAATTTATTCTTGCTAAATTTATGTTAATAGAGGCTATTTCAGTTAACCATATATGTAACCTGTTTTGCCATTACATTCTCCTTATGAGTCCTGAATGTTTAGTTGATAGTTTGTGCATTAAACTTTAACTTGTAATTTGACCTAACTCTTTTGTTTTGAACCTGGAACTTTGCGGGACAGTAGTGATTTTAGTATTTTCACTTGAAGTGTTCATTATCTCTCTTTGTTCTGTAACATAAATTTGGTGACCTCGCCAGGATATTCATGATATTATCATAAGGATATTGCTTGATATTTTGTGACTGTGATTTATTAATGATGTCTACTATTACTACTCTTGATGAAGCCAAAGATTTTTTGTCAAATGTGCAAACAGTGTGTGATGTAGAAAACAGAACAAAGAATGAACTTAAGCTTGTTGCTCAACAATTGGGAATTGCTGTTCACTTTCATCATTCTAAAGATCATATTGTTGACATGATTAATAAAAGCTTGTTTAATGTAACTCCTCCAGATGAGCAAACGCAGATTGAAATAGGTAAGTTACAGCTAGCCCTGCCGGAGGCTCGTGCTAAGGAGGCTGAGTTTCAGGCTCGTGCTAAGGAGGCTGAGGCTAAGGAGGCTGAGTCTCAGGCTCATATTCAGGAGGCACAGGCACAGGCTCAGGCACAAATTGAACTTGCTAGGATTCAGGCAGACCATGAGTTTCGCATGAAACAAGGTGGAACTGGATCATCTAGCTCTGATGATTTTGATGTGGCTAAAAATGTTAAACTTGTCCTTTCTTTTAATGAATCTGATTTAACAAAGTATTTTCAGTTGTTGAGAGGGTAGCTACAGGTTTTAATTGGCCCCAAAAGTATTGGCCAGTACTCTTTCAAACTGTTCTCACCGGTAAAGCTCAAGTAACTTATGCATCTTTGCCTCAGGATCAATCTGATAATTATGATGTAGTTAAGAGCTTGATTCTTAAGGCCTATCAGCTTGTTCCTGAAGCCTATAGAGTAAAATTTAGGACAACTTATAAGCAAGATAAGCAATCCCATGTTGAGTATGCAAAAATCAAAGAAGATCTGTTAGAGCAGTGGTTAAATTTTAAGAATATAAATTCTGATTTTGATAAATTTAAGCAGATGATTTTGCTGGAGGACTTCAAAAGGTGTATTAATAAAGATGTAAGCCTATATCTTGATGAGAAAAGAATAGATAATTTGTTTGATGCTGCAGTTTTAGCTGATGAATATGTTCTCACTCACAAGAGATATTCTAAAGAAACAAGGAAAGCTGAGAGTAAGTACGTTGCCTCTACTCAGAGTACAGGTAATAGGAAAGAGAATAAAGATGATGTCTCTCAGGAAGTAAATACCAGCTCCACCTCTAGATTTCAGAAAAGTAAATGTACTTATTGTAGTAAGCTTGGTCATACTACGGAGAAATGTTTCAGGAGACAGCGTGATGTGAACAAAAAGGAGTCTTTAAATATTCAGTCAATTGGTCTAGTGTCCACCCTTGAGAGTTCCCAGAATTCTTTAACCGAGTTAACTGAACATGCTTTGTGGGGTAAACTAAATTCTCATGATGAAGCTCCTCTTTTGAGCAGTAACGTGGGTGACACTCTCAAGAGTTCATGTGCTAATTTCCTCTCTGATGGTTTTGTCAGTCCTCTGGACAGTAATGACAGGAAATCAGTTAAAATATATCGTGATACATGTGCTTGCCAATCCCTTATGCTGACCAGTGTTCTAGGCTCTAATGTTAATTCCTCTGATGAAACTGTAATCTTACAAGGTGTAGGGAATAATTACTTCTCTGTCCCTCTGTGCAGAGTGAATTTAGAGTCTGGTTTTGTTAATGGTTCCATTATGGTTGGGTTGGTTGAGACACTCCCAATGTCAGGTGTAACTATCTTACTTGGAAATGATATTGGTGGAAGTCAAGTGTGTCCAGCTCCTCAGTTGTCTAGTGAACCAGTGACTGCGACCCAGGATTGTGATATCCCTGATGTGTTCTCTGCATGTGTTGTCACTAGAGCTAAGTCTAAAGTTACTGGTGACTTAGAGGATAATGATGATGATGATGTTATCCTAGCTGACACTTTTCTTGCTAATTTGGACCACTCACCAGATGAGGCAGTACCCCGTAGTGTTGATAATTTGTCTCGTCAAGAGTTGGTTGAGTTGCAGGTTGCTGACCCTGAGTTGAAAGGTCTAGCTAACTCTGCTTGCAGTGAGGAAGAGTCAGCTGGTGCTTCTACTTGTTATTATATAAAGTCAGGAGTACTTATGAGAAAGTGGAGACCCCCAACAGAATCAGCCGACTGTGAATGGGAGGTTGTACATCAAGTTGTCATCCCTCGTGTTTATAGGCAGGATATCATTAGAATGGCTCATGATTCCAGTTTCGCAGGACACCTTGAAGTGAGGAAGACTGTGGCACGCATTTTGAAACACTTCTACTGGCCAGGTATCTTCAGAGATGTTTCCTGGTATTGTAAGTCTTGTCACACCTGTCAAGTTGTGGGGAAATGTAATCAGACCAAACAGGTTGCACCTCTAGTTCCCATTCCTCCTTTTGAGGCACCATTCACCCGTGTGTTGGTGGATATTGTGGGCCCTCTTCCTAAGACTTCTTCAGGATTTTCTTATGTGTTGACCCTGATTGATATGGCTACTCGTTATCCTGAAGCCATTCCACTTAGAAATATCTCAGCAAAGAACGTAGTTAAGGAAATGCTAGGGTTCTTCACAAAGTTTGGTCTGCCCAAGGAGGTACAGTCAGACTGGGGAAGTAATTTCATGTCATATGTTTTCAAGCAGTCTCTGAAAGAGTTGGGCATCACCCAAATCACGTCTTCAGCTTACCATTCCCAGACCCAAGGAGCGTTGGAGAGATATCATCAAACACTCAAATCGATGCTCAGGAAATACTGTTTGGAACATCAGAAAGACTGGGATAAAGGTCCTCCATTCGTTGTATTTGCCGCAAGAGAATCTCCAAATGAATCACTGGGCTTCTCACCCTTTGAACTACTGTTTGGCCATGAAGTAAGAGGACCCCTTAAGCTACTCAAGGAATGCTGGCTGTTGGAGGAAGATGACGTCAACCTGCTGGAGTATGTGATGAAGTTCAAAGAACGGCTGTCCACTGCTTTACAGCTGGCGAGAGAGAATTTAGGAGCTGCTCAGGAGAAGATGAAGACTTGGTATGATAAGAAGTCCAGGTAACGCCACTTTCAGCCAGGAGATCAGGTTTTGATTCTGCTACCGGTGCATGGGCAACCTCTTCAAGCCAAGTTTAATGGTCCTTATTTCGTGGAGAAGAAACTCAGTGATGTCAACTATGTCATCGCCACACCAGATCGTAGAAAGAACAAGCAACTTTGTCACATCAACATGCTAAAGTTATATCACAGGTGGGACGAAAATAATCCAGTCTGCACTATAGCTGTTCCACCCGAGTCTGCAAGTGAAGTTCCCCCATGCAGTATGAGCCTGAGTGATAGTTTGGGGAAGAATCCTGATATCATGAA
The DNA here is from genome assembly GCF_032717465.1 of Coenobita brevimanus. Taxonomy (NCBI): domain Eukaryota; kingdom Metazoa; phylum Arthropoda; class Malacostraca; order Decapoda; family Coenobitidae; genus Coenobita; species Coenobita brevimanus. Next base: position 7,625,235 of record NC_136972.1, on the reverse strand, counting down.
TGATCTCCAGACTAAGCTTTCTCATCTAGCTCCCGAGGAAAGGCAGGAGTTTTCGGCATTACTGCAGGAGTACCCGCAAGTGTTCCGTGCCACTCCAGGAAAAACCACTGTGTTGATGCAGGATGTCGATGTTGGAGACACAAAGCCAATTAAACTGCCTCCTTACCGTGTGAACCCAGGGAAAGTTCCTCTCATCCAGAAGGAGCTTGGCTACCTGTTGGACCACAAGATGATTGAGCCCTGTCAGAGCGAGTGGAGTTCTCCTGTCACTCTAGTCCCTAAGCCAGGTGGGTCACAGCGGCTTTGCATTGACTACAGACGTGTTAATCAGATAACCAAAACAGACACTTACCCTCTCCCTTGTGTGGAAGATTGCATAGACAAGATCGGAAAGGCTAGGTACATAAGTAAGTTTGATTTGTTAAAGGGATACTGGCAAGTACCTATGACTGAACGTGCTAGGGAGATCTCATGTTCTGTAACACTAGGTAAGACTTTTGCATGTTCTGTAATGCCATATGGTATGAAGAATGCACCAGCCACTTTTCAGAAGCTCATGAATGTTGTAACAGAGGGTTTGGCAGGGTGTGTTGTTTATATTGATGATGTATTAATCTTCAGTGACAACTGAAAAGATCACCTATGCCATGTCAGTAAATTTCTTGAGCGTTTGGTTCAGGCTAATCTTGTAGCTAATTTATCAAAGTGTGAGTTTGGTCAAGGTAAAGTTCAGTACCTTGGGTACGTAATTGGTGATGGACACGTTGCACCAACAGGAGCTAAGGTTCAGGTTATAAGTGATCTTCCCAGACCTAAAAGTAGTAAAGAGCTACAAAGATTTTTGGGAATGGTAGGTTATTACAGGAGATTTGTTCTTAACTTTTCAATTCTTGTATCACCACTTACAGACCTACTGAAAAAGGGAGTTAAATTTGTCTGGACCGATAACTGTGAATCCTCTTTCAGTAAACTTAAAGCTATCCTATTAAGTCAGCCAGTGCTTGCTACTCCAAATTTTGCTAAGCCTTTTAAGATGGCTATTGACGCAAGTGATACAGGAGCTGGGGCTGTTTTCCTGCAAGAGGATGATCAGGGTATTGAACACCCTGTATCTTATTACAGTAAGAAGTTCACTCCACCTCAAAAGAACTACTCAACTATTAAGAAAGAGCTTTTGGCCTTGATTTTGGGTTTACAGCATTTTTCGTTTTATTTGTGTTCTGGTTTTGACCCCATAGTCATTTATACCGATCATAACCCTCTGAAATTCCTTAGTAAGTTTAAAGATAAAAACCAGAGATTGACAAGATGGAGTCTACTTCTTCAGGAGTATTCATTAGACAATCATACAGCATGTCAAGGGGAAAGAAAATGTTATTGCAGATTGCTTATCTAGACTTTAGACAGATTGTTTTAGAGTAATAAGAAATTTCCTTTGTAAATTTCTTTTTCTTTGTGGGGAGGTGTTACATAACCTATGATTTCATCATCCTTTGTATAATTCTAACGTACAGTATGCTACATGTTTCATCACGATTCGCCTCGTGGCTTCCATAGTGACCAGGCTTGCGTGTTCTACCTCACTCCCCCCTTCTCCCCCTTATAGTAGAGTAAGTCGTTCTTTCTGTTGTTCAGGGCAGGATTGTCAACTCTTTGTCTCCTGTGGCTTCATTTGCGCATCCTTCTTGCAAGTTGAATCAAGCTCTGCCGGCCCCTATATAATGAGCTCAGTCTCTGCATTAATTGCCACTTAGATCTACTCCTCATTTTCTTCACATTTCTGTCCTCCCCTGTATAGTGTATTATTATTGTGAGTGCTCAGGAAGTTTTCAGCCATCTAGCTGCTGTATAATTTGAGTATAAGTGTTGTTCCCATTTTTCTTGTACTGTATGGCCTTAGGCGTTAATTCGTAGGCCTGGTAGGGCTTTTGTGATTCATATAGAGTTTTTGATGTCAGCCAGTATTAGTAATATTTTGTATCTGTAATAATATTATATCTTACTTTAACTGAGCATTATTCGGTTCTCTCATTTATCAGGGCTGACTTAGATAAATTTGTTCTTGCTAAATTCATGTTAATAGAGGCTATTGCAGTTAACCATATATGTAACCTGTTTTGCCATTACATTATCCTTATTAGTCCTGAATGTTTAGTTGTTAGTTTGTGCATTAAACTTTAACTTGTAATTTTACCTAACTCTTTTGTTTTGAACCTGGAACTTTGCTGGACAGTAGTGATTTTAGTATTTTCACTTGAAGTGTTCATTATCTCTCTCTGTTCCGTAACAATATATATATATATATATATATATATATATATATATATATATATATATATTTATTTTCACTGGCGTAGTTACCACAGTAGCGAATGAGTGAAATAGAGGATAAGATGATAATGAAAGGGGGGAGAAGTGAGCCATGAATAACATAAAATCTTTTTCTTATCAGTTTTCCTGCCTGTAAGGGTAAAACCAAGCGGGTCACTTTTGCCTTCTCAACTGATAAGACACCAGATGTTTTTCTCACAAATTACGCAGAAAGTTCCTCTTGTCCTTGAGCTGTGGGTGTGACATAAGGTGGGAGGAGCAAAGTAGGGATGTTTGCCAATTAGAAGCCTAAATGGCGCTTTCGTCACGTTCTTGATGGCACGCAATTGGTTCTGTCTGAAGTGTATGAGGCCCTCATTGGTAGCAGGTGCCTCTATTGTTTCTGTATGGACAGAGATTATTTTTAAAACAGCCTAGTGGTTAATTAGCTGAGAAAGGTGGAGTAAGCTCCTTTATAAACTCCAGGAGAGTGTGAAGAGACAGATTTTTATCTCATTTTGTACACACATCGCTGTACACATTTTGTCATTTGTACACATTTACTGTCACGTTACACTTTTGTCACATTGTGTTGTGCACTTTTCCCCAACACTACTCAATGCGTGACTTTGATTACAAAACACACTGTTTGTGTACAATTTCCCATTTTTGATTCACTCCTCCATTTACACTAGTGTGTGATTTATATCTGGATTTAACCTTTGAAGTCTCCACGTTTCCTCGAGCTTTGTAAGTACTTAGCTTCCACTGAGTGTATTCTGGTTAGGTAAGAAATAACTTGTTTTATATTTGTATCCTGAGGCCTATATGAATCCTCCCTTTTGTAAAACAAACCCTGATTTCTTCTTTTGTTGTGTATGTTATAGTGCACAGTAAAGTTAAGTTAGTTTTCTTGCAAACTTTATCTTATCCTTTTTGGTGCTTAATTAAGGGTTAAGAGTGTACCGTATTATACCCCCCCACAACAATTTGGCGACCTCCTGGCCATGATAGCTCTGTGACATAATATTGGCAACCTTGGCCACATACACAGTGCTTACTCTTATATACTTAACTATAATCAGTAATCATGGCCCTAATGAATGATAGTGATGTGAAAGCATTTTTGGAATCTAAGCCTTCCCCAACCAGAGTGAAAACACGCACAAAACACGAGCTCATATTGCTTGCCCAGGCCTTACAGTTGAGATTTCCTGCCTCAGTCACTAAGACTAAGTTACTTGATTTAATATTGGACACCATGTTTGAGCAAAGTGAGTCCTCTGTAGCTAGTTCTGAGCCATTTGATACTGCACAAGGTGTTGACCCTGAGCCTTTGGCATCGGAGATACCTCGCCCTAGTGATTTTTCTGCTCATGATACTGGTGACAAAGCGCAACTTGAGTTAGCCAGAATAAAGCTGAGGGAACTTGAAGTGCTAGCTAAAATGAAGGAAATAGACTTACAGGCTCAAATGAGACAAAAGGAAATGGATCACGAATTCAGACTGAAGCACCCTGATAGTTTACCTAAAGCTAGTAGTTCATCTGCCAAGGTATCTTTTAATGTTGCTAGGAACGCTAGTACCTCCCTTTAATGAGCAAAATGTCACCAAGTATTTCCTTATGTTTGAAAAGGTGGCACGTCGTCTCTCGTGGCCAAAAGACACTTGGACAGTACTGCTGCAGAGTGTTTTGAAAGGAAAGGCTCAAGAGGCTAACATTTCTCTATCTGTTGATCAAAGTGCTAACTATGATTGTCTAAAAGATGCAATTCTCAAAGCATATGAACTCGTGCCAGAGGCATATAGGCTTAAATTTAGATCCACCTTTAAACAGAAAGATCAGACTCATGTGGAATATGCTAGAGTACTCACAAACTTATTTGATCAATGGTTGCATTCTAAGAAAATTGATGATTTCTGTAAACTCGAAGAATTAATAATCTTGGAGAACTTCACTGGGGTAAGATAGATAGGGATGTGGCTACACACCAAGTGGAAAAAGATTTAGATACCCTAGCTGAGGCTGCTGTTGTAGCAGGTAACTACAGTATTATTCATAAACATGAACGTAAGCCTCAGTTATTTGTTAAGGGTAGGAGTGTGAACCAACCATTTGTTGTGAACCCTTCTTCTGGTAAAGGCATGTTAATGTCAAGTGACAATAGTGCGAACACTGCAACCCCAGAGCATGTTAGTTCTACGAAAGTAAGTGAGGACAGTGTTGCCAGAGGGTCAAGAAAAAGTGTCAGGTTTTGCCATTATTGCAAGAAAACGGGGCACTTGGAGAATTGGTGCTTGAAAAAACGAGAGAAAAGTCCCTCGGTAAAATCAATTTCTTTAATAAACTCTTGGGGATCTTTTGACACTAACAGAGAGCAGCCACCTACAGATGTTAGCAGTAGTCAGACACAACTCCAGCAGGTGCATATTGTTGATAAGGCCAGAGTGGAACTGTCAGTGGTGGATAGACAGACTCCTGTAGAGCCATTGTTAGACACTAGTAAGACTGGGGCAGTGCAGCCGTCAGGTTCAGGTAAGAGTGGTAATAAGACTCCATCAGAATGTCCTTCCCCAAGCAGTACGCAAAGTGACTTCTCCCCAGGTCATTTATTTGCTAACTTTATTTCTAAGGGGTTAGTTTCAGTTGATGAAAAATGTGGTAAGGAAGTCGCTATACTTAGAGACACAGGAGCTTCACAGTCACTAATGTTGAAGGAGATTGTTGATGTAGCTGACCCTAATGAATGTGACCTGCTACAGGGTGTAGATGAGTTTGTATCTGTTCCCCTGGTTGAGGTGAAGCTCCAGTCAGAGTTAGTTACTGGTTCAGTGCGTGTGGGTGTTGTTGACCAGCTTCCTGTACAAGGGGTCACTTTCCTTTTGGGTAATGACCTGGTGGGAGGACAGGTGAGTGCTGTTCCCTGCATGTCAAAAACTCCCCTGAGTGAGGATAGGACTAAAGAGTTGGAAGATACATGTCCTAAATTGTTTCCTGCAAGTGCTGTAACTAGAGCTATTACGGCAAAAGCCAGCCATGAGAATGTTGACAGTAATGGTACTGGCAATGCCGATGATGATATTGTGCTTGGTGATACCTTTTTTGCTCAGTTAAATGACCCAGAGGTTGATGATTCTCCCCAGACTGATGCAAGTGGAAAGTTAGCTGATATGCAAAGATCTGATCCAGAGATTGCCACTTTTATTGACTCAGCAGTTAGGGAAGATGAATGTGAGTCTGAACTGACAGAGTGTTATTATTTAAGGCCAAATAATGTGTTAATGAGAAGCTGGAGACCTCCCAGTGTTGCTCATGATAACGAGTGGGAGACCGTACATCAGGTGGTGGTTCCAAGACCCTATAGGCAAAAAATTATGTCCATTGCTCATGACTCTTCTTTAGCAGGTCACTTAGAGGTGAGGAAGACTCTCTCCCGCACCTGGCAGCATTTTTACTGGCCTGGAATCCGTCGAGATGTCTCCCGGTTCTGTAGGTCATGTTACACCTGTCAGCTAGTCGGTAAGAGCAATAAGCCCATCCCTGCGGCTCCTTTGATTCCTCTACCTGTGTTTGAGGCCCCATTCACTAGAGTTCTTGTGGACATTGTTGGCCCTTTTCCTAAGACCTCTTCAGGCCACCAGTACATCCTCACAATGTTAGACATGGCCACTAGATATCCTGAAGCCATTCCCTTGAGAAATATTTCAGCTAAATTGGTTGTAAAGGAGATGCTAACCTTCTTTACCAGTTTTGGTCTCCCTAAGGAGGTACAGTCGGATCAAGGCAGTAATTTTAATTCCAAACTGTTCAGACAAACCCTTAAGGCGTTAGGAATCTCACAGATCACTTCCTCAGCATATCATCCTCAGAGTCAAGGTGCATTAGAGAGGTATCACCAAACTTTGAAGAGTATGCTCAGAAAACTATGTGTTGATGAAAAGGAATGGGACAAGTGTTTGCCTTTCCTACTTTTTGCAACCAGAAAGGCACCGAGTGAGTCCTTGGGCTACTCCCCATTTCAGTTAATCTTTGGCCATGAAGTAAGAGGTCCTCTTAAACTCCTCAAAGAACAATGGGTCAAGGATGATGAGTAATTTTAACTTGCTAGACTATGTGTCAAAATTTAAAGAAAGACTGGTCTGTAGTATGGAAGTAGCCAGGGCACACTTGGAGTCCTCTCAGGAAAAGATGAAGAGGTGGTATGACCACTCTAAGAAAGTTAGGCACAGAGTGTTTCACCCAGGCGATCAAGTTCTTGTCTTGCATCCCATTCATGGTCAGCCTCTGCAGGCAAGTTTTGCAGGCCCTTATCTAGTGGCAAAGAGGGCAGGTGAAGTAAATTATGTCATTTTAACCCCAGACCGGACGAAGGAACGAAGATTATGCCATATAAATATGTTGAAGGAGTACCACAGGATAGACGTGGACTCCCCTAGTGCCGCATGCGTGGTGTCGGCTGTCGAGTTGTTGGAGGACGAGGGCTGCCCTTTGACTTTGGACCAGATGACCAGTTGAAGAGAAAACAAGGAAGCTTGAAGTACACTGGCTGATAAACTCTCCCACTTGACTGCAGAGCGATGTGCTGAGCTTGTTGCCCTTCTCAGGAAGTTTCCTGATGTGTTCTGGGACACCCCAGGACGGACGGAAGTGGCACTGCACGATGTGGACTGCCCTGTAAAGCAGTCCCCCTACTGGGCTAGTCCTCAGAAGCAGACCATCATTCTAGAGGAGCTGAACTACATGTTGCAGCAGGGGTTAATCGAGTCCTGTCAAAGTGAGTGGTGCTTCCCGGTCATAGTGGTTCCAAAACCTGATGGGTCAGGTGATGTTGTAGTGTACACTGATCACCACCCTTTGAAATTTTTGTCCCGATTTAAGGACAAAAATCTTAGATTGATCTGCTGGGCCCTATTTTTGCAAGCATACTCCCTTGATGTAAGACATGTTAAACGTGTTAGTAATGTTTTAGCAGATTACCTGTCCAGAACTTGATTGTATAGAATCCAGAAATTTCACCTTGGGAAATTTCTTCTCTCAGGAAGGGAGGTGTCACTGGCGTAGTTACCCCAGTAGCGAATGAGTGAAATAGAGAATAATGTGATAATGAAAGGGGAGAGAAGCGAGCCATGAATAACATAAAATCTTTTTCTTATCAGTTTTCCTGCCTGTAAGGGTAAAACCAAGCGAGTCACTTTTGCCTTCTCAACTGATAAGACACCAGATGTTTTTCTCACAAATTACGCAGAAAGTTCCTCTTGTCCTTGAACTGTGGGTGTGACATAATGTGGGAGGAGCAAAGTAGGGATGTTTGCCAATTAGAAGCCTAAATGGCGCTTTCGTCACGTTCTTGATGGCACGCAATTGGTTCTGTCTGAAGTGCATGAGGCCCTCATTGGTAGCAGGTGCCTCTATTGTTTCTGTATGGACAGAGATTATTTTTAAGACAGCCTAGTGGTTAAATAGCTGAGAAAGGTAGAGTAAGCTCCTTTATAAACTCCAGGAGAGTGTGAAGAGACAGATTTTTATCTCATATTGTACACACATCCCTTTACACATTTTGTCATTTGTACACATTTGTACACATTTACTGTCGCGTTACACTTTTGTCACATTGTGTTGCACTTTTCCCCAACACTACTCAATGCGTGACTTTGATTACAAAACACACTGTTGGTGTACCATTTCCCATTTTTGATTCACTCCTCCATTTACACTAGTGTGTGATTTATATCTGGATTTAACCATCGAAGTCTCCACGTTTCCTCGAGCTTTGTGAGTACTTAGCTTCCACTGAGTGTGTTCTTGTTAGGTAAGAAATAACTTGTTTTATATTTGTATCCTGAGGCCTATATGAATCCTCCCTTTTGTAAAACAAACCCTGATTTCTTCTTTTGTTGTGTATGTTATAGTGCACAGTAAAGTTAAGTTAGTTTTCTTGCAAACTTTATCTTATCCCTTTTGGTGCTTAATTAAGGGTTAAGAGTGCACCGTAATATACACCCCATAACAATATATATATATATATATATATATATATATATATATATATATATATATATATATATATATATATATATATATATATATATATATATATTGTTATGGAACAGAGAAAGATAATGTAACTTTAAGTGAGAATACTAAAAATCACTACTGTCCCGTAAAGTTCCAGGTTCAAAACAAAAGAGTTAGGTAAAATTACAAGTTAAAGTTTAATGCACAAACTAACAACAAAACATTCAGGACTCATAAGGATAATGTAATGGCAAATAAACAGGTTAAATATATGGTTAACTGCAATAGCCTCTATTAACACGAAATTAGCAGGAGTAAATTTATCTAAGTCAGCCCTGATAAAATGAGATACCAGATAATACTCAGTGAATGCCAGATAAATTATTACAGATACAAACTATTCTCAAAAATGACTGACACAAAACCCAACATTAATCAAAAACCTCACTAGGCCTAAGAATTAACCTTATGCTACACAGTACAAGAAAATGCAATAACACTTATACTCAAATTACACACCGCTGCTAGATGTTTGGAGATTTCTTGAGCACTCACAATAATAATATCTGTACAGGGAGGACAGAGATGTGAACAAAATGAGGAGCAGATCTAAGTGGCAATGATGCAGAGACTGAGCTCATTATATAGGGGCCAGGAGAGCTTGATACAACTTGTAAGAAGGACGCACAAATGAAGCCATGGGGACAAAGAGCTGAAAATCCCGTACTGAACTCCAGAAATGACGACTTACTCTACTATAATGGTAGAAGGGGGGGACTGAGGCAGAACACGCTCGTGATCAAACATGCAGCATACTGTGCGTTAAAATTACACAAAGGCTATGTAACACCTCCCCACAAAGAAAAAAGAAATTTACAAAGGAAATTTCTTATTACTCTAAAACAATCTGTATCTGGCATTACAGAACATGCAAAAGTCTTTCCTAGTGTTACAAAACATGAGATCTCCCTAGCACGTTCAGTCATAGGTACTTGCCAGTATCCCTTTAACAAATCAAACTTACTTATGTACCTAGCCTTTCCGATCTTGTCTATGCAATCTTCCACACGAGGGAGAGGGTAAGTGTCTGTTTTGGTTATCTGATTAACACGTCTGTAGTCAATGCAAAGCCGCTGTGACCCACCTGGCTTAGGGACCAGAGTGACAGGAGAACTCCACTCGCTCTGACAGGGCTCAATCATCTTGTGGTCCAACAGGTAGCCAAGCTCCTTCTGGATGAGAGGAACTTTCACTGGGTTCACACGGTAAGGAGGCAATTTAATTGGCTTTGCGTCTCCAACATCGACATCATGCATCAACACAGTGGTTCTTCCTGGAGTGGCACGGAACACTTGAGGGTACTCCTGCAGTAATGCCGAAAACTCCTGCCTTTCCTTGGGAGGTAGATGAGAAAGCTTAGTCTGGAGATCATTCATGATATCAGGATTCTTCCCCAAACTATCACTCAGGCTCATACTGCATGGGAGAGCTTCACTTGCAGACTCGGGTGGAACAGCTACAGTGCAGACTGGATTATTTTCGTCTCGCCTGTGATATAACTTTAGCATGTTGATGTGACAAAGTTGCTTGTTCTTTCTACGATCTGGTGTGGCGATGACATAGTTGACATCACTGAGTTTCTTCTCCACGAAATAAGGACCACTAAACTTGGCTTGAAGAGGTTGCCCATGCACTGGTAGCAGAATCAAAACCTGATCTCCTGGCTGAAAGTGGCGTAACCTGGACTTCTTATCATACCAAGTCTTCATCTTCTCCTGAGCAGCTCCTAAATTCTCTCTCTCGCCAGCTTTAAAGCAGTGGACAGCCGTTCTTTGAACTTCATCACATACTCCAGCAGGTTGACGTCATCTTCCTCCGACAGCCAGCATTCCTTGAGTAACTTAAGGGGTCCTCTTACTTCATGGCCAAACAGTAGTTCAAAAGGTGAGAAGCCCAGTGATTCATTTGGAGATTCTCTTGCGGCAAATACAACGAATGGAAGACCTTTATCCCAGTCTTTCTGATGTTCCAAACAGTATTTCTTAAGCATCGATTTGAGTGTTTGATGATATCTCTCCAACGCTCCTTGGGTCTGGGGATGGTAAGCTGAAGACGTGATCTGGGTGATGCCCAACTCTTTCAGAGACTGCTTGAAAACATTTGACATGAAATTACTTCCCCGGTCTGACTGTACCTCCTTGGGCAGACCAAACTTTGTGAAGAACCCTAGCATTTCCTTAACTACGTTCTTTGCTGAGATAGTTCTAAGTGGAATGGCTTCAGGATAACGAGTAGCCATATCAATCATGGTGAACACATAAGAAAATCCTGAAGAAGTCTTAGGAAGAGGGCCCACAATATCCACCAACACACGGGTGAATGGCGCCTCAAAAGGAGGTATGGGAACTAGAGGTGCAACCTTTTTGGTCTGATTACACTTCCCCACAACTTGACAGGTGTGACAAGACTTACAATACCAGGAAACATCCCTGAAGATACCTGGCCAGTAGAAATGTTTCAAAATGCGTGCCACAGTCTTCCTCACTCCAAGGTGTCCTGCCAAACTGGAATCATGAGCCACACTAATGATATCCTGCCTACAAACACGAGGGATGACAACTTGATGTACAACCTCCCATTCACAGTCAGCTGATGCTGTTGGGGGTCTCCACTTCCTCATAAGTACTCCTGACTTTACATAATAACAAGTAGAAGCACCGGCTGACTCTTCTTCACTGTAAGCAGAGTTAGCTAGACCTTTCAACTCAGGGTCAGCAACCTGCAACTCAACCAACTCTTGACGAGACAAATTATCAACACTACGGGGTACTGCCTCATCCGGTGAGTGGTCCAAATTAGCAAGAAAAGTGTCAGCTAGGATAACATCATCATCATCATTATCCTCTAAATCACCAGTAACTTTAGACATAGCCCTAGTGACAGCACATGCAGGGAACACATCAGGGACACCACAATCCTGGGCCGCAGCCACTGGCTCACTAGACAACTGAGGAGCTGGACACACTTGACTTCCACCAATATCATTTCCAAGTAAGAAAGTTACACCTGACATTGGGAGTGTCTCAACCAACCCAACCATAACGGAACCATTAACAAAACCAGACTCTAAATTCACTCTGCACAGAGGGACAGAGAAGTAATTATTCCCTACACCTTGTAAGATTACAGTTTCATCAGAGGAATTAACATTAGAGCCTAGAACACTGGTCAGCATAAGGGATTGGCAAGCACCTGTGTCACGGTATATTTTAACTGATTTCCTGTCATTACTATCCAGAAGACTGACAAAACCATCAGACAGGAAATTAGCACATGAACTCTTGAGAGTGTCACCCACGTTACTGCTCAAAAGAGGAGCTCCATCATGAGAATTTAAGTTACCCCTCAAAGCAGGTTCAGTTAACTCAGTTAAAGAATTCTGGGAACTCTCAAGAGTGGACACTAGACCAATTGACTGAATATTTAAAGACTCTTTTTGTTCACATCACGCTGTCTCCTGAAACATCTCTCCGTAGTATGACCAAGCTTACTACAATAAGTACATTTACTTTTCTGAAATCTAGAGGTGAAGCTGGTATTTACTTCCTGAGAAACATCATCCTTATTCTCTTTCTTGTTACCTGTACTCTGAGTAGAGGCAACGTACTTACTCTCAGCTTTCCCTTTTTCTCTAGAATATCTCTTGTGAGTGAGAACATATTCATCAGCTAAAACTGCAGCATCAGACAAATTATCTATCCTTTTCTCATCAAGATATAGGCTTACATCTTTATAAATACACCTTTTGAAGTCCTCCAGCAAAATCATCTGCTTAAATTTATCAAAATCAGAATCCACATTCTTAGAATTTAACCACTGCTCTAACAGATCTTCTTTGATTTTTGCATACTCAACATGAGATTGCTTATCTTGCTTGTAAGTTGTCCTAAATTTTACTCTATAGGCTTCAGGAACAAGCTGATAGGCCTTAAGAATCAAGCTCTTAACTACATCATAATTATCAGATTGATCCTGAGGCAAAGATGCATAAGTTACTTGAGCTTTACCGGTGAGAACAGTTTGAAGGAGTACTGGCCAATACTTTTTTGGCCAATTAAAACCTGTAGCTACCCTCTCAAACAACTGAAAATACTTTGTTAAATCAGATTCATTAAAAGGAGGGACAAGTTTAACATTTTTAGCCACATCAAAATCATCAGAGCTAGATGATCTAGTTCCACCTTGTTTCATGCGATACTCATGGTCTGCCTGAATCCTAGCAATTTCAACTTGTGCCTCAGCCTCCCTAGCACGGGCCTCCTGCAGGGCTAGCTGTAACTTAGCTAATTCAATCTGCGTTTGCTCATTTGGAGGAGTTACATTAAACAAGCTTTCATTAATCATGTCAACAATCTGATCTTTAGAATGATGAGAGCGAACAACAATTCCCAATTGTTGAGCAACAAGCTTAAGTTCATTCTTTGTTCTGTTTTCTACATCACACACTGTTTGCACATTTGACAAAAAATCTTTGGCTTCATCAAGTGTAGTAATAGTAGACATAATTAATAAGTAACAGTCACAAAATATCAAGCAATATCCTTATGATAATATCCTGAATATCCTGATATGAGGTCGCCAAATTTATGTTACGGAACAGAGAAAGATAATGTACACTTTAAGTGTGAATACTAAAAATCACTACTGTCCCGTAAAGTTCCAGGTTCAAAACAAAAGAGTTATAGGTAAAATTACAAGTTAAAGTTTAATGCACAAACTAACAACAAAACATTCAGGACTCATAAGGATAATGTAATGGCAAATAAACAGGTTAAATATATGGTTAACTGCAATAGCCTCTATTAACACGAAATTAGCAGGAGTAAATTTATCTAAGTCAGCCCTGATAAAATGAGATACCAGATAATACTCAGTGAATGCCAGATAAATTATTACAGATACAAACTATTCTCAAAAATGACTGACACAAAACCCAACATTAATCAAAAACCTCACTAGGCCTAAGAATTAACCTTATGCTACACAGTACAAGAAAAATGCAATAACACTTATACTCAAATTACACACCGCTGCTAGATGTTTGGAGATTTCTTGAGCACTCACAATAATAATATCTGTACAGGGGAGGACAGAGATGTGAACAAAATGAGGAGCAGATCTAAGTGGCAATGATGCAGAGACTGAGCTCATTATATAGGGGCCAGGAGAGCTTGATACAACTTGTAAGAAGGACGCACAAATGAAGCCATGGGGACAAAGAGCTGAAAATCCCGTACTGAACTCCAGAAATGACGACTTACTCTACTATAATGGTAGAAGGGGGGGACTGAGGCAGAACACGCTCGTGATCAAACATGCAGCATACTGTGCGTTAAAATTACACAAAGGCTATGTAACACCTCCCCACAAAGAAAAAGAAATTTACAAAGGAAATTTCTTATTACTCTAAAACAATCTGTATCTGGCATTACAGAACATGCAAAAGTCTTTCCTAGTGTTACAAAACATGAGATCTCCCTAGCACGTTCAGTCATAGGTACTTGCCAGTATCCCTTTAACAAATCAAACTTACTTATGTACCTAGCCTTTCCGATCTTGTCTATGCAATCTTCCACACGAGGGAGAGGGTAAGTGTCTGTTTTGGTTATCTGATTAACACGTCTGTAGTCAATGCAAAGCCGCTGTGACCCACCTGGCTTAGGGACCAGAGTGACAGGAGAACTCCACTCGCTCTGACAGGGCTCAATCATCTTGTGGTCCAACAGGTAGCCAAGCTCCTTCTGGATGAGAGGAACTTTCACTGGGTTCACACGGTAAGGAGGCAATTTAATTGGCTTTGCGTCTCCAACATCGACATCATGCATCAACACAGTGGTTCTTCCTGGAGTGGCACGGAACACTTGAGGGTACTCCTGCAGTAATGCCGAAAACTCCTGCCTTTCCTTGGGAGGTAGATGAGAAAGCTTAGTCTGGAGATCATTCATGATATCAGGATTCTTCCCCAAACTATCACTCAGGCTCATACTGCATGGGAGAGCTTCACTTGCAGACTCGGGTGGAACAGCTACAGTGCAGACTGGATTATTTTCGTCTCGCCTGTGATATAACTTTAGCATGTTGATGTGACAAAGTTGCTTGTTCTTTCTACGATCTGGTGTGGCGATGACATAGTTGACATCACTGAGTTTCTTCTCCACGAAATAAGGACCACTAAACTTGGCTTGAAGAGGTTGCCCATGCACTGGTAGCAGAATCAAAACCTGATCTCCTGGCTGAAAGTGGCGTAACCTGGACTTCTTATCATACCAAGTCTTCATCTTCTCCTGAGCAGCTCCTAAATTCTCTCTCGCCAGCTTTAAAGCAGTGGACAGCCGTTCTTTGAACTTCATCACATACTCCAGCAGGTTGACGTCATCTTCCTCCGACAGCCAGCATTCCTTGAGTAACTTAAGGGGTCCTCTTACTTCATGGCCAAACAGTAGTTCAAAAGGTGAGAAGCCCAGTGATTCATTTGGAGATTCTCTTGCGGCAAATACAACGAATGGAAGACCTTTATCCCAGTCTTTCTGATGTTCCAAACAGTATTTCTTAAGCATCGATTTGAGTGTTTGATGATATCTCTCCAACGCTCCTTGGGTCTGGGGATGGTAAGCTGAAGACGTGATCTGGGTGATGCCCAACTCTTTCAGAGACTGCTTGAAAACATTTGACATGAAATTACTTCCCCGGTCTGACTGTACCTCCTTGGGCAGACCAAACTTTGTGAAGAACCCTAGCATTTCCTTAACTACGTTCTTTGCTGAGATATTTCTAAGTGGAATGGCTTCAGGATAACGAGTAGCCATATCAATCATGGTGAACACATAAGAAAATCCTGAAGAAGTCTTAGGAAGAGGGCCCACAATATCCACCAACACACGGGTGAATGGCGCCTCAAAAGGAGGAATGGGAATTAGAGGTGCAACCTTTTTGGTCTGATTACACTTCCCCACAACTTGACAGGTGTGACAAGACTTACAATACCAGGAAACATCCCTGAAGATACCTGGCCAGTAGAAATGTTTCAAAATGCGTGCCACAGTCTTCCTCACTCCAAGGTGTCCTGCCAAACTGGAATCATGAGCCACACTAATGATATCCTGCCTACAAACACGAGGGATGACAACTTGATGTACAACCTCCCATTCACAGTCAGCTGATGCTGTTGGGGGTCTCCACTTCCTCATAAGTACTCCTGACTTTACATAATAACAAGTAGAAGCACCGGCTGACTCTTCTTCACTGTAAGCAGAGTTAGCTAGACCTTTCAACTCAGGGTCAGCAACCTGCAACTCAACCAACTCTTGACGAGACAAATTATCAACACTACGGGGTACTGCCTCATCCGGTGAGTGGTCCAAATTAGCAAGAAAAGTGTCAGCTAGGATAACATCATCATCATCATTATCCTCTAAATCACCAGTAACTTTAGACATAGCCCTAGTGACAGCACATGCAGGGAACACATCAGGGACACCACAATCCTGGGCCGCAGCCACTGGCTCACTAGACAACTGAGGAGCTGGACACACTTGACTTCCACCAATATCATTTCCAAGTAAGAAAGTTACACCTGACATTGGGAGTGTCTCAACCAACCCAACCATAACGGAACCATTAACAAAACCAGACTCTAAATTCACTCTGCACAGAGGGACAGAGAAGTAATTATTCCCTACACCTTGTAAGATTACAGTTTCATCAGAGGAATTAACATTAGAGCCTAGAACACTGGTCAGCATAAGGGATTGGCAAGCACCTGTGTCACGGTATATTTTAACTGATTTCCTGTCATTACTATCCAGAAGACTGACAAAACCATCAGACAGGAAATTAGCACATGAACTCTTGAGAGTGTCACCCACGTTACTGCTCAAAAGAGGAGCTCCATCATGAGAATTTAAGTTACCCCTCAAAGCAGGTTCAGTTAACTCAGTTAAAGAATTCTGGGAACTCTCAAGAGTGGACACTAGACCAATTGACTGAATATTTAAAGACTCCTTTTTGTTCACATCACGCTGTCTCCTGAAACATCTCTCCGTAGTATGACCAAGCTTACTACAATAAGTACATTTACTTTTCTGAAATCTAGAGGTGAAGCTGGTATTTACTTCCTGAGAAACATCATCCTTATTCTCTTTCTTGTTACCTGTACTCTGAGTAGAGGCAACGTACTTACTCTCAGCTTTCCCTTTTTCTCTAGAATATCTCTTGTGAGTGAGAACATATTCATCAGCTAAAACTGCAGCATCAGACAAATTATCTATCCTTTTCTCATCAAGATATAGGCTTACATCTTTATAAATACACCTTTTGAAGTCCTCCAGCAAAATCATCTGCTTAAATTTATCAAAATCAGAATCCACATTCTTAGAATTTAACCACTGCTCTAACAGATCTTCTTTGATTTTTGCATACTCAACATGAGATTGCTTATCTTGCTTGTAAGTTGTCCTAAATTTTACTCTATAGGCTTCAGGAACAAGCTGATAGGCCTTAAGAATCAAGCTCTTAACTACATCATAATTATCAGATTGATCCTGAGGCAAAGATGCATAAGTTACTTGAGCTTTACCGGTGAGAACAGTTTGAAGGAGTACTGGCCAATACTTTTTTGGCCAATTAAAACCTGTAGCTACCCTCTCAAACAACTGAAAATACTTTGTTAAATCAGATTCATTAAAAGGAGGGACAAGTTTAACATTTTTAGCCACATCAAAATCATCAGAGCTAGATGATCTAGTTCCACCTTGTTTCATGCGATACTCATGGTCTGCCTGAATCCTAGCAATTTCAACTTGTGCCTCAGCCTCCCTAGCACGGGCCTCCTGCAGGGCTAGCTGTAACTTAGCTAATTCAATCTGCGTTTGCTCATTTGGAGGAGTTACATTAAACAAGCTTTCATTAATCATGTCAACAATCTGATCTTTAGAATGATGAGAGCGAACAACAATTCCCAATTGTTGAGCAACAAGCTTAAGTTCATTCTTTGTTCTGTTTTCTACATCACACACTGTTTGCACATTTGACAAAAAATCTTTGGCTTCATCAAGTGTAGTAATAGTAGACATAATTAATAAGTAACAGTCACAAAATATCAAGCAATATCCTTATGATAATATCCTGAATATCCTGATATGAGGTCGCCAAATTTATGTTACGGAACAGAGAAAGATAATGTACACTTTAAGTGTGAATACTAAAAATCACTACTGTCCCGTAAAGTTCCAGGTTCAAAACAAAAGAGTTATAGGTAAAATTACAAGTTAAAGTTTAATGCACAAACTAACAACAAAACATTCAGGACTCATAAGGATAATGTAATGGCAAATAAACAGGTTAAATATATGGTTAACTGCAATAGCCTCTATTAACACGAAATTAGCAGGAGTAAATTTATCTAAGTCAGCCCTGATAAAATGAGATACCAGATAATACTCAGTGAATGCCAGATAAATTATTACAGATACAAACTATTCTCAAAAATGACTGACACAAAACCCAACATTAATCAAAAACCTCACTAGGCCTAAGAATTAACCTTATGCTACACAGTACAAGAAAAATGCAATAACACTTATACTCAAATTACACACCGCTGCTAGATGTTTGGAGATTTCTTGAGCACTCACAATAATAATATCTGTACAGGGGAGGACAGAGATGTGAACAAAATGAGGAGCAGATCTAAGTGGCAATGATGCAGAGACTGAGCTCATTATATAGGGGCCAGGAGAGCTTGATACAACTTGTAAGAAGGACGCACAAATGAAGCCATGGGGACAAAGAGCTGAAAATCCCGTACTGAACTCCAGAAATGACGACTTACTCTACTATAATGGTAGAAGGGGGGGACTGAGGCAGAACACGCTCGTGATCAAACATGCAGCATACTGTGCGTTAAAATTACACAAAGGCTATGTAACACCTCCCCACAAAGAAAAAAGAAATTTACAAAGGAAATTTCTTATTACTCTAAAACAATCTGTATCTGGCATTACAGAACATGCAAAAGTCTTTCCTAGTGTTACAAAACATGAGATCTCCCTAGCACGTTCAGTCATAGGTACTTGCCAGTATCCCTTTAACAAATCAAACTTACTTATGTACCTAGCCTTTCCAATCTTGTCTATGCAATCTTCCACACGAGGGAGAGGGTAAGTGTCTGTTTTGGTTATCTGATTAACACGTCTGTAGTCAATGCAAAGCCGCTGTGACCCACCTGGCTTAGGGACCAGAGTGACAGGAGAACTCCACTCGCTCTGACAGGGCTCAATCATCTTGTGGTCCAACAGGTAGCCAAGCTCCTTCTGGATGAGAGGAACTTTCACTGGGTTCACACGGTAAGGAGGCAATTTAATTGGCTTTGCGTCTCCAACATCGACATCATGCATCAACACAGTGGTTCTTCCTGGAGTGGCACGGAACACTTGAGGGTACTCCTGCAGTAATGCCGAAAACTCCTGCCTTTCCTTGGGAGGTAGATGAGAAAGCTTAGTCTGGAGATCATTCATGATATCAGGATTCTTCCCCAAACTATCACTCAGGCTCATACTGCATGGGAGAGCTTCACTTGCAGACTCGGGTGGAACAGCTACAGTGCAGACTGGATTATTTTCGTCTCGCCTGTGATATAACTTTAGCATGTTGATGTGACAAAGTTGCTTGTTCTTTCTACGATCTGGTGTGGCGATGACATAGTTGACATCACTGAGTTTCTTCTCCACGAAATAAGGACCACTAAACTTGGCTTGAAGAGGTTGCCCATGCACTGGTAGCAGAATCAAAACCTGATCTCCTGGCTGAAAGTGGCGTAACCTGGACTTCTTATCATACCAAGTCTTCATCTTCTCCTGAGCAGCTCCTAAATTCTCTCTCGCCAGCTTTAAAGCAGTGGACAGCCGTTCTTTGAACTTCATCACATACTCCAGCAGGTTGACGTCATCTTCCTCCGACAGCCAGCATTCCTTGAGTAACTTAAGGGGTCCTCTTACTTCATGGCCAAACAGTAGTTCAAAAGGTGAGAAGCCCAGTGATTCATTTGGAGATTCTCTTGCGGCAAATACAACGAATGGAAGACCTTTATCCCAGTCTTTCTGATGTTCCAAACAGTATTTCTTAAGCATCGATTTGAGTGTTTGATGATATCTCTCCAACGCTCCTTGGGTCTGGGGATGGTAAGCTGAAGACGTGATCTGGGTGATGCCCAACTCTTTCAGAGACTGCTTGAAAACATTTGACATGAAATTACTTCCCCGGTCTGACTGTACCTCCTTGGGCAGACCAAACTTTGTGAAGAACCCTAGCATTTCCTTAACTACGTTCTTTGCTGAGATATTTCTAAGTGGAATGGCTTCAGGATAACGAGTAGCCATATCAATCATGGTGAACACATAAGAAAATCCTGAAGAAGTCTTAGGAAGAGGGCCCACAATATCCACCAACACACGGGTGAATGGCGCCTCAAAAGGAGGAATGGGAACTAGAGGTGCAACCTTTTTGGTCTGATTACACTTCCCCACAACTTGACAGGTGTGACAAGACTTACAATACCAGGAAACATCCCTGAAGATACCTGGCCAGTAGAAATGTTTCAAAATGCGTGCCACAGTCTTCCTCACTCCAAGGTGTCCTGCCAAACTGGAATCATGAGCCACACTAATGATATCCTGCCTACAAACACGAGGGATGACAACTTGATGTACAACCTCCCATTCACAGTCAGCTGATGCTGTTGGGGGTCTCCACTTCCTCATAAGTACTCCTGACTTTACATAATAACAAGTAGAAGCACCGGCTGACTCTTCTTCACTGTAAGCAGAGTTAGCTAGACCTTTCAACTCAGGGTCAGCAACCTGCAACTCAACCAACTCTTGACGAGACAAATTATCAACACTACGGGGTACTGCCTCATCCGGTGAGTGGTCCAAATTAGCAAGAAAAGTGTCAGCTAGGATAACATCATCATCATCATTATCCTCTAAATCACCAGTAACTTTAGACATAGCCCTAGTGACAGCACATGCAGGGAACACATCAGGGACACCACAATCCTGGGCCGCAGCCACTGGCTCACTAGACAACTGAGGAGCTGGACACACTTGACTTCCACCAATATCATTTCCAAGTAAGAAAGTTACACCTGACATTGGGAGTGTCTCAACCAACCCAACCATAACGGAACCATTAACAAAACCAGACTCTAAATTCACTCTGCACAGAGGGACAGAGAAGTAATTATTCCCTACACCTTGTAAGATTACAGTTTCATCAGAGGAATTAACATTAGAGCCTAGAACACTGGTCAGCATAAGGGATTGGCAAGCACCTGTGTCACGGTATATTTTAACTGATTTCCTGTCATTACTATCCAGAAGACTGACAAAACCATCAGACAGGAAATTAGCACATGAACTCTTGAGAGTGTCACCCACGTTACTGCTCAAAAGAGGAGCTCCATCATGAGAATTTAAGTTACCCCTCAAAGCAGGTTCAGTTAACTCAGTTAAAGAATTCTGGGAACTCTCAAGAGTGGACACTAGACCAATTGACTGAATATTTAAAGACTCCTTTTTGTTCACATCACGCTGTCTCCTGAAACATCTCTCCGTAGTATGACCAAGCTTACTACAATAAGTACATTTACTTTTCTGAAATCTAGAGGTGAAGCTGGTATTTACTTCCTGAGAAACATCATCCTTATTCTCTTTCTTGTTACCTGTACTCTGAGTAGAGGCAACGTACTTACTCTCAGCTTTCCCTTTTTCTCTAGAATATCTCTTGTGAGTGAGAACATATTCATCAGCTAAAACTGCAGCATCAGACAAATTATCTATCCTTTTCTCATCAAGATATAGGCTTACATCTTTATAAATACACCTTTTGAAGTCCTCCAGCAAAATCATCTGCTTAAATTTATCAAAATCAGAATCCACATTCTTAGAATTTAACCACTGCTCTAACAGATCTTCTTTGATTTTTGCATACTCAACATGAGATTGCTTATCTTGCTTGTAAGTTGTCCTAAATTTTACTCTATAGGCTTCAGGAACAAGCTGATAGGCCTTAAGAATCAAGCTCTTAACTACATCATAATTATCAGATTGATCCTGAGGCAAAGATGCATAAGTTACTTGAGCTTTACCGGTGAGAACAGTTTGAAGGAGTACTGGCCAATACTTTTTTGGCCAATTAAAACCTGTAGCTACCCTCTCAAACAACTGAAAATACTTTGTTAAATCAGATTCATTAAAAGGAGGGACAAGTTTAACATTTTTAGCCACATCAAAATCATCAGAGCTAGATGATCTAGTTCCACCTTGTTTCATGCGATACTCATGGTCTGCCTGAATCCTAGCAATTTCAACTTGTGCCTCAGCCTCCCTAGCACGGGCCTCCTGCAGGGCTAGCTGTAACTTAGCTAATTCAATCTGCGTTTGCTCATTTGGAGGAGTTACATTAAACAAGCTTTCATTAATCATGTCAACAATCTGATCTTTAGAATGATGAGAGCGAACAACAATTCCCAATTGTTGAGCAACAAGCTTAAGTTCATTCTTTGTTCTGTTTTCTACATCACACACTGTTTGCACATTTGACAAAAAATCTTTGGCTTCATCAAGTGTAGTAATAGTAGACATAATTAATAAGTAACAGTCACAAAATATCAAGCAATATCCTTATGATAATATCCTGAATATCCTGATATGAGGTCGCCAAATTTATGTTACGGAACAGAGAAAGATAATGTACACTTTAAGTGTGAATACTAAAAAATCACTACTGTCCCGTAAAGTTCCAGGTTCAAAACAAAAGAGTTATAGGTAAAATTACAAGTTAAAGTTTAATGCACAAACTAACAACAAAACATTCAGGACTCATAAGGATAATGTAATGGCAAATAAACAGGTTAAATATATGGTTAACTGCAATAGCCTCTATTAACACGAAATTAGCAGGAGTAAATTTATCTAAGTCAGCCCTGATAAAATGAGATACCAGATAATACTCAGTGAATGCCAGATAAATTATTACAGATACAAACTATTCTCAAAAATGACTGACACAAAACCCAACATTAATCAAAAACCTCACTAGGCCTAAGAATTAACCTTATGCTACACAGTACAAGAAAAATGCAATAACACTTATACTCAAATTACACACCGCTGCTAGATGTTTGGAGATTTCTTGAGCACTCACAATAATAATATCTGTACAGGGGAGGACAGAGATGTGAACAAAATGAGGAGCAGATCTAAGTGGCAATGATGCAGAGACTGAGCTCATTATATAGGGGCCAGGAGAGCTTGATACAACTTGTAAGAAGGACGCACAAATGAAGCCATGGGGACAAAGAGCTGAAAATCCCGTACTGAACTCCAGAAATGACGACTTACTCTACTATAATGGTAGAAGGGGGGGACTGAGGCAGAACACGCTCGTGATCAAACATGCAGCATACTGTGCGTTAAAATTACACAAAGGCTATGTAACACCTCCCCACAAAGAAAAAAGAAATTTACAAAGGAAATTTCTTATTACTCTAAAACAATCTGTATCTGGCATTACAGAACATGCAAAAGTCTTTCCTAGTGTTACAAAACATGAGATCTCCCTAGCACGTTCAGTCATAGGTACTTGCCAGTATCCCTTTAACAAATCAAACTTACTTATGTACCTAGCCTTTCCGATCTTGTCTATGCAATCTTCCACACGAGGGAGAGGGTAAGTGTCTGTTTTGGTTATCTGATTAACACGTCTGTAGTCAATGCAAAGCCGCTGTGACCCACCTGGCTTAGGGACCAGAGTGACAGGAGAACTCCACTCGCTCTGACAGGGCTCAATCATCTTGTGGTCCAACAGGTAGCCAAGCTCCTTCTGGATGAGAGGAACTTTCACTGGGTTCACACGGTAAGGAGGCAATTTAATTGGCTTTGCGTCTCCAACATCGACATCATGCATCAACACAGTGGTTCTTCCTGGAGTGGCACGGAACACTTGAGGGTACTCCTGCAGTAATGCCGAAAACTCCTGCCTTTCCTTGGGAGGTAGATGAGAAAGCTTAGTCTGGAGATCATTCATGATATCAGGATTCTTCCCCAAACTATCACTCAGGCTCATACTGCATGGGAGAGCTTCACTTGCAGACTCGGGTGGAACAGCTACAGTGCAGACTGGATTATTTTCGTCTCGCCTGTGATATAACTTTAGCATGTTGATGTGACAAAGTTGCTTGTTCTTTCTACGATCTGGTGTGGCGATGACATAGTTGACATCACTGAGTTTCTTCTCCACGAAATAAGGACCACTAAACTTGGCTTGAAGAGGTTGCCCATGCACTGGTAGCAGAATCAAAACCTGATCTCCTGGCTGAAAGTGGCGTAACCTGGACTTCTTATCATACCAAGTCTTCATCTTCTCCTGAGCAGCTCCTAAATTCTCTCTCGCCAGCTTTAAAGCAGTGGACAGCCGTTCTTTGAACTTCATCACATACTCCAGCAGGTTGACGTCATCTTCCTCCAACAGCCAGCATTCCTTGAGTAACTTAAGGGGTCCTCTTACTTCATGGCCAAACAGTAGTTCAAAAGGTGAGAAGCCCAGTGATTCATTTGGAGATTCTCTTGCGGCAAATACAACGAATGGAAGACCTTTATCCCAGTCTTTCTGATGTTCCAAACAGTATTTCTTAAGCATCGATTTGAGTGTTTGATGATATCTCTCCAACGCTCCTTGGGTCTGGGGATGGTAAGCTGAAGACGTGATCTGGGTGATGCCCAACTCTTTCAGAGACTGCTTGAAAACATTTGACATGAAATTACTTCCCGGTCTGACTGTACCTCCTTGGGCAGACCAAACTTTGTGAAGAACCCTAGCATTTCCTTAACTACGTTCTTTGCTGAGATATTTCTAAGTGGAATGGCTTCAGGATAACGAGTAGCCATATCAATCATGGTGAACACATAAGAAAATCCTGAAGAAGTCTTAGGAAGAGGGCCCACAATATCCACCAACACACGGGTGAATGGCGCCTCAAAAGGAGGAATGGGAACTAGAGGTGCAACCTTTTTGGTCTGATTACACTTCCCCACAACTTGACAGGTGTGACAAGACTTACAATACCAGGAAACATCCCTGAAGATACCTGGCCAGTAGAAATGTTTCAAAATGCGTGCCACAGTCTTCCTCACTCCAAGGTGTCCTGCCAAACTGGAATCATGAGCCACACTAATGATATCCTGCCTACAAACACGAGGGATGACAACTTGATGTACAACCTCCCATTCACAGTCAGCTGATGCTGTTGGGGGTCTCCACTTCCTCATAAGTACTCCTGACTTTACATAATAACAAGTAGAAGCACCGGCTGACTCTTCTTCACTGTAAGCAGAGTTAGCTAGACCTTTCAACTCAGGGTCAGCAACCTGCAACTCAACCAACTCTTGACGAGACAAATTATCAACACTACGGGGTACTGCCTCATCTGGTGAGTGGTCCAAATTAGCAAGAAAAGTGTCAGCTAGGATAACATCATCATCATCATTATCCTCTAAATCACCAGTAACTTTAGACATAGCCCTAGTGACAGCACATGCAGGGAACACATCAGGGACACCACAATCCTGGGCCGCAGCCACTGGCTCACTAGACAACTGAGGAGCTGGACACACTTGACTTCCACCAATATCATTTCCAAGTAAGAAAGTTACACCTGACATTGGGAGTGTCTCAACCAACCCAACCATAACGGAACCATTAACAAAACCAGACTCTAAATTCACTCTGCACAGAGGGACAGAGAAGTAATTATTCCCTACACCTTGTAAGATTACAGTTTCATCAGATGAATTAACATTAGAGCCTAGAACACTGGTCAGCATAAGGGATTGGCAAGCACCTGTGTCACGGTATATTTTAACTGATTTCCTGTCATTACTATCCAGAAGACTGACAAAACCATCAGACAGGAAATTAGCACATGAACTCTTGAGAGTGTCACCCACGTTACTGCTCAAAAGAGGAGCTCCATCATGAGAATTTAAGTTACCCCTCAAAGCAGGTTCAGTTAACTCAGTTAAAGAATTCTGGGAACTCTCAAGAGTGGACACTAGACCAATTGACTGAATATTTAAAGACTCCTTTTTGTTCACATCACGCTGTCTCCTGAAACATCTCTCCGTAGTATGACCAAGCTTACTACAATAAGTACATTTACTTTTCTGAAATCTAGAGGTGAAGCTGGTATTTACTTCCTGAGAAACATCATCCTTATTCTCTTTCTTGTTACCTGTACTCTGAGTAGAGGCAACGTACTTACTCTCAGCTTTCCCTTTTTCTCTAGAATATCTCTTGTGAGTGAGAACATATTCATCAGCTAAAACTGCAGCATCAGACAAATTATCTATCCTTTTCTCATCAAGATATAGGCTTACATCTTTATAAATACACCTTTTGAAGTCCTCCAGCAAAATCATCTGCTTAAATTTATCAAAATCAGAATCCACATTCTTAGAATTTAACCACTGCTCTAACAGATCTTCTTTGATTTTTGCATACTCAACATGAGATTGCTTATCTTGCTTGTAAGTTGTCCTAAATTTTACTCTATAGGCTTCAGGAACAAGCTGATAGGCCTTAAGAATCAAGCTCTTAACTACATCATAATTATCAGATTGATCCTGAGGCAAAGATGCATAAGCTACTTGAGCTTTACCGGTGAGAACAGTTTGAAGGAGTACTGGCCAATACTTTTTTGGCCAATTAAAACCTGTAGCTACCCTCTCAAACAACTGAAAATACTTTGTTAAATCAGATTCATTAAAAGGAGGGACAAGTTTAACATTTTTAGCCACATCAAAATCATCAGAGCTAGATGATCTAGTTCCACCTTGTTTCATGCGATACTCATGGTCTGCCTGAATCCTAGCAATTTCAACTTGTGCCTCAGCCTCCCTAGCACGGGCCTCCTGCAGGGCTAGCTGTAACTTAGCTAATTCAATCTGCGTTTGCTCATTTGGAGGAGTTACATTAAACAAGCTTTCATTAATCATGTCAACAATCTGATCTTTAGAATGATGAGAGCGAACAACAATTCCCAATTGTTGAGCAACAAGCTTAAGTTCATTCTTTGTTCTGTTTTCTACATCACACACTGTTTGCACATTTGACAAAAAATCTTTGGCTTCATCAAGTGTAGTAATAGTAGACATAATTAATAAGTAACAGTCACAAAATATCAAGCAATATCCTTATGATAATATCCTGAATATCCTGATATGAGGTCGCCAAATTTATGTTACGGAACAGAGAAAGATAATGTACACTTTAAGTGTGAATACTAAAAAATCACTACTGTCCCGTAAAGTTCCAGGTTCAAAACAAAAGAGTTAGGTAAAATTACAAGTTAAAGTTTAATGCACAAACTAACAACAAAACATTCAGGACTCATAAGGATAATGTAATGGCAAATAAACAGGTTAAATATATGGTTAACTGCAATAGCCTCTATTAACACGAAATTAGCAGGAGTAAATTTATCTAAGTCAGCCCTGATAAAATGAGATACCAGATAATACTCAGTGAATGCCAGATAAATTATTACAGATACAAACTATTCTCAAAAATGACTGACACAAAACCCAACATTAATCAAAAACCTCACTAGGCCTAAGAATTAACCTTATGCTACACAGTACAAGAAAAATGCAATAACACTTATACTTAAATTACACACAGCTGCTAGATGTTTGGAGATTTCTTGAGCACTCACAATAATAATATCTGTACAGGGGAGGACAGAGATGTGAACAAAATGAGGAGCAGATCTAAGTGGCAATGATGCAGAGACTGAGCTCATTATATAGGGGCCAGGAGAGCTTGATACAACTTGTAAGAAGGACGCGCAAATGAAGCCATGGGGACAAAGAGCTGAAAATCCCGTACTGAACTCCAGAAATGACGACTTACTCTACTATAACGGTAGAAGGGGGGGACTGAGGCAGAACACGCTCGTGCTCAAACATGCAGCATACTGTGCGTTAAAATTACACAAAGGCTATGTAACAATATATATATATATATATATATATATATATATATATATATATATATAACATATATATATATATATATATATATATATATATATATATATAACTGTCACATATTCTCTTGGTAAGGTATTTGAAACTTTAGTTAATAAGCACATTGTTAAACATCTTGAATCCAACAACTTAATTAGGGATAGACAATATGGTTTTCACAATGAAAGATCCACCATTGACATAGTCAATCTCTTAACTCATACCATCCATCAATAAACTGATCTTTTTGGAGAAACTCATGCAGTAGCTCTTGATATCTCTAAAGCTTTCGACAGAGTATGGCACCGTTCCCTGCTGTCCAAACTCCCTTGCTATGGACTAACGTCTTTCGTTCCTTTGATTTCTTCATATCTTAGTGACAGGAAAATAAGAGTAAAAGTTGATGATGTATATTCCAATTTCCACTCAATTAACGCCGGCGTGCCGCAGGGATCAGTTCTGGCGCGAACCCTATTTCTGGTTCATATTAATGATCTCTTATCTGTCACCCACAATCCCATTCACTCATATGCAGATGACTCATCACTACATAGTTCATTCACACTCAGACACCCATTTACAAAGTCTAATATCTCCTCCTCTCAACTCAGTACAGCCATCTCCATAAATCAAGATCTATCTACGATCAGTGAATGGGGACAAAACAACCTTGTCTCTTTTAATGCTAGTAAAACTAAATATATACAGTTTACTAATAGACAGATATTGCCAGATTTGTACATTACCTTCAGTACTACTAATATTCCCATCTCCAAAAGTATTTAAAATCTTAGCATCTCACTTAACAGTGCCCTCAGCTGGACCTCTCATGTCAGATCACTTGCTAAAACCGCCTCAAAGAAACTTGGATTATTGTACAGAGTCCGTAACTTCTTCGCCGATGAGCAGTTAGCTATAATTTATAAGTCAGGTGCGCTCTCAGCTTGAATACTGCTCACCCTTGTGGAATGGTTGTGGAGAGGTTGCATTAAGACAACTAGACAAAATTCAGAACAAAGCTGTTAGATTAATTAACAACCCTGTCATTACATATAAACTACCTCCTCTGCATGTAAGAAGGAATGTTGCCTCCCTTGCATTATTTTACAGATATTTTTTTGGCAAATGCTCAGACGAAGTTGCGTCCATGGTGCCACCTCTCCATGCCTTCCCTCGTGCTACACGGGCATCTCGTAGGGCTCATGACTGGAATGTCACTCAGCCATATTGCAGAACTTCTGCCTATCAGAATTCTTTCATTCCCCGAACTGCATCTCTCTGGAATTCGCTTCCCGAGAGTTGTTTCCTTCCAAATTTCAACCCACAGCTATTCAAATCTAACTGTTACAGATATTTTATGAACGGAGGATGCCAGTAATCTAGTGTATGGAATTTTTTTTTTACTCATTTGTTTTTCCTTCCTCCGTTCTGTTATTTATAAATATATATATATGTATATATATATATATATATATATATATATATATATATATATATATATATATATTTATTTATTTATTTGTAGCAGTGCAATGGGGAGAATACATAGGCTGGAAGTATAAGTTCATGGTATCGATTTTCAACTATTTCGCTATAGTTATCTTCATCGTTTTGTAATGTGTCTTCCTTGTAATCAATTTTTCTGCCAATTGGTACATATATATTTGACTGGGACAATATTAACACCTACAATACGTGTAATGTAATATATCCTACGATGTAACTTCATTTATTTATGAATTTTATGACGCTAGACCTTGCCTTTACGGAACAACCTTCCGATCATATTCGGTGGTGCAGTCAGTTGGGATGCAAACCATCCAGTCACTTGATGTATTGATGCTTGCTACGTCCTTCATGTTTATCATTCTTTTTCCGTGACTGTCCTCATATCTTCCTATTTCTCCCATGCTTTCTCCCACTCTTAATTACCCGGTAGTCTTCCTTCCACTTCAGGTGGGTATGCACTGAGTGAGCGAAATTGTTTTCTGTAACTTACCAAACCATTTACAACGTTGTGTGGTAACCATGTACCTAAATAACGGGGTGATGAAGAACCTGCTATGGTGCTCCTGTTACCTGGCTGGAGGGATGCAAATGCGGCATCCACACAGGGACCAAACCTCCATACTAATCACTGCAGCTCGCTGAGGTGATGCGGTGAAAGCTGCGTGGGAGCATGGGTTCACTGCAGGGGATGCCCCTGCAGGGGTGGTTGCTTGCCTGCTGTTGATGGGTCTGCTCAATCCGACGGACTAGGGTGGCACAGCGACAATTGTAAGAACAGATGTTCAGATTAAACCAGCCATCCCTCTACGATGAGACTGGTCAGAGATAGATAAAAAAAAAAATAAGAAATACAAATAAAGAATTCATTGTTCAGACAAATAAATCTATTCTTGTATCTATACATACTGAATCGTTCACCTCTGTAATAGTTCAGCTACAAAGGCATCCTTCCATTAGGGGTACATCGTGTTCTAAATTCCCTCTCAAAAGCCTTTGACACAGTCCATGTAACAGTGTTTTATTGAATGAAATTCTCTCTCTCTCTCTCTCTCTCTCTCTCTCTCTCTCTCTCTCTCCATACATTCATGTGTTCTGCAGCGAACAGTGCTATTGGTATTGAAGGTTAAACATATATTATTTTGAATCCCTTTTGCTGAGTGGTGTGATTCATGTTTTATTCTTGCTGCCTCCAGACTCCTTTATAAACCTTAGGACAGTTGGTGTTTTCATATCTTCTTGTTACTTTCGCATGATGTTATGCAGCTTGTGACAGCCACACTACTGGAGAAGTTAGTGAAGGTGTATTCAACTTTCCCCTCCCCCTCCTTTCAAAATGTTTACCTTAAGCTGAGGAAATCCGTCTGGGAACAGCAAGCTCATAAAAACGTTTTATCGTACCCCATTGTGTCTTTCTTTATGCGTTCGACTCTGGGTACAGGCTTAGCTGCCTGTTCCCTGAGGTCCAGCAGTTTTCTTACGTGCCACACACCTCCACATGCTGCCGTTTCGGTGCCAACACCTACCTTCCATACTGAATGCATACCAGGGCTGTCTCATTCAGGACTGGCATGTTGGTATTGTCGGGGATGCTTTTCCATGTCGGTGGGTCTCATCATGAGACTCATGATAGATCGATAAAGACTGCCTTGGTGAAATTCAAATCCTAAAACTGTTCCCTGCCCCAGCGTGGCATAGAACTAACGTCTACTATAATGGCAAACACTTCTCTACCGACTCAGCCACCACCATCCCCAGAAAATCAATGGCCATTTCTATTTTATTTTATTTCTTTATATGGTTTATTTACCCTTGTATTTAATTTGCTGAGGAGAGAGCTTGCCTATTTTTTTAGTTTACACGTCCTGGCCCCAGACGGGTGGCCAGAGAGGTGGTCAGCTGTCTGAAATGAAGGGAGTTCGACCCCAGGCTGAAACAGGGAACAGTTTGATGAACAGAATTTTGTAAAAATTGAAGCTTTACTACTCTTCACAATATCGACAGAAATGTATAAAAATCACCCCTGTTAATGCTTATGCATCAGTTCTGATTATCCTATCTTACATTCAATATGGATGATTGGTATTAGCGCCAAAGTGGTGGCATGTGAAATGTGTGGTGTGCGGGAGAATTGCTGGGCCACAGGGAATGGGCTGTCGACCTTATGTCCAGAGTCAGACACACTTCAAAAAGTCTGTCCCTGTAATATATACATATATTTCTTTAATCCCTTCACATCGAGGCTGTGTTTTTGCATTATAATCTTGCCACAATCAGACATTTTAAGGAACTTAGGAAAGGTCTTTCATACTGAAACGGTACAAGAATGCTGTATTTAATTTCTCCAGTTCGAAAGGTCTTCCCATAGTTGTATGCAATCGTTTGGGTATAGCTGGAGGAAAATATGAAACTTGTCATCAGCCGAGGTGAAACAGCCTGTGGCACAAAAGAAGAAAAGCATACAATGAATGGATGAGAAATAGGGGCGTGGAAAAAGTTGAGAGGCGGAAGAGAGAGTTATATGTAGAAAGGAAGATAAGTATGAGAGAGTAAGAAGAGAGTGGATGAGGAATTTGGAAGGAATTTGAGTGTAAAGTGGAGGGACTGTAAGAAAATGTTCTGGAAAGAGATGAAGAGAGTAAGACAGGGTGGCAGTGATGTTAGCAGGGGAGTGAAAGATAAAAATGGTAGATTAATAGTGGAGAAGGGAGAAAAAGTGAGCAGATGGAGAGAACACTTTAAGGAATTGTTGACCATAGAGAATGGAGGGAATGCGAGTATAAGTGGCTGGGGAATGGCTGGGAGAAGGAGGGAGGTGAGAAGACAGGAAGAAATCGGTAGGATAGAAGTTGTGGAAGCAATGAAGAAAGTCAAATTGGGGAAAGCCCCAGGAATTGATGGAGTGTGTGGTGAAATGCTGAAGCATGGGGGAGAGATAGTAGTAGAATTGATGTGGAAGATGTGCAGAGTGGCCTGGGAGGAAGGTAGAGTCCCGGAGGATTGGAAGTCAGGTATAATTATTCCCTTGTACAAAGGAAAAAGGGAAAAAGAAATGTGTGGTAATCATAAGGGCAGTTGTCTTCTTAGTGTAATAGGAAAAGAGAATGGTAGGATACTTATTGACAGAGTTAGGGAAAGAACAGAGGAATTAGTTGGAGAAGAACAGGGATGCTTTAGGAAAGGGAGAGGTTGTGTAGATCAGATATTCATTCTTAGATCTTTAGTGGAAAAGTTTCTAGAGAGGTGAAAGAAGTTGTGTGCGGCTTTCATGGATTTGGAGAAAGCATATGACTGGGTGGATAGACAAGGATTGTGAAAAGTATTAAGAATATATGGAGTAGATGGGAAGTTGTTGAATGCTGTGAAGAGTATGTATGATGGTGCTAAGGTTGCAGTGCGTGTGGATGGTCAACTGAGTGAATTTTCCTCATTGAAGGTTGGGGATGAAAGAGAATGTGTCATGTCTCCATGGTTGCTCAATCTGTACATGGATGGGGTAATAAAAGAGGTACAAGGTAGGGCAGTGGATGTTGGAGTGGCCCCGGTGAGAGAGGGTAGTGTTTGGAAACTCCCTGTACTGTTGTTTGCAGATGATACTGTGTTGTTGAGTGAAGACGAAGGGGAGCTGCAAGGCTTGGTGGATGAGTTTGGGATAGTGTGTAAGAAACGGGATCAAAAGGTGAATGCAGGGAAGAGTAAAGTGATGATATTTGAGAGAGGTGAAATCATTGAATGTACAGCGAGGATGGATGGTGAGGAAAAGGAGAATGTCAGTACGTTTAGGTACTTGGGTAGTGTGAAGAGTAAGGATGGAAATTTGGAGGATGAAGTGTTTGAAAGGGTACAGCAAGGAAGGAAGGTTGCTGGTTCCTTGAAAGCAGTGATAAGAAACAGGGAAGTGAGCATGAAAGTGAAAAAGTTACTACATGACAGTATTGTGATACCAACTCTAAGGTATGGAAGTGAAGTTTGGACGTTGTTGGAAGGACACAAGTCAAGAGTGAGAGCAGTGGAAATGGGTTATTTAAGAGGAGCCTGTGGAGTCACATGAAGAGACAGGCTGACAAACGAGGATATAAAGGAACGTTGTGGTGTGGACGTGGATGTGATGAGAAGCATTTGGAGGAACACACTGTGGTGGTTTGGCCATGTGGAGAGGATGGAGGGTGAGAGACTGACGAGGAAAGCGTATGTGAGTAAGGTGGAGGGGGGGAGAGGGAGGGGGAGGCCGAGGATGAGATGGAGGGATGGGGTAGAGAGGTATATGAGAGTGGGGTGTGAGAGTTGGGAGCAGGGCAGTGAAATGGCGGGGGACAGGGCGACATGGAGGAGATTTGTTTGTGGCCACCCCGTACGGGATTGAGGCGTCTGGCAATAGAGAGATATATAGATACTCATCAGCCTGAAAGGGTTCAAATCCATAAAATTGGTCTTTATAATACCTGATCCCTAAAATGTATGAACCTGCTCTCAAAATGCATATATCTGATCTCTAAAACATATGAACTTCCTGTCTAAAATGAATCAACTTGTTTTTATAAACAATTAATTTGAGCAGTGTGATGTGTCAATTGCCCTTTAAATTGTTTAAATCTAATTCCTTGAATGTATTTGTTTAAAATTTATAAAACTGCGCCCTAAGATGAATAAACTTGCACTCTAATATGCACAAGTGTGCTATCTAAAATGCAGTAAACTGCATTCGTAATGCATAAATCTGCTCCGTAAAATGTATGAAGCGCTCCATAATGTTTTACATCACTCCTTAAAAACTCTAAGCTTGTTCCCCTAAGCACAAACAGGGCACGCAAAATGGCGTCGACTCAGAAGTCTTCATACTTACGTCTATAAAACGCATTTTCCTGCAGTTTTTCTGGGCTGTGGCGGGCTTTTACCCAGCACTTCATGGGTTTGTTTATGTGGTTGCTACACAGCTTCCGCCACAAGTTTATATGCAGTGTTTTCAGCCTCACACAGTGCCGGTAAGAAATATATACTGCCTGGTAAAGAGGAAAATCACATAATTTCTCTATTTCATATTCACTCTCTTCCCCCATAGTAAAACACTGATTTTTTTTTTACTCCCTCGACTAATGTTCCTTTAGTAGTGTATAATCTGACGCCAATAGATAAACAGCCGTGTTAAAGACAAACTCCTATATTTTCATTATCTCCATATATTCCTGCAATATGCTTGAAAGTACAGGACTTCCTTATATCGTTTTACACGCGACTCTTACCCTCAAACACTGCGGCTAATGCACATATATTGCTGGGGTAAAAGAAAGCTATCACATATTCTTAGTGATCTATATACCTTCTGTTTGCTAGTTTCGTAATAAGCCTTGAAAGTATAGGAATCAATGTTTAGGTAAAGCTCTGTGGTAAAGTTGTGTACATATTTCACTAATGGATGGATGAAAAACCTAATATTACCCTTGTGTGTGTGTGTGTGTGTGTGTGTGTGTGTGTGTGTGTGTGTGTGTGTGTGTGTGTGTTCTTACCTTACTTAATTGTTCTTACCTAATTGTATCTTAACAGGAATGAGTCAAGCTCGTACTCTCCCGTGTATTAAAACACTTTCATCATACATATCCTAAAATTTATTAATTGTTTTGGCACACACTATTTCATTTGGTAATGCATTCCACTGATCAGTTGCCCTATTTGGGAAACTGAACTTC
This sequence comes from Coenobita brevimanus, assembly GCF_032717465.1. Lineage (NCBI taxonomy): Eukaryota > Metazoa > Arthropoda > Malacostraca > Decapoda > Coenobitidae > Coenobita > Coenobita brevimanus. The sequence goes on along the minus strand of NC_136972.1, from coordinate 7,590,576 downwards.
CTTACATCTTTATCAACTTTCTTTATATGTAGTTTTTTGCAGTGTCCTGTTGCTGATGCTTCCCGATGGGTTTTATACTCATTTACGTCTATTTTCTCTTTCCCTGGAATGCATTTATATAGCATGATCGTGTCTCCTCTCTTCCTTCTCTCCAATGGTATTAGTATACTTAGTTTTTCTAGTTTTTCTTCGTAGTTCAGATCCCTTATGCTTGGTATCCATCTTGTTGCAGCTCATTGTACTTTTTCAATCTTACCTGTGTGTGTGTGTGTGTGTGTGTGTGTGTGTGTGTGTGTGTGTGTGTGTGTGTGTGTGTGTGCATTTTTTATTAGTACACGAATTGAATTCCTTGTAAGCAAGATGGGCAGCGAAGAGTGGCCCAAATCCGGGGTCACCCCGAGTACGCAACATTGCCCCCGAAGAAGCAATAACGGTAGCCTACCCTCCACCCACCTTCAGCCATATTGTTGTTGGTTTAGTTAAGCCCTATCCTTGTTGATTTACCTAATAAAGCCATAATCTTGTTGGTTTACTTCATCTTAGGTAGTATGTCTTAGATAGATTCCCTGTACAGTACAATAATTATGTCTGAAAAGCATCTCAAGTATGAGGGGGGGTCCTGCCCATATGTAATTTCTCCCATAAGTTTATGTATTCACAGTATGTGAATTCCTAGTACGCGACGTCCTCTGCTCCCCATATAGGCACGTACTAGGGGGATGTCCTGTACCTTAATAGATTAATAACACATGGTTTTCCTTTTCTAAAACCAAACTGCCTTTCTTTTATCAAACTGTGCTCTTCTAAATGGTTTACCCAAACTTTTCTTATCATCTTTTCTAATATCTTAATTACAACACTGGTCAGTGATACTGGTCTGTAGTTGAGTGGATTCTGTCTATTCCCTTTCTTGAATAAGGGAACAATGTTTGCTTTCTTCAAGGTATCAGGTACAGTAGTTTACATTGACCTATGGATTCCTTGAATATTAAGTATATTGGAGCCAACCCACCCCTGAATCACATCATCTTTACGTTTCTGCCCGGAATCGTGCTAAGTCTATTCTTCGCTCTACTAAAAATAATTTCATCCATACTAAATGCTCTCAACTCTCCAACTCGAATTCTTCCCGCTCCTTCTGGCACCTTGCCAAAAATCTTTCTAACAACTTTACCTCATCATCCTTCCCTCCTCTTTTCTACTCTGATGGTTCTGTAGCTATTTCTTCTACTGATAAAGCAGATCTCTTTGCACAGACTTTCTCCTCCAATTCCACCTTAGACGATTCCGGTGCTGTTCCTCCATCTCTTCCCCCCTCTGACTTCCTCATGGCTGACATTAAAATTTCTTCAGTTGATGTATTTTCTGCCATTACTGGCCTCAATACTAACAAGGCATATGGGCCTGATGGGTTCCCTCCTGTTGTTCTCAAGAACTGTGCTTCTGTGCTTACACCCTGCCTAGGCAAACTCTTTCGCCTTTGTCTGTCAACTTGTACCTTTCCTTCTTGCTTGAAGTTTGCTCTCATTCAGCCAGTCCCAAAGAAGGGTGACCACTCCCAACCCTCCAACTATCGTCCAATTGCTTTAACGTCCTGTATTTCAAAAGTTTTCGAGTCAATTCTGAATAGAGAAATTTTAAGGCATCTTTCCTATCACAACCTTCTTTCCGATTGTCAGTACGGGTTCCGTCAGGGACGCTCCACTGGCGATCTTCTCACCTACCTTTCAGACTCCTGGTCATCCTCCTTTCGGGACTTTGGGAAAAGCTTTGCCATTGCACTTGACATCTCAAAGGCTTTCGATCGAGTCTGGCATAAATCTTTAATTTCCAAACTGCCCTCCTACGGTTTCTATCCTTCTATCTGTGCCTTCATCGCTAGCTTCCTTTCTGGTCGTTCTATAGCCGCTGTTGTAGACGGCCATCGTTCTTCTTCTAGATCTATCAACAGTGGTGTTCCTCAAGGCTCTGTCCTATCACCTACTCTCTTCCTTTTATTCATTAATGATCTTCTAAGCTGTACATCTAACCCTATCCACTCATACACTGATGACTTCACCCTTCACCTTTCCATTCGGTTCCCGCAACGCCCATCTCAACAATTACTTCAACAAACAAGGGAAGAGGCTATGGCACACCTAATGTTTGACTTGGCTCGTATCTCTGACTGGGGTAAAAATAATATGGTTGTTTTTAATGCATCTAAGACTCAGTTCTTACACCTATCAACCCGACAAAATCTTCCACAGGTATACCCACTAATGTTTAATAATATTCAGCTTAATCCTGCATCATCCTTGAACATGCTTGGGGTTTCATTTTCTCGGGACTTATCTTGGAAAGATCATATTACATCTCTTGTAAAATCTGCTTCCAAGAGATTGGGTGTGCTAAGCCGACTCCGCTCTTTCTTTACCCCTGCACAATTGTTGACTCTATACAGGGGTTTTATCCGCCCCTGTGTAGAGTACAACTCTCATGTGTGGGGAGGCTCCCCACATACAGCTCTTCTCAATAGGGTGGAGTCAAAGGCTTTTCGTCTCATTAACTCTCCTCCTCTTACTGACTCCCTTCAACCTCTGTCTCTTTGCCGCACTGTTGCATCTTTATCTCTTTTCTGTCGCTACTTTAATGGTCACTGCTCCTCTGAATTGTCTGCTTGCATTCATCCACCTCTACGACGGGTGCGTAGCACCCGTCTGGCAGCAAACTCTCATCCCTTTTCTGTCCAACTATCTAATGCAAGAGTTAACCATTACTCCCAGTCTTTCATTTATGCAACAGGTCAGCTCTGGAACTGTCTCCCTCTGTCTGTATTTCCTGCTGCCTATGATCTCCAGTCTTTCAAACGCAGTGTGTCCAGGCATCTCAAAATGATCTGATCTTGAATTTGGCTCTCTATTGCATTTTGTTTTTCTCTTGGAGGGAACTGTAACTGCGGGCTCATGGCCTTTGGTTCCTTCTTCCTCGCATAAAAAAAAATTAACTCTTGTGCACATTCATGTGTGTGTGTGTGTGTGTGTGTGTGTGTGTGTGTGTGTGTGTGTGTGTGTGTCTGTGTATGTGTGTGTGTGTGTGTGTGTGTGTGTGTGTGTGTGTGTGTGTGAAAGAAGACTGACATAACCCCAAAATTCCTTCTCATCCTGTCTGATTTCTCTATAATTAGTCTTCAAGTTAGGAGTCCCCAAACTTGTAACGAATCCCTGTGGAAAGGCAGACTGTGTATTTTTTATTCTACTTTGGCTTGTAACTGCACGCTCTCTCTCTCTCTCTCTCTCTCTCTCTCTCTCTCTCTCTCTCTCTCTCTCTCTCCGTACAATATTCTTTCCTGACTGGACACATTGTAGTAATTCGTGTACTTCATACTTTGCATGTAGTAACTTTTGCGGCGGAAGTGTTTATCATTCTATCTATTGCATCTTCCTATCTGTCTGTCTGTCTACCATATTTCTCCTTCTATCCATCCGTCCATCCATTCATCCATTCATATGTCTGTCATATACTTTATACGAATATATCTATCCTTCTATCTGTGTATCCTTGGATCTGTATATCTTTGCAGCTACCTCTGTATATTTTTTCTCTTAATCTATTTACTGCTCTATTATATGCCTATATATCTGTCTAGCTGTCTATTTATATCCGTCTGTCTGACGCCACATCCTGTGGGGTGGGTAGTCCTATCAAAAGAACGTCGAGGAGTCTTCTGTGCCTAAATCAGTAAAAAAACCGTCTTCCTACCAAACGCCATCCGGCCTTACATACTTACGCACCTCATCACTTCTTCTTTTTCAATTTCCCTTCCTTTTTCCCTCCATTCCTCCCACTCGCATACACAATGATAATGACCTTATTTCTTCATCTCATTCACGGTCTGCGTCTCCATCTCCTCCGACACGTCTCACCCTCATACACTCTTCCTGCCGATTTCTCATCCATTCTCTCCCCATGGCCAACCAGCTCAGAGCGTGTCTTTCATATTTCCCACATCCACGTCTACACCATATTCATCCAATATTCTTTCATTTGTCCATCTCTTAGTCCATGGCCTTTCAAAGCACGTTTTTATTTTTTAGTTAACAAGTATCTTTTGATGCAAAATATTATCCTCTTTATTTTAATATTCACCAAGGTTTTGTTGTGTTGTGTGTGGGTGGTGTTCGTTAAAGATCCTAATTAATTTATCATTTACGATGCTCAGGTCTCGAGAATGTTGATGCATTATCCTTAGGAATTTTCTTTTTTTTTTTTTTTACACCCGTTCATGCATTTTGCTGTCATTACAAAATTTCCTTGCATCATTAAACGTTATTCCATACGAACCATGCATCTCTAACATCTTCCATCTTTCCCTCTGTAAAACGCTCAAACTGTCTTTCATGATCCATGGAAGCCTTGCAGCCCTCACATAGAAAAATTGTACCCACATCTGGAAACTTTTTTTTTTTTTTTTAACTACGAAAGAGCGACATATTCCTTCGTACTGGGACTACAGCATCTCCTTTATACCAAACGTTTGATCCTCACACTCCCTGCCACTTCTAAATATACTCTGTTCATCATTATATAGGCGTTCTAATAGCTTCCTTACTTTCACTGTTGTTATCATTCCATATGAACGCCATCATATCCAGACCTTTACTGGCCCATCAGAAGCGTAGATGCCCAAGGATAGGCCTCCCAGTCTTGACATTAAGGTGAGGGTGGCCAGTCTCAATCATCCTTGAATGGAACTGTATGAGCAATAAACTCCCACCACACCTCAAATAAAAAACCTCACAGGCTCCAGCAGATCGGAGCTCTTTACATAATTTGGTTATATGGTTACCATTAAGTGTAGTCAAAGCATCCCTGGCTTGCAGGAAGCCGTTGGACTTGTCCTTCAGTGCAGAATCAACTGAGGGCAGCAGTATGTCCAATTGGTCGGTGGGTTTTTATACCTACCGTACCATATGTACATAACTTTCCTAAAACAATCCATGACAATTTTTGCATTCAGTTTGCTTTAACTGTATCTTAAAACAAAAGTAAGTCACAATAAATTCTTATCAAATGTGCTGTCATTTTTGCGTTATCGATGCAGTTGTCTGACAGTGTAATCCTACTCTGTTTAGCCGTAACAAGCTTCAGTGTTGTATATAACCTACTTTACCTCCTTGAATATGATAGGTTTTCCCTAGCTCAGTGAAACAATCTGGTATAAGTGGAAATAAAATAAAAGTGGTCCAGACGCTGACAAGACTATTGGTACAGTACTTTACTAATGTTTTCACGGCGCTGAGAGGGCTATTGGTACAATACAAACATAGACACTCAGGTTCCTAAATTCATTCAATTGAATAAAATCGTCTGGCATTAGCTGGAACAGAACACTAGTATTGCATCCCCCATAAACAAATCAAATTACCTTTAATTCAAGGGGTTTCTTTCATTGCTCGGGTGAAACAAAAACACTTCAAAAGGCCCCATCGTGCTGAAAAAAAAATAATAATAATAATAATGAAACACTAACAGTGAAAACACGAGTTACGAGAATTTTTATGTGTGCTTTATTCTAGCAGTAAAACAATATAAACGATGCATTGCAACTGGGTGCACCTGCGTAGTTACAGCTATTTATCTCTCCCTCACACACACACACACACACACAGCATCAATAAAACTGCAAGATGATAGCGCAAATACAATTATAAAATAACATGATGTAAGTGCAGATTGCTAATGGAGATGGGAGAAAAAGTGAAAAGATGGAGAGAAATCTTTCAGGAAATGTTAAACGTTGAGAATGAAAGGAACGCAAGTGTAAGTGGTTGGGAAGTGGCTATAAGAAGGAGGGAGGTGAGAGCGAGAAAAAATCAGTAGGATCGAAGTAATGGAAGCAATGCAGAGAGTCAAAATGGGAAGACCTCCAGGAATTGATGGAGTGTGTGGTGAAATGTTGAAGCACGGGAGAGAGATAGTAGTAGAATGAAAATGTAAGATGTGCAGATTGGCCTGGAAGGAAGTTACAGTCCCGGAGGATTTAAAGTCATGCATTATTATTCCCCTTACAAAAAAGATGTGTGTGGTAATCACAGGGACATTTGTCTTCTTAGTGTTTATAGCAAAAGTATATGGAAGGATACTTATTGACAGAGCTAGGAAAATAACAGAGGAATTACCTGGAGAAGAACAGGAAGGTTCTAAGAAGGCAAGAGGTTGCACAGATCAGATATTCATTCTTAGGTCTTTAATGGAAAAGTTTCTTGAGGCGGGAAAGAAGTTAAATGAGGCCTTCATACTTTGCATGTAGTAACTTTTGCGGCGGAAGTGTTTATCATTCTATCTATTGCATCTTCCTATCCGTCTGTCTGTCTACCATATTTTTCCTTCTATCCATCCGTCCATCCATTCATCCATTCATATGTCTGTCATATACTTTATACGAATATATCTATCCTTCTATCTGTGTATCCTTGGATCTGTATATCTTTGCAGCTACCTCTGTATATTTTTTCTCTTAATCTATTTACTGCTCTATTATATGCCTATATATCTGTCTAGCTGTCTATTTATATCCGTCTGTCTGACGCCACATCCTGTGGGTGGGTAGTCCTAACAAAAGAACGTCAAGGAGTCTTCTGTGCCTAAATCAGTAAAAAAACCGTCTTCCTACCAAACGCCATCCGGCCTTACATACTTACGCACCTCATCACTTCTTCTTTTTCAATTTCCCTTCCTTTTTCCCTCCATTCCTCCCACTCGCATACACAATGATAATGACCTTATTTCTTCATCTCATTCACGGTCTGCGTCTCCATCTCCTCCGACACGTCTCACCCTCATACACTCTTCCTGCCGATTTCTCATCCATTCTCTCCCCATGGCCAACCAGCTCAGAGCGTGTCTTTCATATTTCCCACATCCACGTCTACACCATATTCATCCAATATTCTTTCATTTGTCCATCTCTTAGTCCATGGCCTTTCAAAGCACGTTTTTATTTTTTAGTTAACAAGTATCTTTTGATGCAAAATATTATCCTCTTTATTTTAATATTCACCAAGGTTTTGTTGTGTTGTGTGTGGGTGGTGTTCGTTAAAGATCCTAATTAATTTATTATTTACGATGCTCAGGTCTCGAGAATGTTGATGCATTATTCTTAGGAATTTTCGTTTTTTTTTTTTTTACACCCGTTCATGCATTTTGCTGTCATTACAAAATTTCCTTGCATCATTAAACGTTATTCCCTACGAACCATGCATCTCTAACATCTTCCATCTTTCCCTCTCTAAAACGGTCAAACTGTCTTTCATGATCCATGGAAGCCTTGCAGCCCTCACATAGAAAAATTGTACCCACATCTGGAAACTTTTTTTTTTTTTTTTTAACTACGAAAGAGCGACATATTCCTTCGTACTGGGACTACAGCATCTCCTTTACTACAAACGTTTGATCCTCACACTCCCTGCCACTTCTAAATAAACTCTGTTCATCATTATATAGGCGTTCTAATAGCTTCCTTACTTTCACTGTTGTTATCATTCCATATGAACGCCATCATATCCAGACCTTTACTGGCCCATCAGAAGCGTAGATGCCCAAGGATAGGCCTCCCAGTCTTGACATTAAGGTGAGGGTGGCCAGTCTCAATCATCCTTGAATGGAACTGTATGAGCAATAAACTCCCACCACACCTCAAATAAAAAACCTCACAGGCTCCAGCAGATCGGAGCTCTTTACATAATTTGGTTATATGGTTACCATTAAGTGTAGTCAAAGCATCCCTGGCTTGCAGGAAGCCGTTGGACTTGTCCTTCAGTGCAGAATCAACTGAGGGCAGCAGTATGTCCAATTGGTCGGTGGGTTTTTATACCTACCGTACCATATGTACATAACTTTCCTAAAACAATCCATGACAATTTTTGCATTCAGTTTGCTTTAACTGTATCTTAAAACAAAAGTAAGTCACAATAAATTCTTATCAAATGTGCTGTCATTTTTGCGTTATCGATGCAGTTGTCTGACAGTGTAATCCTACTCTGTTTAGCCGTAACAAGCTTCAGTGTTGTATATAACCTACTTTACCTCCTTGAATATGATAGGTTTTCCCTAGCTCAGTGAAACAATCTGGTATAAGTGGAAATAAAATAAAAGTGGTCCAGACGCTGACAAGACTATTGGTACAGTACTTTACTAATGTTTTCACGGCGCTGAGAGGGCTATTGGTACAATACAAACATAGACACTCAGGTTCCTAAATTCATTCAATTGAATAAAATCGTCTGGCATTAGCTGGAACAGAACACTAGTATTGCATCCCCCATAAACAAATCAAATTACCTTTAATTCAAGGGGTTTCTTTCAAGATGCATAACATTGCTCGGGTGAAACAAAAACACTTCAAAAGGCCCCATCGTGCTGAAAAAAAAAAATAATAATAATAATGAAACACTAACAGTGAAAACACGAGTTACGAGAATTTTTATGTGTGCTTTATTCTAGCAGTAAAACAATATAAACGATGCATTGCAACTGGGTGCACCTGCGTAGTTACAGCTATTTATCTCTCCCTCACACACACACACACACACACACACACACACACACACACACACACACAGCATCAATAAAACTGCAAGATGATAGCGCAAATACAATTATAAAATAACATGATGTAAGTGCAGATTGCTAATGGAGATGGGAGAAAAAGTGAAAAGATGGAGAGAAATCTTTCAGGAAATGTTAAACGTTGAGAATGAAAGGAACGCAAGTGTAAGTGGTTGGGAAGTGGCTATAAGAAGGAGGGAGGTGAGAGCGAGAAAAAATCAGTAGGATCGAAGTAATGGAAGCAATGCAGAGAGTTAAAATGGGAAGACCTCCAGGAATTGATGGAGTGTGTGGTGAAATGTTGAAGCACGGGAGAGAGATAGTAGTAGAATGAAAATGTAAGATGTGCAGATTGGCCTGGAAGGAAGTTACAGTCCCGGAGGATTTAAAGTCATGCATTATTATTCCCCTTACATAAAAGATGTGTGTGGTAATCACAGGGACATTTGTCTTCTTAGTGTTTATAGCAAAAGTATATGGAAGGATACTTATTGACAGAGCTAGGAAAATAACAGAGGAATTACCTGGAGAAGAACAGGAAGGTTCTAAGAAGGCAAGAGGTTGCACAGATCAGATATTCATTCTTAGGTCTTTAATGGAAAAGTTTCTTGAGGCGGGAAAGAAGTTATATGAGGCCTTCATTGATTTGGAGAATGCACATGGCAGGGTGGATGGACAGGGAATGTGGAAATTATTAAAATATATAAGGAGTAAATGGGAAGTTGTTGAATGCCGTGAAAAGTACATATGAGGGTGCTAAGGCTGCAGTGCGCATAGATGGTGAAATGAGAGAATTTTTCTACTTGAATGTTGGATTGAAACAGGGAAGTGTCATGTCTCCATGATTGTTCATTTTGTATATGAGTGAGGTTATAAAAGAGATACAAGGTAGGGCAGTGGATGTTGGAGCAGCCCTAATGAGAGAGGGGAGTGTTTGGAAACTCCTCGTACTGTTGTTTGCAGTTGATACTGCATTGTTAAATGAAGACGAAGGGGATCTGCAACGCTTGGTGAATGAGTTTGGTATAGTGCGTTGGAAACAAAATCTAAAGGTGAATGTAGTGAAGAGTAAGGCTATGGTTTTCGAGAGGAATGAAGTCACTGACTGTTAAGTGAGGTGGGATGTTGAGGAAATGGTAAATATGAGTACATTTAAATACTAGGGTAGTGTGATGAGTAAGGTTGGAAGTCTGGAGGGTGAAGTGCTTGAAAAGGAACAACAAGGAAGAAAGGTTGTTGGTTCTTTGAAAGCAGTGATAAGAAACAGGGAAGTGAGCATGGAAGTAAAAAAGTCGCCCCATGGCAGTATTCCGATAACACCCTAACGTATGGAAGTGAAGCTCTGACCTTGTTAGAAGGAAGCAAGTCATGAGTGACAGCAGCTGAAATGAGTTATTTGACTGGATCATGTGGAGTTGCATGGGAAGAGACAGACTGAAAAAATGAGGAAGTGGAAGTGAAGAAGCGTGGTGTGGATGTGGATGTGATAGAAAGTGTTAGAAGAAATACACTGTGGTTGTTTGGTCATGTGGAGAGGATGGAGAGCGAGAGACTAACAAGGAGAGCGTATGTGAGTTGGGGTGGGCAGAGGGAAGAGGAGGCCAAGGATGAGGTGGAGGGATGGAGTGAAGTGGTAAATGAGAGAGGGGGGTGTGAGCTGGGAGCAGGGCGGTGAAATGGCAGTGGGACAGGGTGACATGTAGGCGATTTGTTTGTGGCCACCCTTTGTGAGATTAAGGCATCTGGCAATAGATAGCTAAAAAGACAGAAGTGCAGCTGTGTTAATACATCTCTCTCTCTCTCTCTCTCACACACACACACACACACACACACACACACACACCTTCACCAAATGAGTCTGCATAAACATACAAACTAAAAGATGAAGATACAACAATTACCTAAATGACTTGGTGTTTGAAGACATTGTGAAATATAATGCACTAACACATCTCACGGTGCCACTCTTCATACTGCTACACTTCACACTGGTGTGCTGCATTTCACACTCCTTTATTTCGCACTGTCATACTTTCAGCTGTCACACTTGGCACTGTTTTACTTCATAGTACTAAACTTCAGTTACACTTCACACAAATTCTCTTGTTTCTCCAAACGAAATGTTGTTCACATTCATCTAACACTGTCAGTATATCTACTCTGTCCTTATCATTACCTGAAAATTTTGTGAGACTTTAGTCCTCATGATAAACATTGACTGGTACCGAATTTGCATAGTGATGTTGTGGTTCATGTGATGCACTGGGACTTCCTTTACTTGTCATGCTATTATCTGTTTGTCTGTTCATTTTTACTGGAATTTCCTTGCAACAGAAATATGAAGGTAATTATTGTGTTTTTTGATGTGTGCTCTCCCTTGTTTAGGCTATCTGATTTTACTTGATTTTTATAAGTATGTATGAAAGTTCTAAAATCCTCACTGTCAACGTCTGACGACTCTGACCACTTATTATCATTCTTCACTTCTGAGTAATTTTGGTTTATATTTTGTTATTCAGTTTCTACTCGTTTCTCTACTTATGTAGAGTTATTTGTTTCCTTGTGCTGGTTTACTGATACTACTTGTGTAGAGCTATTAGGTTATGCTAATGCGGGTTCTTTTGGCACTGAGAATGATATTACTTTATAGATAGCATTAATTAATACTCACATTTTACAGTTCTCTTGATTGCTCACTGATTAAAAATGAAAATTATAAAACACATACTATTTATAAGTGTAAAGTTTATATTGTCTTTCACTATAATTGTGTACAGGAAAATACTGAGATATGAAAGTTACATGATAGGAAAATAGAAATGAATTATATATATATATATATATATATATATATATATATATATATATATATATATATATATATATATATATATATATATATACTGTATGTGTAAGATTGAACGGTAATGATATAAGACCTTCCTATTATAAAAACTTAAAAGGTCAAAACAGAGACAGAGACAATTATGTTCCAGGGTTGAATGAAATGGGGAACCTTTTCTCTAAACTGAATGTTGCCTCACAAGACCTATTACATGAGAGAAACAATAATCAGAATTTTTTACAGGAGAAATCAAAATTGAAGGAAACTCAGAGAGAAGAACCAAAGATAATAAACCTTTCGACTTACACACTGAGTGATAATGAGAAATCCTTACTTACAAAGGGACTAACATATTGCCCCACACCAAATCAACTTAATCACGAGGACGTTAATAATGATATTGATGAGTTATGTCGAAAATTAAAATTAAAGGAATTTTTTCACAACAGTGTGTTAAATAATGAATCACTAGTAAAACCTAAATCTACACGGGACCCAAATACTGGTAGAAACTCCACTCTCGATGCTGCAGTTCATTTCCTAAGACTTAGTCGATCTACCACCACCAAACAAAACAATAAACCAAATATAAATTAACACTTGGTGAACAAAAAGCTATAAAAGCCCTTAAGGACTGCACTGATTTTATAAGTAAATAAGCTGATAAAGGGTTAGCTGTTGTACCAATGGATACAACATGTTATAAACAAAAGGTGATGGATATTTTAAAGAATCAGGATACATAAGAAAAAATATAAAAAAATAGACCAAAAAACAATGACTAAAATAAAAAGGTAATTAATAATTATACGGATAGCTTAACTAAAGATGAAGTTAATTATTTAACCAACATTGACTATACAAGCTTATTTTGCGGTTTACCAAAAGTGCATAAGTCCAAATTGAAAATTGATCAAATTAATGGTTGTAATATAGAAGTGATTTCCATAAAAACCCTGTAGATCTTAAAATGAGACCAATTGTTGCGGGGCCAACTTGCCCTACCCACCTTCTCAGTCACTTCTTAGACATAATACTGCAACCCTTTCTGAAATACATACCTTTATATGTTAAAAGCAATCTAGACCCTTTAAACAAGATTCCTACTAAATTAGATGATAATGAAATTTTCGTAACTCTTGATGTGGTAAACCTATATAGTAATATTCACCATGAACTTGGATATGAAGCTATCACTTATTGGATTGATAAACACTATGATAATGCAAATCGTTTCCTTTCAGACCTAATAAAAGAAGGATGCAGATTAAATTTGGACAACAACTCATTCTAATTTAATGGGCAAAACTACTTACAAGTATCAGGGACAGCAATGGGGACAAAATTTGCTCCAAATTATGTCAATCTTGTGTTGGGTTACTTAGAAAACATCTTATATTCTCAGGTGTCATCACATTTTGGTAAAATAATAGCAGATAAAATGAAAAAGAACTATATGCGATACCTGGACGATATCTTCATGATCTGGGACGAGAGAGCTGGACATTTCTCAACAGTCATAAACATCATGAATAACCTGGACCCCAAACTAACATTTACATGTGACACAAGTGGAGACACAGTCAATTTCTTAGACATAACACTCACTAAGCAGGATTAGAAAATCATTACTGACATTCATAAACGCCAGTGATACACATACAATACCATATATAACAACCTATAACCCAAATTATGATGATCACTTTAAAGAATTCTTATGTACAATTAATGTTCTAAAAAGGCACCCGAAACAGAAGAAATTTACAAAGATGTCTCCTTAATTAAATCAAAGCGACAACCTAATAATCTAAGAAGAATTTTAACAACGGCTAGGTTTAATAATATATCTAGTTTCAAAGTGAAGAAATGTGAAGACAAAAAATGCAAACTCTGCATGGAAATATTTGAAGGCAGTCAATTTACTTCTCCCAATGCCAACTATACATTCCAAATTAACGAAATCATGGGATGCTCGACAGAAAGCTGTTTTTATGTAATTCGCTGCAGTGGACGCAAAGAGAATTATATAGGCGAGACCTCAAATCTCAGGCTTCGTTCTAACCTCCATAGGGATCATATTAATCACAGTAAGGGCTTATATGTTAATACCGACATAGCTAAATGTGTAAAAAAATGTTCTCCAAAGTTCAATATTATGCCCTTTTTTAAGTAAAAAACGATGATCCTATATTAAGGAAGTCAAAGGAAAAAAAATCATAAATAAATTCAAACCATTACTGAACAGAGATTTATGAAACACCGACCCATATACAACTTCAAAAAACGAACCTTATTCGAATTACGAAAGTGGGGCAACTGAAGCTTCACGAAACTCGAAATGAAACTGACAATAGTGGACAATTCATACCAAATATCAGTGGCTATCAATTATTCAAAGAAAGCACAGCTCTTCTTGGGCCACTAATTTTATAACTGATGATCTAAGAAACTAGAGAAATGCATTTTAATTAAACTTTGTTTTTAATTTGATTTTAATATACAATATACAGTTTTAGTACATGCCTCCTGTTTGTGTGAAGGCTGCTGGTTTTCTAAGAAAAGGCATCAGTTTGCATTCATTTTATATATATATATATATATATATATATATATATATATATATATATATATATAAAATGAATGCAAACTGATGCCTTTATATATATATATATATATATATATATATATATATATATATATATATATATATATATATAGATAGATAGATAAAATGAATGCAAACTGATGCCTTTTCTTAGAAAACCAGCAGCCTTCACACAAACAGGAGGCATGTACTAAAACTGTATATTGTATATTAAAATCAAATTAAAAACAAAGTTTAATTAAAATGCATTTCTCTAGTTTCTTAGATCAGGAAATACAGAGGGAGACAGTTCCAGAGTTGACCTGTTGCATAAATGAAGGACTGGGAGTAACGGTTAACTCTTGCATTAGAGAGTTGGACAGGAAAGGGATGAGAGTTTGCTGCTAGACGGGTGCTACGCGCCCGTCGTAATGGTGGAGGAATGCATGCAGACAGTTCAGAGGAGCAGCGACCATTAAAGTAGCGATAGAAAAGAGATAAAGATGCAACAGTGTGGCAAAGAGACAGAGGTTGAAGGGAGTCAGTAAGAGGAGGAGAGTTAATGAGATGAAAAGCCTTTGACTCCACCCTATTGAGAAGAGCTGTATGTGGGGAGCCTCCCCACACATGAGAGTTGTACTCCACACAGGGGCAGATAAAACCCCTGTATAGAGTCAACAATTCTGCAGGGGTAAAGAAAGAACGGAGTCGGCTTAGCACACCCAATCTCTTGGAAGCAGATTTACAAGAGATGTAATATGATCTTTCCAAGATAAGCCCCGAGTAAATATACCCCAAGCATGTTCAAGGATGATGCAGGATTAAGCTGAATATTATTAAACATTAGTGGGTATACCTGTGGAAGATTTTGTCGGGTTGATAAGTGTAAGAACTGAGTCTTAGATGCATTAAAAACAACCATATTATTTTTACCCCAGTCTGAGATACGAGCCAAGTCAGATATTAGGTGTGCCATAGCCTCATCCCTTGTTTGTTGAAGTAACTGCTGAGATGGGAGTTGCAGGCACTGCATGGAAAGGTGAAGGGTGGAGTCATCAGCGTATGAGTGGATAGGGTTAGATGTACAGCTTAGAATGTCATTGATGAATAAAAGGAAGAGAGTTGGTGATAGGACAGAGCCCTGAGGAACACCACTGTTGATAGATCTAGGAGAAGAACGGTGGCCATCTACAGCAGCGGCTACAGAACGACCAGAAAGGAAGCTAGCGACGAAGGCACAGATAGAAGTATAGAAACCGTAAGAGGGCAGTTTGGAAATTAAAGATTTATGCCAGACTCGACTGAAAGCCTTTGAGATGTCAAGTGCAATGTCAAAGCTTTCGCCAAAGTCCCGAAAGGAGGTTGACCAGGAGTCTGAAAGGTGGGTGAGAAGATCGCCAGTGGAGCGTCCCTGATGGAACCCGTACTGACGATCGGAAAGAAGGTTGTGATAGGAAAGATGCCTTAATATTTTTCTATTCAGAATTGACTTGAAAACTTTTGAAATACAGGACATTAAAGCAATTGGACGATAGCTGGAGGGTTGGGAATTATCATCCTTCTTTGGGACTGGCTGAATTATGGCAAACTTCCAGCAAGAAGGAAAGGTACAAGTTGACAGAGAAATGCGAAAGAGTTTGCCTAGGCAGGGTGTAAGCACAGAAGCACAGTTCTTGAGAACAACAGAAGGGACTCCATCAGGCCCATATGCCTTGTTAGTATTGAGGCCAGTGATGGCAGAAAATACATCAGCTGAAGAAGTTTTAATGTCAGCCATGAGGAAGTCAGAGGGGGGAAGAGATGGAGGAACAGCACAGGAATCGTCTAAGGTGGAATTGGAGGAGAAAGTCTGTGCGAAGAGATCTGCTTTATCAGTAGAAGAAATAGCTACAGAACCATCAGAGTAGAAAAGAGGAGGGAATGATGATGAGGTAAAGTTGTTAGAAAGGTTTTTGGCAAGGTGCCAGAAGGAGCGGGAAGAATTCGAGTTGGAGAGTTGAGAGCATTTAGTACGGATGAAATTTATTTTTAGTAGAGCGAAGAACAGACGTAGCACGATTCCGGGCAGAAACGTAAAGATGATATGATTCAGGGATAGGTTGGCTCTGGTACCTTTTGTAGGCCCTCTCCTTGTTGCGGACAGCATTAGAACAGGCGTGATTAAATCAAGGCTTTCTTGCGTTAGACAAAGGATACGAGAAAGGAATGTATGCTTCCATGCCCGAGAGAATAACCTCCGTAATGCGCAAGGCACACTCAGATGGCTCCCGGTCATGGACACAATAATCATTCCAGGGAAAATCAAAGAAGTACTGCCTCAGGGCCTCCCAGTCCGTGGCTCCAAAATGCCACAGACGACGTTTCCCTGGAGGGTCCAAAGGCCGTACTGGAGTGATAGGACAAGTTTGTTGAGACTTCCCTGACTCTTCCTCCTAACCAGGATATTTTCGAATGTGACACTTTTGTATTCTCTTACATGTTATTTTTCGACATTATGCTTACAAATGTTTTTTTATTTGTCGACAGGTACCAAGAAGTATTGTTTAGAACTCTGTTTAACTAAAGTTTTGTATAATATTGCATGCTTGTTTTTTCTCAGTACATTTCCTTTAATGTTTTCTTAACCAGCCCCGTCCCGTCGACGTATGGGTACATTGCAACATTTTGCATCTGCCAGTCCCGGCGACGTACCGGTACGTCGTGCACCTGCAAAGTGCATAATTTCCACAATTTTAAAATTTCGCGCTTGATTTTTGGTACGTATCGTCGCTTGACCTTCCCCTACCTGCCACCAGGCGGGGACACTTGGTGACCCCGCGTGACCCGCGCTCACCCGCGGCTCGTTCACTCACCTGTTAGCAATGGTCCTGCTCATACATGGTGACGAGAGGTCTCTCAGAGGTCGAAATTCAAGCCGCCCTGGATGCCTTTACAGGTGACAGTGATTCCCCACTGGACGATGAGGTTGTTGACAAAGATTATGTGCAGCCAGAGGAGGAGGAAACCACCAGCATTGATGAAGAAGTCCCATCCCCCATGAAGCGGCAGTACGTGACTTACCATGCTGCTAGAGAGGGGCAGCCGGCCAAAAAACCACATGCAACATCCTATGCCCAGCCCCAACGTGATGTGGAACCCGAATTTGATGACAAGGACGAGAACGAGGACGAGGACGGAGCCTTGGGACGTGCTGCCACGTGGTATGGACGTGAGGTGATTACTCATCGTGGCCCCGAGTGCACACCACATCAGACGAGCAGGTATGGGCCTAGTATTTGTTTGGGGAGGTAGGAAGTGTCATGGAGGGAGTGGAGAGTGAAGGGGAAAGTGCAGGGAGGAGTATGGAAAGTGAGAGTGGCGTGAGTGAGTCATCGCTCTCCCTAGGTAGTGTGAGGCGGTGGGGTGTATCACGTGGGCCAGTGCGGGTGCGTTCTGTATCACGTGGGGTTGTGATGGAGGGGGAAGGTGGGGAGGAACCACTCCCAAGCACGTCTTATGCTCCCCAATATACCCAAACACGTGGGCGAGAAGGTGCGTGAAAAATCACGTGGTGTTGTAATGGAGGGGGAAGTTGAGAAGGAACCACTCCCCAGCACGTCTTATGCTCCCCAATATTCCCGAACTTCATCCCCACAGCCCTCTAATGTTCCTCAAGGCCGTAAGGGTAAGGGAAAGGGAAAGGGTAAAGGCAGAGGGAAGAGGAGTGAGAGTGGGGAAGCCCTCCGCACTCCTTTTCCCCAGCCTCCCCCACCAGCATCTCCTCCCCACCCAGACGAAGGCGGTGATGGGGATGATGGGGACGAGGGATTTGTGGGATGGAATTTGGAGGATGGGAGTGATTTTTCTCCCCTCATTCACCCCTTCACTGAGCAGGGGCGTGCTGGCTGCATTGCTCCCGGAATTCACCGTAATTCCACCAGGATGGATTTTTTCCACCTGTTTTTTAGTGAGGCATTCGTGGAGCAGATTAATGACCAAACTAACCGTTTTGCAAGCACCCATTGCCGTGAGAGTGAAAGATTGGGAACAAGGAGCAGGCATTCTATCATATATGATTACTCTGTTTCCCTTTCAGAAATGTTCCTATTTTTTGCCCTGGTCCTTTTGATGGGTATTATACGAAAGAACAGAATTCCGGCTTACTGGACAAGGGACCCTGTTATGCTTACACCAATATTTGGGCAAGTCATGAGCTGTAATTGCTTCCAACAAATTCTAAGTCACCTCCATTTCTATGATGCTGATGATCCTGCAAATGCGAATGACACAGATAAGATGAGGCGAATTAGGTTGGTCTTTGATCACCTGAGGCAAACCTTTCGTTCGTCATTTTATCCCTATAAAGACCTCGTCATAGATGAGAGTCTTGTGTTGTGGAGAGGTAATATTTCATTTAGGCAGTATATACCCAGCAAAAGGCACCGTTTTGGGTTCAAGATCTTTGTTATGTATGACTGTAGGGCTGGATACGTGCAAGACATAGTCTTATACACCGGTGCACAGACAGACATAATAGAAGATCGGAGTATTGGACTGTCGGGAGCAGTGGTAAAGACAATGATAGAAGACTATCTCCATCGTGGTCACGTCCTCTACCTGGACAATTGGTACACTAGCCCTCTTCTCGCTCATTATCTACACATGCATGAAACGGGAATCTGTGGAACCATGAAGGTGAACTGGCGTCACATGGTCAAGGTAGGGCGGAAACTTGACAGGAATGAGGTTGTCTTCTTCAAAGCCAACAACATCCTTGCAACTGTGTGGAACCATAATAGAGAAGTAAGCCTCTTGTCAACAGTTCACCACCCCTTGATGCACCATACTGATTCCGTTGATTACCGGAGTGAGAACAGGCGTCACATTTGGAAACCTGAGTGTGTCATGGACTATAACATAAACATGCGCCTGGTGGACCAGTCAGACTCCATGATATCGACGGTAGAGTGTGCCAGGACCACGATGAAGTGGTATAAGAAACTGTTCTTTCACTTGCTAGACATCACTGCTCTGAATTGCCACCACCTTCATGCCATGACAACAGGAGTTCAGGAAACCTTTGAAGGGTTTGTGAGGGAGCTCACAAGAGATGTTTGCACGGTATGCTGTTGAAAGGCCCCAACATCGCACCCGCACTGCCCCTATTGTCCAAACTCCCATGAGAATATCCGGCTGCCATTTCCCCACTCCTATCCCTCCCCAGCCAAACAGACCTAGGCCCCAACGCAGGCGTCACGTGTGTAGCAATTCCCGGGTGAGACTTACCACACAGAGGAAGGACACCCGCTATGAGTGCGTTGAGTGTGACGTGGGTCTCTGTATTCACCCATGTTTCAGCGAATATCACACCTTGATGCAATTCTGATATGGTGTGAATGCGATAGGACGCTGAAACTATGAAGTAAATGCGACAAACAGATGCTCAGTGAAATTATCAGTCCTGTTGATCTGAAGATATTAGTATAAAATGCATACGGGTATAACAAAAATTGTATGTAAGTGTATAAATATGCTGTAAGTGGAAACATACCTAGCGATTTTTTTATTTGATGCGATATTCTGTTGCTCAGTGCAATAAATAAGGCCCGTAAATATGTAAATATTATTACTGGAAATGCAAACGGATATAATATAAGTTCAAATTATTGTAAGTGCTGAAATATATTCTAAGTCAAAATATTCCTAACGGTTATATATAGATGCGATATCCTGATGCACAGTGGAATGAATAAGGCCCGTAATAATGAAAACAGAAGTCAACAAGTGGGAAAGTGTGTAATATATGTGAAAAATTTGTATGTAAGTGTTTGAGTATTATGTTGGTCGAAACGTTCATTGCGAGGGTATTTTCATGCGATATTCTGACGCTCACTTGAATAAATAATGCCAGTCACTATGTATAGTGCAGTATAGGGGTGTAAACGTGTGTAATGTAAGTGGGAAAGTATAATTGGAGTGAAAAAATAAAGTAGAAGATGAAACGAGTGTTTGAGATTGTGCTGGCTACGTGAATATGCGTTAGCATTTCGCTAAATGGCCTCGTAATGAATGTAAATAGTTGAAAACATTTACAGTGGTGGAGGAAAGGTTCTATGTAAAGGAAAAAATAATAGGAAAGTGATAAAACAATTGGATATGTTGAAATACGAGTCATAGCGAGTGCGTTTAGTATGCCGATGTGTGCTATACTTATGCTGCATGTCATCGTAATGAATGAAAACATCTGACACCATTTACAAACAGTAAAAATAGGTATAATGTCAATGAAACAGAAGTATACAAGTAGAAAAAATGATATGTTGACTGATACAAGAAACTTAACACATAGCATGTTACCACTCGGACCTAACTCACTATGCTCGCGTGAAGGTAAAATGCTTATTTTTCATATATATGTGTTTGAAATTCATTATATTGTTACTCTTATTGTTTATTAGTTCAAATTCAATAAATGTAGAGGTGTTGTTTGTTGTTTCTCCCAATATTTCCTACCATAGAGAACGTGAGTGCCTCACATGTCAATGATAGAATACGATACCTGGCGCGGGGGACTTCACATGTTCCGACCACTTATGGACCACGGTAAGCACTTTCTTGGTGATTTTCCTTTGTTTCTCAACCAAAGCGGAAGTTTTAGCCAAAAAATTTTTTTTCCAAAATAGCTCGGGATTAGGGGATGTCGGAGGTGCGGAAAACCTCGGGACGTGACGGGTTAATCTGCTATATTCCTAGTTCATATCATCGCGAACACAAAATTCTCTCTCTCTCTCTCTCTCTCTCTCTCTCTCTCTCTCTCTCTCTCTCTCCTTTTTTCGCTTCTCTTTCCCCCTTTCTTCCATCACCCCTCACTTTCACTGATCAGCATTCAAGAATTCCTTCCTCCTGTCCATTCCCATCTTTCCATTCAGTAACTGCTTGTACACACAAATAATTCTCACACCATTTCTCTGTTACCACATTATATCACATACCACCATACCAAATACCACACACACATTACCATACCACACACCACCACACCACATACCACCACATTACATACAATAACATCACACTGCTAAAACTTGCCTCGCCACATGCATCCTTTAATCCGCCAAGTGCCGGCCAACTTGGGACCTCCATGGCACCCCAGTGCCGGCTAATTTTCGACCATGTTTTTTGCTAGATAGGTTAGGAATGATGCGAAAACATGCAGAACAGCCATAAAAGTACTCACAAAACCCTAAAAGGTCGATTTTGAGGTCGATTCTCTCTCAGCGAGTAACTGAAATGTTCGGAGTAACACCCGTAGACTTTATCACCTGCCGCCGACACCCAGCGAGTTGAGGAAGATCTTTGTTTTCTTCATAGGTAAGTATTCCAAATGACCCAGGGACACTCTAGGAAGGTATACAGATGATATGGGAACTGTCCCCAAGCATAATTATGTGTGGGGATGCATCACGACATTCGAGTGAGAGTGCCATTATTTCGATAATGTTCATTTTATCGGATTTTCTAGTCTTCACATCAGTGTTTGATGACACATATATTTTACATTTGCATCTTTTTTTCACACAACGAATTTTTTTTGCGCAATGTATTCACTATTTGTGTCTTTTTCTTGAACGCACAAGACACACAAGTTATGTATAAAGTACTTACACTGCACTTATTATTATGAAATTAATTACACTAATTTTTATATTACATTTTACAGTTACTTATGAAATATCTTACACTAATTTATATATACATTACAGCAACACTCATAGGCGTCCTTTTAGCACATAACACAAGTTTCTAATACTTACAAGTGGAGGAGCGTGTGATATTCCTCAAAGCATGGGATTAGGCACAACCCCACGTCACACTCCATGCATTGGTAGAAGGCGGCATAGGTGTTAGAGAGGGGAATGATTCTGAATATTACCTCCCTCATAAAAAAAAAAAAAAAATCTTGAAATCGACTCCCCTTGAGGTGGGAGTCAGCTCCGGCACAGTACAGCCTGCCGAACCACCGCCTGTGATGGGATGAATGATGGGAACGAAATCACTCCCATCATCCCATTCCCTCATGACTTCATCCTCTCCTTCGGTTTTGCCTCATCACCAATGGGGCCACCTCCGTCGCCGTCATCAGGATGGGGAGGAATTTCAGTAGTAGATTGGGGAGGAGTTTGGGGAATAGAGCCTGCCTCCCCACTTTCCCCACGAGTCGCACTTTTCTTCCCCCTCCTTTCTTCTTCCCCTTTACTCTACCTTTTACACCTTTCACTGCCGTTTGAGGCTGTGGAGAGAAAGTGCAGGGAGGGTGTGGGGAGGGAGCGAAGGGAGGTTAAGGCGTGGTTGGGAAGAAGCAGCACGGCGTGGGACTGGAGGTGGTGGGTAACATCGTGCACCACGTGAATGACAAAGTGCTGCTCACCTTGTACTTTTTACTAAATAGTTCTTCTCCACTCTTCTGGATTTTCTTTGGCAATGTTACCCACGAAGGCAGCCTATGTTCACCCGAGGGGTCAGCCTTGTATTCCTCATTCCAAGAGGAATTGTCCATGGAGCGAGAGCAGCATGTTGAAGTGGGAAGTGGTGGTTGTGGTGGTGCAGGGTGAGATACAGCCATGCAGACAGTCATATAATTTGCCTTTCTTGGGGATGGAATCTCATACTCACTGCTTTACTCAGGTTGGACATAGTCTCGATCAACAACATCATCATCAATGGGAGAATCACTTTATCATAGGGGATGTTCAGGAGCTCGTCAACCTCGTGCTGTGGAATACCATGATGCGCCATGGTGCTCACTCACTCACTCATAAAGTGGGGCTGTGTTGGCGGGGCCCGACGCAGGAGGAGGGACGATGTGATGACTCATAGCATGGGCATTATGCCTAAACAGGCGCGGGAGCATCCCTAGCAAATATCTCGCAAGAAAACTGAAATTTTGAATTATGGAAAGTTTCTTAAATCGATGATGTACATGTACATCACTGGCATTTTATGCACATGCATGGCCCAATATACAAGTACGTCGCTGGCACGTGGTGGGTTAGCACATCACACAAAACAACAATGCAAAACTCCACACCACAATACAACACACAACACCAAAAACATACCACACTACATATGACTGAGAAGCAGTGATGTAGAGTACACTTTTTTCCTTGTCACACAGAACATTTCCAAAAGTTTATAATCCCCGACATTGGCTACCATATTCGAAGTTCAATCTTCCTAGGTCTCCTACCTGAACTGCCCACCGCCGGCTATGACTGTTCCCATCACTCTCCCCGAGTCCAGCTGATGTACTTTACATTTTGTTCAGGTTTCCTTCATACCCCCCTGGGGGTAGGGTTTTTTTTTCAAGAATACTCCCCCAGTATCCCTGCTTGTCATAAAGGCGACTAAAAGGGTTGGCGGAGGGTTAGTGCCCCTTCCCGGAAAACAACTAACTAAAAAAACAAACAAGAAGCCTCGGACAAGGACTGACCAAACGATGACAACCCAGGACTGGACAAAGGACTTGGTAATGGCTACATGGAATGTAAGAGGAGCGAATGATGAGTTGAAAGAGAGAGAAATTGTCCAGGTGCTTGAGGGTGCGAAAATGGATATATGTGGAATAACTGAAACAAAATGGAGAGGAGAAAGTATGAGAGAATGGGAGTATGGATGGGGTATATGTGCAGGAGTAGGTGAGAATGAGAGGGCAAAGGAAGGAGTATGTATAGTTGTGAGTAAAAGATGGAAGAAGAGCATAAGACAGTATGGATCAGTTGGGTCAACGATTGTGTGGGTAAAGTTGAAAGTTGGAATACAAATGTGGGCGATTGTGTGTGTATGCACCAATGCAAGATCGTGCTAGCAGAGTGAGAGAAGAGTTCTGGACAAATGTGGAAGTGTGCTTGGAAAAGTTTGGAAGGAATGAGAGAGTGTTTTTGATTGGTGATATGAATGGTAAAGTAGGGAATGTGAAGGTGGATGGAATAGTTGGTGAGTGGGATGTGCCTGCTGAGATAGATGAGAATGGCAGTGCGTTAGTGGACATTTGTGCTGGGAGGGGGTTGGTGATAGCCAATACCCTCTTCAGGCATAAAATGATCCACAGGTATACGTGGCGAGTGATGAGAAGGGTGGGTGGTGAACTGAATGAAAGGAAGGCAATGATTGATTATGTGTGTGGATGAAAGGATGCGAAGATGTGTAATGGATGCAAGAGCTTATAGAGGTTGGGGGAGTGGACTTTCTGACCACTACTTGGTGGTGGCCAGAATTAGGATCCAAGTAAGATGGAGGAATAAAAGAAGGGAAAGACGAGAGGAAGGAGTAGTTGCAAGAAGAGTGGAAAGGTTACAAGAGGATGAGAAAAAGGCAGAGTATAAGAGAGAAGTGGAGGAACGATTGGGCAAATATAAAATAGAGCAAATGGGGGACGTGGAAGGTGTGTGCATGATATTTACAGAAGAAATATGTGCAGCAAGTGATGTGATGTGTGGGGTGAAGAGAAGACGGATGGGGGGTGCAAGGAACAGCGTGGTGGACAGGTGAGACAGGCTGTGGCACAAAAGAAGAAAGCATACAATGAATAGATGAGTAATAGGGGCGTGGAAGAAGTTGAGAGGTGGAAGAAAGAGTTATACGTAAAGAGAAAGAGAAAGGTGAAAAGATTAGTAAGAGACAGTAAGAAGAGAGTGGATGAGGAATTTGGAAGGAATTTGAGTGTAAAGTGGAGGGACTGTAAGAAAATGTTCTGGAAAGAGGTGAAGAGAGTAAGACAGGGTAGAAGTGAGGTTAGCAGGGGAGTGAAAGATAAATATGGTATATTACTAGTGGAGAAGGGAGAAATAGTGAGCAGATGGAGAGAACACTTTAAGGAATTGTTGAACATACGGGATGGAAGCAATGCGAGTATAAGTGGCTGGGGAATGGCTGGGAGAAGGAGGGAGGTGAGAAGAGAGGAAGAAACAGTAGGATACAAGTTGTGGAAGCAATGAAGAAAGTTAAATTGGGGAAAGCCCCAGGAATTGTTGGAGTGTGTGGTGAAATGCTGAAGCATGGGGGAGAGATAGTAGTAGAATGAACGTGGAAGATGTGCAGATTGGCATGGGAGGAAGGTAGAGTCCCGGAGGATTGGAAGTCAGGTATAATTATTCCTTTGTACAAAGGAAAAGGGGAATAAGAAGTGTGTGGTAATCATAGGGGCATTTGTCTTATTAGTATAATAGGAAAGGTGTATGGTAGGATAATTATTGACAGAGTTACCGGTAGAGAAAGAACAGAGGAATTAATTGGAGAAGAACAGGGAGGCTTTAGGAAGGGAAGAGGTTGTGTAGATCAGATATTCATTCTTTGATCTTTAGTGTAAAAGTTTCTAGAGAAGGGAAAGAAGTTGTATGCAGCTTTCATGGATTTGGAGAAAGCATATAACAGGGTGGAGAAACAAGGATTATGGAAAGTATTAAGAATATATGGAGTAGATGGGAAGTTGTTGAATGCTGTGAAGAGTATGTATGATGGTGCTAAGGCTGCAGTGTGTGTGGATGGTGAACTAAGTGAAATTTTCTCTTTGGAGGTTGGGTTGAAACAGGGATGTGTCATGTCTCCATGGTTGTTCAATCTGTACATGGATGGGGTAATTAAAGAGGTACAAGGCAGGGTAGTGGATGTTGGAGTGGCCCTGGTGAGAGAGGATAGTGTTTGGAAACTCCCTGTACTGTTGTTTGCAGATGATACTGTGTTGTTGAGTGAAGGCGAAGGGGAACTGCAAGGCTTGGTGGATGAATCTGGGAGAGTATGTAAGAAACGGAATCTAAAGGTGAATGTAGGGAAGAGTAAAGTGATGGTCTTTGAGAGAGGTGAAGTCAGTGAATGTACAGCGAGGCTGGATGGTGAGGAATTGGAAAATGTGAGTACGTTTAACCCGCGCCGTCCCGAGGACGTACTTCCACGTCCTCACGTTTTGTCACAGCTAATCCCGAGGACGTACTTCAACGTCCTGCAATTGCAAGGTTCATAATTTCCACAATTTTCAATTTTCGCGAGTCATTTTTGGTACGTATACACGGGACACCTGCCTCAACAAGATGCCAGGCAGAGACAATGCCTTACCCAGCATGACCTCCTCCCCCCCCCCTGCAGGCCCTTTTCTCAGCAATTCACCTGTTATCAGTGACCTGGCCAGTATAGCCATGTCATGCCACGGTCCGAAATTCAGGGCCAGAGTGATTCCCCAATCAATGACAATGTGGAGGACAAACTTTACATAGCATTAGAGGAAGAAACAGTTAGAAATGATGATCAGGTAATGTGGCAAAAAAAGGTCAGGTATTAGTGAGTGAAACAATGCTTATAATGCCTATATTACTGCTTGAAAACCAATATACTCTTGTACTACATATAAATTCATAACAGTAAATAAATAAATACCGTTTATGAGTGGTGTGAAATAGTTATCCTCCCATAGAACTCGTTTTCTTTGGTGCCAGCCTGATAGAAAACCCAGTAAAGTAAGGAGGCTCTCCTACCTGTAATGAGTATTTTAAACCTCAGGTGAGCGATTTCTCTATGAATTTTCGATGTTTCTCACCAAAAGCGAAAGTTTTAGCAAAAAAAAAAAAGGTCGAAAATTACCCGGGATTGGGGGGTACCAGTGGTCGAAAAGTGGCCGGGACGGGGCGGGTTAAGTACGTGGGTAGTGTGATGAGTCAGGATGGAGGTTTGGAGGGTGAAGTGCTTGAAAGGGTACAGCAGGGAAGAAAGGTTGCTGGTTCTTTGAAAGCAGTGATAAGAAACGGGGAAGTGAGCATGGAAGTGAAAAAGTTACTACATGACAGTATTGTGATACCAACTCTAGCGTATGGAAGTGAAGCTTGGACGTTGTTGGAAGGACACAAGTCAAGAGTGAGAGCAGTGGAAATGAGTCATTTAAGACCAGCCTGTGGAGTCACATGGAGAGACAGGCTGACGAATGAGGATATAAAGGAGCGTTGTGGTGTGGATGTGGATGTGATAGGAAGCGTTATGAGGAACACACTGAGGTGGTTTGGCCATGTGGAGAGGATGGAGGGTGAAAGACTGACGAAGAGAGTGTATGTGAGTGAGGTGGAGGGGGGAAGAGGAAGGGGGAGGCCGAAGATGAGATGGAGGGATGGGGTGGAGAGGTATATGAGAGAGGTGGGTGTGAGTTGGGAGCAGGGCAGTGAAATGACGGGGGACAGGGCGACGTGGAGGCGATTTGTTTGTGGCCACCCCAAACGGGATTGAGGCGTCTGGCAATAGATAGATAGATCTACATACAATACTTCATTAACCTGTTTAATAAGGTGTTGTGGAGGTATTCCATTATGTGGTGGCACCCAATATGACAAAGCGCCTCAACTGCCTCGTTATACAAACATCCAGAATGGAGGATGGTGAACTGCAGACAAAAGCCTAAGCCTGCCGTCCACTGAGTTCACGTTTCAGATTAATCCAAGACCAAAACAACAACAACAGCCACATCAGCAGCAACCCGTGAGACATTTTACCTTACCTAAACCTAATACAATCATCTAAGAGTATCAAGGGGGGAAAAAGGACGTCATCTGGGGAGGCGGTAGCCGAGTCTTTAGAGAGGTGGGCAACGGCCCCAGAGAAATTCGCTCAAGCAAACTTTAATGTTTTAACCAGAAGACCCTCCGACATCTCAAAAAAAAAAAAAAAGACCAATACTTCAATCCTGTAGAAGACAGTCCTAGCATGTATTCAGTATGGATGGTGGGTGTTAGCACCGAATTGGTCACATGTGGAGGTGTGTGGCGTATAGGAGGACTGCTGGGCTCAGGGAACATGTTGTGCATGTTATGCCCAGAGTCAAACAAAGAGCTGTGTTGTTTTTATCATCTATATATAAAATACATACTAACCATCAATCTGATGTGCCCACCATTATCTGTGATTGCACCCATCCTTCATTCTGAGTCTTGCTGACGTATTTATATTTTTTTCTTTCTTTAGATGATTTAGGCTAATTCACCTCTGTGCACATTTTCCAAAAGGAAGTATATAGATTTAACTCCCAAAGTTGCATAAATGGTTCCGAGACGCCATCGTAATGAAATGACTCTGGATCCACATTACTTACAACAGTTTGGTGCCGGAGAGAGACACTCTCATGTGATGACACTAAGGTAACCGGGTGGTTCAACTGTTTAGTTGAACACAAAGTCACTTTTCCCCCCACACTACAGCACAACAGAAATACAATTAAAATACGCGCTGGTAACAACTCACATAGGGGCCTATGACAATTGCCAACACATACATTCCCCTCCAGTCGTCCCCCACAGTACCACACAGTTACTCTCCACAAATACACCACGTCACTAACATACCCAACATCATCCTGGGTGGTGATTTCAGCGCCAAGGCGTCGGCCTGGCATGTCAACAACCCTGACACAAACATAGGGCTGGTACTACAAGCACCAGACAGATCATCCTTTCATAATGAACAATCTCCATCAAAATACCCGTATCCCACACCAAGCCCTCTTCCTCCCATCATCCCCAGACATCACCTTCTCCTCCCTAAACCTCGCCCCCACTACTTCCTGGAGAGTGGTCAAAACCCTTGGATCTGATCACCTCCCAATCACCAACACTACCAAACCAGAATCACCCCAGTTGGCCACAGACACACATACACTAATTATAAATGAGCCAACTGGGAGGCTTTCACAACTGAAACAGAACAACATTTCGAAACACTAAACAACACTAAACAGTACACCCATCACAAACATCAACACCGCTGTGCACACTTTCAATACAATTATAGAAAACGCAGACAAAAGACACATCCCTAAAGGCAACAGAAAGAGACACAATCCCAACTTCACACCAGAAATTCAAGGCCTCATCAATCAATGGGACACACTGCGACACTCCCCAGCACCCCATACACAAGACTCTGTACAACAAATACAAGAACTCAAAACTCAAATAAACAATAAAATATCAGAACAACAAATACTAAACTGGAAAAATTATCTCCAAACACTTGACCAGAAAGTAAACATCAGTAAACTATACAAAACACTAAACAGCATCACACTCTCCAACAGCAACACTACATAATCACTTGCTGCCATCACAACAACAGACACCATACCTTCAAACAAACAACAAGCAAACACTCTCATGAATCACTTTTCACATGTTAGCCATCTGAACCCCCATTGCGATGACCGACGTATTATCCGACGTAAGAGACAGTTCCCCACAAACCCAGACTTTGCACCTTTCACTTACAACCAGATGCAGCACATCAATAGCAACCTTAAGCACTCATATGCCTGTAGACCATACAGCATAAGCAACATTCACCTTAAACACCTTTGACCACAAGGCATATAAGCACTCACCAACATATCAAAGTACAGCTGCTCACAGAACATAATACCCAACATCTGGAAGCATGGCATTATCATCACTATCCCTAAACCCAACAAAGACCCCACGATACCTTCCTCACACTTCCTCTGCACCCCCTCTAAAGTACGAATGGTACTACAACTAATTACATCTCACACCCCCCTCGCCCAATCGCAACATGGCTTTAGACCACTACACTGCACAACCACTCTTCTTACAGATCTTACACAGAGGGTTTTTGATGGCATGAATTCAGTTAGGCCACCACACAGAACACTCCTAGTCACACTAGACATCAGCAAAGCTTTTGATGCCATCCCCCGCCACAACCTCACAAACAAAATAACACAAACATGCACAATAATACAAAAAGATGGTTGGCAACCTACTTAGCAGGCAGATGTGAACAAGCAACATTTGCCAATCAGTCTTCGAACATCAGAAACTTCACAAATGGCGTCCCCCAAGGATCTGTTTTGTCCTCTACACTCTTTAACCTATACATGCACGACATACCCATACCCCACACACCACAGATGCACATAGCTTCCTATGCAGATGATATAACGCTTACATGTACACACCAAAACGCAAACACAGCTGCACACATCCTCCAACCTTACCTCAACACACTACACGAATGGTTCACCACAAACAGGCTCAAAATAGCCCCAGCCAAATCTACAGTGACCCTTCTCACAAACTGGACAGCAGAGCATAATCACATTCCACACCTTACCATAAACAAGCCTCCCCTACCACACACACACACACACACACACACACACACACACACACACACACACACACACACACAAAATCCTTGGTGTAATATACAATACATCTATGTCATTTAAACAACACATCAAAAACATTAAAAATAAAATAACATCAAGACTCAATGCGTTGAGGTCACTTGCCCATACAACATTCGGACACAACAAAGAAACCACCACCACAGTAAACAAACAATATATACGTTCAGTGATGTATTTTGCAATCCCTGCTTGGGCTCCTAACCTCGCTAAAACACACTACAAAGCTCTCCAGACCATACAAAACAAGGCCCTAAAAATAATCACAGGCTGCACAGCTACTACACCTATAGACCACCTACATCAAGAAACCAAAGTCAAAGATCACCTACTGTAGACATGAGAGGCAACCAGATTCTTGCGGCAGCCTCCACAAACCCTCAACATACATTACACTACATGGCAGCACATCCACACACACCAAGGAACATCAAATCAACACCCAACACACGATATCATATACAAATACTGTCATCTCTAACCCCTCGCCCTCCTCAAACCAGCTTCCAGAAACATATCCATACTCAAATCACTCGCCGCTCCATTCAGTCACTTAGAGACAACACACAGCTGCATGCGCGGACTCCTGATGTCCACCCTTCTGAATCCTATCTCCCTCGTGAGGACAGGGTCCATCTGGCCAGGCTGAGATGTGGGCATCATCCAGCCTTCGTAAGTTACCAAATGAGGCTGGATGACTCCGTTGCAGATGACTGTCCAGGATGTAACACAGCACCCCATACTATTAAGCACATTATGGAAGACTGTACTGCACACAATCACCTATGCCAACAACACAACATACATTCCTTGAGAGCTCTGTGGGAAAGCCCGGTCTCGGCCATGGCCTTCCTTAGGGACTCGGGGCTGTTCGGCCAGACTGCCTAGGGAACAATAACTTCTACTACTACTGTTTAGTTATACAAATGTCCCTCAACTACTTTCGTGACCCCCCAAAGAAGGATGGTGGACCGTGGGTGAAAGACAGTTTAAGCTTGCATTCCACTGGGTTCACTTTTCAGATGAACCTTTGGCTACGAAAACAACTAGCCTACTTTTTTAATTTTTTTACGTGTCCGACTCTGGGCAAAGGCTTCAGGGCCTATTTCTTGTGGGCAGTGACCTAGTCCAAGGCCCAGTAGTCCTCCTACACCTCCACATGTCACCACTTCGGCGCTAACACCCACCATCCTTATTGAATACATGCTAGGGCTGTCTCATACAGGACTGGTGTATTGGTATTAGCAGGGGTATTTTTGTGTCATGTCGGCGGGTCATCTGGTAGATCAGAAAAGTCTGCTTTTAGGAAATTCAAATCCTTAAACTGTTCCCTGACCCAGACAGGATTCGATCCTAGGTCCATTAGGACTGTAGGCCGCCTCTCTACCGATTCAGCCACCGCCTCGCCCAAAACTAACGCTTTAAAAAAATATCTGTAACTGTTGGACTTGAACTTCTGTAGGTTGAAGTTTTGGGGGGAACTAATCTGAGAGACCGAGTTGCAAAGAAACTCACTACAATATCTTTAAAGGTTCGGTATTCATCGTATCTCTTCCCATATCCATATTCATGTCTGGTACCGTATCTTTTCCAGCCACACCCGCAGTGATTTTCCATTTCTCTGCCCCGCCACAGCTGACTCCTGCACTCGGCCCATTTTGTGTGCCGGTTCCACACTTGGTTTATTCCACCCAAATAAGGTACTCAGTCTAGCGTCACCATTCTCTTTATATCACACAAATATCTAGCTAATATTCATATTTGAGTAAACCTCTCGTGGTGGGGACAGTTCTAGTATTCTATTGCAGCAAAAGGCAGACCGTTTTATTCAGGGTATGTCCTTTCATATGTTTGCACCCTGTCGGCACATATCACTGACATACACTAATTCTAGCACACACAAATACAGCCATCACAATCCTTCCATTTTCTCATGCATCACTCTTAGTGGAGACACTCCTTCCCCATTCACAGTTTGACAGAATGGGTAAAGGTTAATTCTGGTTAACACCCTCCCTCCGACGAGAAGGTTTGGCCCGGCAGTGGACATCATACACAATGTTTCAGTTACAGTTTACACTTAAGCAACAGTGTCAGGAATACTGCTGGTTTTCATTGCTGAATTTCTTGGTTCATTTAGTACAATTGTACTGATCTATCTATCCCTATGTAGAGAGAGAGAGAGAGACCAAGAAAACGTCACCAAACTATAGAAGGTTACGAAGATCTTGAATTATACCATACATCACTATCCCTTGAGTCCAAAAACGTACTCTTATACACCAACACAGACTTAGGCTCGTACACATCAAGAATATGATTTTTTTTTTTTTTTACAATGACGCCTGTTAAAATCAGGACACAACAGTAAAATCCGACTGCACAATAACAAGGTTTTTGAAACCTTGTCAGAACTCGAGATAGACACAGCACATCGCCACAACACATAGCCACGTTTTACCTCCATTTAGCAACTGCTAGTCCTTTGGGAGGAATGAAGGAGTAATTGGAGCAGGGTGGAAAGGCACACACTGACTCCTAATTTAATTACAATTTTTCATTAACTCGTGTTTCATTCATGTCGTATTTTGGTCATCATTATCATCATGACTTCTTCGACCTGGTTATGTGAAGACTCCTCAGTTCCCTCCCTTTTCCACATAAGGAAAATGTTGCACTGTAAAGAAAACGAGTAACTTCTATCTACAGTCCACCGGGTTTATGTTCAGATTAGGCTGCAACAACATCATCATCAGCAACAACAAGGAAGCAGTAAAGAAGAGATCCTATAGAACTTACGGAGCTAGCGTTAATACCATGATGTCGACTTGAACTTATCTGCCTATATTTTGCATGCACGACACTCACAGGTGACTTCCACCATCTCATACACAATTCCCCCTCTCCCCCTCTCTCTCCCTCCCTCCCTTTCTCTCTCTCTCTCTCTCTCTCTCTCTCTCTCTCTCTCTCATCTTCCTTCGCCGCCATCATACCCTCAAGATCAAAGCAGTGAAATTTTCCCAATGGATGCGGATGAAGGTGATATTGAGGAAGATGAATTCGAGAGGAGGTCGAGAATTCTGATCTAATATGAAACGTACAGACAGATGAGACTTGAGAGACTCAAAGTGTTTCTCTCTCTCTTTCTCTCTCTCTTTCTCTCTCTCTCTCTCTCTCTGTCTCTCTCTCTCTTAAAAATGGCAAACATGATGGTTATGTAGGAGCAGACTGTAGCACCAGTCGAGCAGGGCAGTACTCCCAAAGTGGATGGAAAGCTGATGACAGGGAGAGCTGGAGCTCCCGTTTTATCAGCCCTCGGGACTAGGTCCCAACCATCCCCCTTTGCTGAACTTTTTCAGTGTCTCAGTAACACAGAGAGTAGGCCAGCATGCTCTCCAATACAAGTTTCTCTAACTATCAACACCAAACTACATGCAAAGTACACACCACACTTCCTTTTCCCAAATTAAGAAAAAAAAATCATGGCAGCAAAACACGTGGCCTCGGAGTCCCAAGGGTGGGGGAGCATTAATGTCCCCACCTACCGCCCCTCTCCCGGTGACGACTCAAGCTGCCTGGAACCACTGCCTCTGTTCTTCTTCATTTATGCAACATTCGCGGCCTTTCCTCTAACTTTTGTTCTGTTGAGCACCACCTCTCCTTCTTTAAACCTCACATTCTTTTTCTAAATGAGACTCAGCTCTCTGAGGCAACTGACAGCAGACCCTTTTCTGTATCCTCCTACTTTTTTTATACTCATTTCAAAGCCAAAGGTGGCTGTTGTGTATATATACGCAACAACTTATCTTGCTGCCGTGTTCCTGAACTCGATTCTTCTGAATTCTCTACACTCTGGCTTCGGCTTTCCTGTCATTCTCTGATTAAATATATCTGCACTGTTTACTTATCTCCTAATTCTATTGACTATCAAAAATTCTTTGACTATCTTACTTCTATGATGGAACGCATTCTATCCATTTCTCCTTTCTCTGAAATCTCCATTCTAAGAGATTTCAATGTTCACCACCATCTTTGGCTCTCCTCTCCTTTCACTGATCCACCTGGTGAACAAGCCTACATCTTTTCTATCCTTAATGACCTAGAGCAACTTGTATAGCACCCTCCCCGTATCCCTGACCGCCTTGTAGAGAGCTCCAACATACTTAACCTCTTCCTTACAACTAATCCTTCTGCTTACACTGTTAATCTTTTCTCTCCGTTGGGCTCCTCCGATCACAACCTTATCACCTTATCCTGTCCCATCACTCCGGTACAACATGCGGATCCCTCCAAAGAAATGTCGTCTGTGGCACTTTGGAGCTGTGGATTGGGAGGCCCTCATGCAGTACTTCTTTGATTTTCCCTGGAGTGATTATTGCTTCAATGGCCGGGAGCCATCTGGGAGTGCCTTGCGCATTACGAAGGTTATTCTCTCGGGCATGGAAGCATACATTCCTTTCTCATATCCTGTGACTAACACAAGAAAGCCTTGGTTTAATCACGCTTGTTCTAATGCTGTCCGCAACAAGGAGAGGGCCTATTAAAGGTACCGGAGCCAACCCATCCCTGAATCACATCATCTTTACGTTTCTGCCCAGAATCGTGCTAAGTCTGTTCCTCGCTCTGCTAAAAATAATTTCATCCATACTAAATGCTCTCAACTCCCTAACTCGAATTCTTTCCACTCCTTCTGGCATCTTGCCAAAAACCTTTCTAACAACTTTTACCTCATCATCCTTCCCTCCTCTTTTCTGCTCTGATGGCTCTGTAGCCATTTCTTCTACTGATAATGCAGCCCTTCTCTTAGACTTTCTCCTCCAATTCCACCTTAGACGATTCCGGTGCTGTTCCTCCATCACTTTGACTTCCTCATGGCTGACATTAAAATTTCTTCAGCTGATGTATTTTCTGCCATCACAGGCCTCAGTACTAATAAGGCATATGTTCCTGATGGAGTCCCTCCTGTTATTCTCAAGAACTGTGCTTCTGTGTTTACACCCTGCCTAGGCAAACTCTTTCGCCTTTGTCTATCAACTTGTACCTTTCCTTCTTGCTGGAAGTTTGCTCTCATTCAGCCAGTCCCAACGAAGGGTGACCATTCCTAACCCTCTAACTATCGTCCAATTGCTTTAACATCCTGTATCTCAAAAGTTTTCGAGTCAATTCTTAATAGAAAAATTTTAAAGCATCTTTCCTATTACAACCTTCCTTCTGATCGTCAGTATGGGTTCTGTTAGGGATGCTCCACTGGCGATCTTCTCACCTACCTTTCAGACTCCTGGTCATCCTCCTTTCGGGACTTTGGCGAAAGCTTTGCCATTGCACTTGACATCTCAAAGGCTTTCGATCGTGTCTGGCATAAATATTTAATTTCTAAACTGCCCTCGTAGGGTTTCAATCCTTCTATCTGTGCCTTCATCTCTAGCTTCCTTTCTGGTCGTTCTATAGCCGCTGTTGTAGACGGCTATCTTTCTTCTCCTAGATCTATTAACAGTGGTGTTCCTCAGGGCTCTGTCCTATCACCGACTCTCTTCTTTTAATTCTTCAATGACTTTCTAAGTTGTACACCTACAGTAACCCTATCCATTCATACGGGGATGACTCCACCCTTCACCTTTCCATTCGGTTCCCACAACGTCCATCTCAGCAGTTACTTCAACAAACAAGGGATGAGGCTATGGCACACCTAATATCTGACTTGGCTCGTATTTCTGACTGGGGTAAAAATAGTCTTGTTGTTTTTAATGCATCGAAGACTCAGTTTTAACACTTATAACCCGACAAAATCTTCCACAGGTATACCCACTAATGTTTGATATCATTCAGCTTAATCCAGCATCATCCTTGAACATGATTGGGGTTTCATTTACTCGGGACTTATCTTGGTGAGATCATATTACATCTCTTGTAAAATCTGCATCCAAGAGATTAGTTGTGCGAAGCCGACTCCGTTCCTTCTTTACCCCTGCACAATAGTTAACTCTATACAGGGGATTTATCTGTCCCTGTGTGGAGTACAACTCTCATGTGTGGGGAGGCTCCCCACATACAGCTCTTCTCAATAGAGTTGAGTCAAAGGATTTTCGTCTCATTAATTCTCCTTCTCTTTCTGGCTCCCTTCAACCTCTGTCTCTTTGCCGCACTGCTGCATCTTTATCTCTTTTTCTATCGCTACTTCAATGGTCACTGCTTCTCTGAACTGTCTGCATGCATTCCTCCATCTCCACGACGGGCTCGTAGCACCCGTCTAGCTGCAAACTCTCATCTCTTTTCTGTCCAACTCTCTAATGCAAGAGTTAACCGTTACTCCCAGTCCTTCATTTATGCAACAGGTCAGCTCTGGAACTGTCTCCCTCTCTCTGTATTTCCTGCGTCCTATGATCTCCAGTCTTTCAACTGCAGTGTGTCCAGGCATCTCGAAATGATCGGATCTTGAATTTGGCTCTCTCTTGTATTTTGTTTTTCTCTTGGAAGGAGCAAGTTTTAGGGCTCCTGGCCCTTGGTTCCTTCTACCTCACATAAAAAAAAAATGTGACCTAAGACTAAGATTAAAATAAAAGATGAAATGAGATATTCTGATTCAAATTCATGAAGAAAAGTGAGAGTTTCGAGGCATAATTATATATGCTTTATTCTTTTTTATTTTATTTTAACGACTAGATTAAACTGGATAATTTTGTTGCTAGATAAGTTTAGAGTAACTGCAGCAGCTGCAATGGTCGGAGCAGTAGTAGCAGTAGTAGTAACGGTAGTAATATTTAATGGTTTAACTGAACAACAACCCAAATCAAGCTGATATTGCACTCCGCCTGTAGTCCACCATCCTCCACTTCGGGGATAGAGAAGTGGGCATTTGTATAACCAGACAGTTGAACCGGTGATACTACAAGAAGGCAGCCCATTTCTTTTGGTCTTTTAATTGATAAGATAAAACAAGAAAGAAAAGAATAACAAAATTACCAGAACATTAATCAGGAGGGACGTTGCAGAAAGTTGAAACAGTGAGATGATGTTGATAATAGAAGTTTCTTAAAATATATATATATATATATATATATATATATATATATATATATATATATATATATATATATATATATACACAGTGTGGAGACAGAGAGAGACTGCTGTCCCGGTATTAACTGTTTCACTCATTAGATCAAAATAGAAAATATGCCAGTGGGCGAGCTGGAAGTAACGTGGGACAAAAATAAAATGAACATATATTTGAGGTCAAAGAAACCCCTTAAGGAAGATTGTCGGGTAGAGACGTCCCAGTTTCTGCTCGTTTTCTTTTACACGATTAACACCGAATGAATAAGCCAAGAGATTAGTTCAGAATGACATGACGGAAATCATACAATGAGATATTCGAGGTCAGAGAAATCCAAGAAGAAAAATGGTAATGTGAAGACAGAGAGAAAGAAATTGGTCTCAGTTTCTGCTTCATTTCACTGTGTTAGCTCAAAAAAAAGAGAACATATGCCACTGGAATCGTTAGGAATGACGCGGGACAAGATGATACAGAAAAACATTCGAGGTTACAGAAATGTCTGAAAAAAAGATGGCAGCAGGGAGACAAAGACAAATTGTTCTAACACGCCTTCGGGCCTGTCTCACTCACAAGATAAAAAACAGAAAAAGCTACTGTGATATGAGCTCAAACTGACGTGAGAGAAAG
Source organism: Coenobita brevimanus (assembly GCF_032717465.1). Lineage (NCBI taxonomy): Eukaryota > Metazoa > Arthropoda > Malacostraca > Decapoda > Coenobitidae > Coenobita > Coenobita brevimanus. The sequence continues at coordinate 7,552,664 of NC_136972.1, read as the reverse complement.
ATGAAATAGTGAGGCTGTCGAGCTCACAGAAATCCTTGAAGAGAGATGGTAGCGTGGAGACAGAGACAGAGTGCTCAATTCTGCCTCTTGCTCTGCCTGCCCTCCACTGCCTGAGCTGTAGCAAAGATGAATGGGAGAGAACGTAGAAGGATTCAGGTCCACCAAGAAATATTTAATGTTTATGTGCGGAAAGAAAACTAGACTGCTTCTCTCTCTCTCTCTCTCTCTCTCTCTCTGGGGACCAAGGATCAGAATGTCATCTCTACAACTCACACCTCGCTCACTTATATACCTCTTCGTCCCTCCATCTTATTCTAGGTCTCCGCTCCCCCTTCCCCCTTCCACCTCAGTCACATACACTCTCCTAGTCAGTCTCTGTATACATCTCCACTTCGTCTCTGAATCTAATCCTCAGTCTCCCCCTCCCCCTCTCTCCTTAATCTCAATCTCATACACTCTCGTTGCCAGTCTCTATATGCATCTACACTCCATCCCTCCATCTTATTCTAGGTCTCCCCCTCCTCCTCCCCTCGCCACCTCAGTCATACACACTCTCCGAGTCAGTCTCTGTATACATACATTTCCACTCCAATCATTCGTCTCATCTCCGGTCTCATTGTCCACCTCAACCACATACGCACTTCGAGTCAGTCTCCATATACATATAAACTCCATCCCTGCATCTCATCCTTATTCTTCCTGTCCACCTCAGTCACATACGCTCTGCTAATCAGTCTCTCATTCTCCATTCTCTCCACATGATTGTTGAATACTGATCCTTCTCAATGGCAACAGTATCCAGTAAATTTTTTCCGCTCCGTCGAGTGAAAATGCTTTGGCGTTGTGTTTTGCAACAGTTAATTTGCCAGTTTGTGCTGAATATCATTATCTCGGGAATACGGTACTGAAAGAATCACTAATGACGGACGCCTTCGTGTGCTGGCATGAATAGGGCTGAGCTGCTCCAAAGCCTGATTATACAAAAGTCCCTCAACTCTCTTCCTGTCCCTCTGAAGGAGGATGGTAGACTGCAGGAGTAACTTCAGCCTGCAGTTCACTGGGTTTACATTGGGCCAGGGGTCCTCAACTCCCTCCCTATTCCACAAAAGGAGGATGGTGGACGGCAGGAGATTGGTAACTTCAGCCTGCAGTCCACTGGATTAACGCCAGATGAGACTGAGGTTTTAACTACAACAGGTTACCTTACAAGTCAGTTTTAACTCTGATTGAGGGGATGATCTCCAAGTAAATAAATTACCAAGGTGTTAGTAGGAATTAAAAAAAAAAAACTTTCGTAATTCTGAACTGTAATATTGACAGACCGACAAATGAGGAAGTGAAGGAGCGTTGTGGTCTGGATGTAGATGTGATAGAAAACGTTAGGAGAAACACACTGAGGTGATTTAGCCATGTGGAGAGGATGGAGACCGAGAGACTGACGAGGAGAATGTATGTGAGTGCGGTGGAATGGGGATGAGGGAGGGGGAGGCCACGGATGAGATGAAGGGATGGAGTGGAGTGGTATACGAGAGAGAGGTGTGATCTGGGAGCAGGGCAGTGAAATGGCGGGGAACAGGGCAAAATGGAGGAGAATTGTTTGTGGGCACCCCTTACGGGATTAAGACGTCTGGCAATGGATAATTAGAATATTGATAAAGATAAGTTTTAACTTTACTAGGGAGGTAAGCTTCTCTCAACCAATAAATAGAAAAATAGGTTAATAAAAGAAATTAACGTTTCATTATAACCAAAATATATTAACAGATTCTCATGTCAAAGTCAAAGGCTTAAACAGTATGTTCCATCCACTCATACGATTAAATGATATGGTTTCGGAATATCCAGTTTTACGAATTAAATGATAAAGAAGAAATTATATTTACTCATTTGTGTCACCTACATAATAATAAGAAATATGGTTTCTTTGTCTGTCTGTCTGCCTGCCTGTCCGTTTCTCTGTCTGTCTGTCGGTCTGTCATGAAATACCAATTAGATATAGATATTTTCATTTCTACCAATATTTTAACATGCATAAAAAATTGGGTCTAGATTTAGTGAACTATATAAACCTGGAGGATACATTCACCATTTGAGTGTAAATACCGATTAGTAAATTCATCCCTCCATTTTCATCTCTCTCTCTCTCTCTCTCTCTCTATCTATCTATCTATCTATCTATCTATCTCTCATCTGAGGGAGAACATGTCAAAAGCAACTAATCTGGCCAAGAGCTCCAACACACACACACACACACACACACACACACACACGTACTTGCTTGTCTAACACCCTCAAGCTCCTATAACTCACTCTCAACCGTACAAAATCGTCTTACCCTGTGGTATCACTATTACCTTCTGGATGCCTTTCATGAATAGAGATAAAACTGCCTGGGGGTGTTTTATTCCCAGCCTACCCCTTACTGGATGCATCGTCAAGCGGTTGTGAAGATTCCAATGAGTGTTGTGTTGTGTTACATATGAACTATCAATGCCAAAACCTTTTCAGGGTAATGCCAGAATTCATTATTTTATTTCTTTACTTCAACGAATTAAATCAGTTTTGTAAATGTCACTATAACGTTAATGTACAATCCATCCACGAAATTCTTATATTATATAAATTAGATATACAGAAAATATGGAAACCTCATAACGTGTATGATATTTGCAAGAAGCTTAAATAAACGAAAATTACCTAAACTCTGCTGTTGATGCGTGCTACGTTTTGGAAGGTAATATACAATGAAATTTTTTCCCCAATAACAGTAGTATAACAGCCAGACAAGCAACAACTGCACAATAATCTTTATTATCATGAACCACGGTAGTAGTTCATAACAGGGATCGCCCAGGAATTAGCTGAAAACCCTAACAGAAGTCACCTAAAAATCATCTTAGAAAGCAAACTCATTCTTCAAACAACATCCAGAGGGTTCCTTTTCAGTAGCTTAGGTGAGCCAAGCATTGATGTGGAAAAGAAGTGTCATAAGAAAGCTTGGTACATTCGAAACTTGCCATTTATAAGAAAGTTCGGTACATTCGAAATTTGCTATAAGAAAGTTTGGTACATTCGAAATTTGCCAGTTTGTTCATACAGTATCATTATTATTCATATGTATTGTTTCACAGGTCTTCATGAAAATCTGTTCTGTATTATGGGATAAAAACTAGCCAGTTGTACTTAACAGGTCACTGTGCATGTCCATGACGTATATTAAAACACCTAATCGAAAGATGATCATCCACCTTCCAGATACATAGAGAATCCTCTACTCCACTTCAAGCACGTGAGAAGCTGTTCCACTATTGTTCCGTCAGGAATCACTAGCGTATCACTAGCAGCGTGACTATATAATTTTATATTGCACTACGTTATTACTAAGTGGAAAACTGTAGCAAGTAGATTACTTACGCAGGCAATGAAGCACCATTGTGGGAAAGGGTCTTTGCGTAATTAACACGCACCAGTGCGATTTTACAGTTACATTAATTTTGAACTCAAGGCTTTATTTAGGTGTTTTTATTTCATCTCTGGTGTCCCAGCAGGCTTGTGTGTAGACGTCACGTGAGACAACTGAAAAGCCCGGGTTTGTGCTTTGCCCTCTAAGTAGAAGTGACCACGTTGTGATATCATGACCATTTCTTAAAGCAAACTAACGCCAAACTTGAATCAGTTTTTCAAAGTTATTGTAATTCATCGTGACAGTGACCATCCTACGAGTCAACTGCAATAGTATAGTACAATTTCCTAAAATTGTGCTTGAATGAGGCATTTTGGGAGATAAGCAAACAACATACTTTTTCTTACGGATTTTGGGATGGTGAAGACGACTAGGGGTGTTGCTAAGCGATATTTTGCCATTTATGTGGTCAAAGTTGAGGTCAAAGGTTATTTGTTGCATTGTGGTTTTTCTCATTTTTAGGATTTGGCACCTCAAAAATTAATATAACTCCCTCAATAACGCAGGTAGAGAACTCAGCTGTGGCTCATATTGTAGCTTAAGATCTTCTCAATGAGATGCCCTGACCACTTGTTGATCTTATTCCATAACATGAGTACTTGGAGTGAAAAAGTCGGTGACACCCAGGAACCTTATATTTGGTCACTTTTTTCATTGGACCCCCAATAAATAAATAACCTGATGAGATGTGCCTTAGTCTTAGACTCATTTGAAAGATTAATGGTATGGGAAGTTTTTGAAAACAAAAAAAAATGGACTGATGATATCCCATATAGGGACTGAGATACAGAGGGTCAAACTTAGGCCCTTTTCCAGACTTCCATAAAATAGACTGAAAATTGCTTCTGATAATGCACTTTTTCCACTGGTAACAGTTCTTAGAGGGCTTGGAGCAAACAGGGAGGTTTTCTAAACGAGTGTGGGATCCAAGAAGCCAGTAACGGGACAAATAATTATATCATCATAAAGGGCCATATTTGAGGTCAAAGGTCATTTAGTTTTACTAAACATCAAGAGATGTAACTAGTCAGTTCCTTCAAATCTGTAACATACAGATTAATTTATATACAAATTAATGTACATCAGAAATTTAGGAATAGCTCTTAACCCTCCTCAGGTAGAGGTCGGTCCGTGTTGCATAGAAGGTAGACTTGGGTCTCTCAGACCCATAGATATAAAAATTTGAGAAAAATGTTTACGTTTCGTTTATTCCAGTACTAAAAACAGAGTAACATATTTAATGTTTCCGTAACACAAACATGGAAAAAAAATGAACTGTTCTTTTCTTTTTATATTTGTAAAAAAAATTTGAAAATAAAAAACTGTAGAGAAAACAGCAAAATATTAAAAAAAAAAAAAAATCTGAATGGTTGCTTGAGTGGTTCCATAGCATGGTGTGGGATGGTGCTTCATGGTGTGAAGACGGGATGCCAGACTCTGCAATTTTATCTGCAATTAGGGAGAACAACACCCCCAGACACCTCAGGTAGACTTGGGTCTCACAGACCCGTAACATATAAAACCACCCTTATACTGGGGAAACGGAGAGAGAGCTTCAAGTAACTCCCTCACCCCTTGCATGGATACACAAAGTTAGGAAGCTACTGAGAAGAACAGGGCTCCCGGGTATTTAGAAGTTAGTGAACTAGACAATGGGATGGGGGGGGGGTCCCGTAGTTCCACCTCTACCTGAGCAGGGTAAAAGGCAGAGGATCTGGGACAGGCACTGTTAGATGACTTTGTTATGAAACGACTTATTGATAAGGATGTGAGCTTGAGAGATGAAATGCATAAATCAAAGGTAATAACTTTTGCATAATTGTACGATGTCTGAGCGGATAGAGGGAAGGGGAAGACAACTGTGATCAAAGCAGATAGACAGATTTCCCAGCAACTGATAACGACATTCCAGGCAGGGAGACCACTTGATTGGGACGATGAACTGAGCCACGAACTGACGGGAGTTCCCGTCAGTACTGCTGAAGCTGATGGTTCACTGAGGTCCAGAACGAAGTCAGTATATGTGGATGTCCTTACCAAGGATGTGAAATGCCCAGCTAATCTTGAACTACTGGATGGTGAGAGCACATGTCTTGTCACTGACGGCCAGGTCACTGTTGTGTCCTTTGGGAAACCAAGCAGGGCAAAGACACTGGTGGATTATGCTGATAGGTTTGTTGACCACATTCTAAAAATCGGCAAATGATTCGACCGCACTGATGTTACATTTGACCAATACAGGGACACTGGCACGTCAGTCAGAGAGGGAACTAGAGAAAGATGAAAGAAAATCTCACGTCCCATTCTACGTCTGATAGAAAACCGAGAGGTTCCGCTGCCATCCAAGTGGACTGATTTCCTGGCATTGTCAGACAAGATGGATCTATCTACCTTTCTGTCCGATGAACTGATTTTATTAGCTCCACCAGAGAAGGTCATGGTTGTTGCTGGTGGATTGAGGTTAGAGGTTAAGACAGATGACCCTCAGATGGATACTGAAAAGTTGAGGTCTGACCATGAGGAGGCAGATACGAGTATGATTCTACACCTCATCAGTACCCCTGCTAGGCATATCGTTGTGTCTGCACATGACACTGACGTTGTTGTTCTTCTGTTGGTGATTAATCACAGAATGAAGTGCGAAACCCTCTGGTTGAAAGCTGGAACTTCAAAAAAAAAAAAAAAAAAAAAAAAAGCACATCCCCATTCACGAGGTTCATAAATCACTAGCATTTGAACAACAAACACTTGAGGAACTTCTTGTCTACCACGCAATAACTGTGTGTGACACTGTGTCCTACTTCATGGGTCATTATAAGAGGTCAGCTTGGACTGTGTTCCTGGAGAAGCAGAACCTGCTGCGGGAGCTGGGGAATACTCTGGCACCATCTCAGATGAATGGCTTTGTAAGGCAAAGCAGTTCACCTGCAAAGTCCCACATGACACTTGTGATAGGGGTCGTGTGTACCAGTTCTCCAAGCTGAAATCGCCAGTGTTGTTACCTCCTACTAGTGATGCTGCAATGTTTCACATTCAAATGGTCAACATTCAGTGCTTCATCTGGCGACAAACGCATGTTCCCACCCCCACACTGTCATTGCCAACTACCAGTGGCTGGGAGAATATTGATGGAAAACTGAGGCCAGTCCTAACTACAGTATCTCTTATTCCGAAAGCATGCAAAACATCGTGTTTTGTGGATGCACCAAGGGCTGCAACATTCATAATTGGTCATGCAAAAGGGCAAACCTTCCTTGCACAGCTGCTTGCAGATGTAATGAGGGTGAGATACACTGCAGACATTATATAAATTTGCAGTCATAAAGTAATGCTGTTGATATGTAACAAATTATTAGAAGGCTAGCCTGTTCTCAGTTGATGAAAATAAAGAAATTAAACTTTTGTAAGAACAGCACTGTGTCCGTGGAAGTTTAATAATTCTTGTCACTGCCTCCGGCCAGGGATCAGGTCTGCCTGTTGGATTGTTGACCATCAGTTGTTACTTGTGTTTTGCTATGTATATGTTACTTTTCACAGTGTATATTTGTTACTTTGTATTCCATGTCAACACCTGGCTCTTCTCATTCTTCGAGCATACAATACCCGTGCCAATCGACATGGTTCATATGCATGGCCTGCACACTGTCTAGTTCTATGCAGTTGTTTTGTTCAATACATGTTGAAAAAAAAAAAAAAACTGTCATGGGGCCAAAATAAATAAATATAAATAAGTAGATTATAGACACTAATAAATAAATATTAATAAATAAATAAATAGATATATAGGATATGCTACCAGTTGGAGTACTTACTTTACTAGACACATTTGCTGGTCGATTTCCGCGAAGCTTGGAGAAGGCCCCAAGTGTGACCCTCTGTATCTCAGTCCCTATATGGGATATCTTCAGTCCATTTTTTTTTTTTTCAAAAACTATCCACACCATTAATTTTCCAGATAAGTCTAGGACGAAGGCAGCATCTCATCAGGTTATTTATTTCTTGGGAGTCAAATGATAAAGGGACCAATTTTAGGGTTCCAGGGGTTACGTGACTTTTTCATCCCAAGAACCCATGTTATGGAATAAAATCAACAAGTGGTCATGGTATCTTATAGAGAAGATCCTAAGCTACAAATTGAGCCACAGGTGACTTCTCTACCTGCATTGTTGAGGGAGTTATGTCAATTTTTGAGGTGCCAAATCCTAAAAATGAGGAAAACCACAATGCACCAAATAGCCTTTGACCTCAATTTTGACCACTTAAATGGCAAAATATCGTTTAGCAACACCCCTAGTTGTATTCACCACCAAAATCCATAAGAAAAGGTATGTTGCTTGCTTTTCCCCAAAAATGCCTCATTCAGCTTAAATAGCTACCTTTTCTGAAAATTGTACAAGTCTACAAGGGGATGCAGAGGAGGGGGCAGAGGAAGAGATGGAGGAGGTAGATGAGGAGGAGGCAGATGAAGAGGAGAAAGAGGGAATGGGGGAGGCACAAGAAATGCCCCTTACGTCATTTATTAATGTAACTAATGGATTAATGTTGCATTTTAAATTTCACACACACACACACAAAGAATACCCACTATTATGCAAAACAGTCGTGCAAAGCACACAATAGCGGATTTTTATTCTGTCTTGTAATCAGTTTAAATATAGAGCGTTTCAAATTTTTCTCAGTGCAACTTCTTAAAAATTCCCCTTGTTTAATCAGTTTGCAAAATATAAAGATTCTGAAACAATGTCCACTGTAAGAGGCCTTACAACTATTGTAAACAAAATGAAGACGAGAATTTAAAACATCATCCAACAATCAGTGTGTGAAAAGCTACAACACGACAGCAATGAAAATTATTAGAAAATGTCAAGTGTTTAGTGTCATAACATAAAATCTTTAATGGTAATTTAAACGCAGGAACTTTTATTGTTTAATCCATAAATGGATTATAAAAAAGTAAGCAAACTAGGTAAATTAAACATTAATAATTTAAAAATGGGAATAAGGATCACTAAAAGAAGTAAACAAACAAGGAAGGATTGCTGGAGAGCATGCAAAACCAGCAAGGATTCAAGTAACGTTGACAATGTAAACCCACAAATCCCTATTTTGACTCTTTACAAAGTGTTAATACCAGAGTGAAAAGGGAGTTGTGGGTTAACACTGTCAGTGTTACTTGAATCCTTTCTGGTTTTGCATGCTCTCCAGCAATCCTTCCTTGCTTGCTTACTTTTTTTTAGCCATCCCTATTCCCCTTTTTTTAATTACTAATTTTTTATTTATCTAGTAAGTTAATGTGAAACTAGATATTTTTATTTAAACAATGTATGAAAATTGCAACTACACTCTAATATTTTTATACTCTGTCGTCTTTGCTGTGCAATATTGAATTACTGTGTGACACATTACAGATTATTCATAACTTTTAACATCTCTATGCATAGTTTTAACAAGACTTCACATGCATGCATATCCAGACACAAAAACACGCACATGCACTCACATACATACATACATACATACATATATTTATGTATGAAAGGCATAATCAGGACTATTAGGAATGCTATTTTTGTATTTAACTTTTTTCTCTCTCCAGACTTCACATAGTTCATGAAATACTTTCCAAAATGGAGGGGTTAGAGGAACAGAGGAATTATATAGTCTTACTCCACTTCTTCGAATAGTAACAGAAAAATACAATGTTCTATGCTGCTCTTGTGCAATCGTTCATTCATACTGAATAGATACACGATAGACTAACCGATACGCTGAGACAGACAGACAAACAGGTAGACAGAAACAGAGAAATACCTGTACACACAGACAAACATAAAGACAAACAAGGAGATAAGCTCATCATGCACATGTAAAATATTTCCCTGCCTCAACAATCCCCTTCCCCTTCACCCTTCTCATTGACAAACAAAGAAAGGAAACTCTGACTAATCCACCCACTTAGTTTTAGCGGTACTCTGCAAACTTTTTACGGTAGCTTCACACTGGAGTGGCAAAGCCAAATTAGGCTGCATTTCCTGTGAACCAGGAAATTATTTACAACTTACTGGGTGTAACCGTATAACCTTAACCAACAAGTGTTCCCTATGTATGAAGAAAGCAAGTGGGTTGGAGGGAGGTTAGTGTCCCTCCCCGGAAAGCAGTTAACTAATAATACAAACAAGAAGGCCTCTGGACCAGGAGCTAACCAACAGGGGACGACAAAGGACCGAACAAAGGACGTTGAGTACGGATTGCTGTGACATGGAATGTAAGGGGTGCGAATGATGAGAGTGCGAGAGAGAGAGAGAGAGAGAGAGAGAGAGAGAGAGATTGTCTAGGTGCTCGAAAATGCAAGAAGTGGACACGTATGTAGATTAACTGAGACTAAATGGAGAGGTTGGGAGGTGTGAGTATTGGGAGTATGGAATGAGTATATGCACGGGAGTAAGAAAAGGAATACAGCAGGAGGGCAAAGAAGGAGTCTGTATTGTGTAGCCCTAGAAATGGGAGGAAAATAAAAGGGTATGGATCAGTTAGCTCAAGGATTGTGTGGATGAAGTTGAAAGTAGGACACCACAGATGTGGGCGACTTTGTGATGTGTGTGTAGTGTAGTTGGTGTGTGTGTGTGTGTAGTAATGGTGATGTGTGTGTGTGTGTGTGTTGCTGTGTGCTGTGCTTGCGCATATAACACTATGTTTAGATCATGCGAAGTCAAGAGAAAGAGTACTGGCAAATGTGAGAAGCAGTGACAGATTGAAAATGGCTGAAAAGAGAATACTTGAAGTGTTTTTTTAATTGGAGATATGAATGGAAAAGTATGGAATATGAAAGTGCAAGATGGAGTCCTGGAGTTGGTGAATGGGGTATGCCTGAAAATAGATGAGAATAGCCAGTGCTCTGAGTGTGGACATTTGTTATTGGGGAAGGGGGTTGGTGATAGCCAATAACCTTTTAGAACCAAAATAATCCACAGGTATATGTGGCGAGAGTGATCAAAAGGGTGGGTGGTGAGAAATGAATGAATGGAAGACAACAACTGATTATGAGTGTGGATGACAGAATGAGGTGTGTAATGGATGAAAGAGCATTCAAAGGAAGGTTGGAGGATTGGAGTTTCTGACCACCATGTGGTGGTGATGAAGAAGTCAAAGGGTTCAAATGCAATGGAGGAGTAGAAGGAGGTAAGGACAGGAAGAAGTAGTCCATACAAGGAGAGGTAGATAGGTTGTAGGAGAGAATAGAAAAAAGGCAGAATATAAGAGAGAAGTGGTGAAGTGATTAGATAAACATGATTTGAAACAGGAATAGGGGGTGGTGCAAGGTGTGGTGAAGATATTCACAGAAGAAACACTGTGCACTTTATATGTGAGGGTGGTGTGTGGGGTGAAAAGAAGAAAAGAGGGTGAAAGGAACAGCATGGTGGAATGAAGAGGTGGAGACAGGCTGTGCCACAAAAAAGCATACGGTGAGTGGAGGGGAAGCAGGGGCGTGAAGGAAGTTGAGAGACGGAAGAGAGAGTTATACAGTAGAGGGGAAGAGGTGAAAAAAAAAGTGTAGAAAGAATAAGAAGAGACTTTACGAGGAAATTTTGGAAGAAATTTGAGTGTAAAAGTGAAGGAATGTAAGAAAATGTTATGGAAAAAGAGATACAGCGGGTAAGACGGAGTGATAAAGTAATTAGTCGGCGCGTGAAAGATGAAAATGGTTGATTGCTAGTGGAAGAGGAGAGAAAAGGTGAGCAGATGGAAAGAACACATTCAAAACCTGTCAAACATAGAGAGAGAGAGAGAATGAAAGTGATGCGAGGATAAGTGACTGGGAAATGGCTGGGAGAAAGGAGGAGGTGAGATGAGATGAAGAAGTCAGTAGGATGGGAAGTAATGGAAGCAATGAAGAAAGTCAATTGGGGAAAGCCCAAGTAATTTATGGAGTGTATGGTGAAATGATGAAGCATGGGGGATAGTATAATGGATATGAAGAGATGGTGAACAATGGCTTCGGAGGAGATATAGAGTCTCGAGGAGGGATTGGAAGTCAGGTATAATTATCCCCTATACAAAAGAAAAGGAGATAAAGATGTGTGTGGGAATCATACGGATATTTGTCTTCTTAGTGTAATACGAAAAATGTGTGGTAAGATGCTTGCTGCAGCATAGGAAAAAGTGTATGGTAAGATACTTATTCGAGAAGCAGAGTTAGGGATATAACAAGAGGAATTAGTTGGTGAAGAATAGGGAAGTTTTAGGAAGGAAAAGATGCTGTGTAGATCAGATATTCATTCTTAGGTCTTTAGTGGAAAAGTTTCTAGAAGAGGGAAAGAAGTTGTATGCGGCCTTCATGGTTTTGGGGTAAAGCATTTGTGCAGGGTGGATTGACAAGGAATGTGGAGACATATCAAGAATTATATTGAGTAATGGGAAGTTGTTGAATGCATTGAAGAGTAAGTATGAGGGGAGCTAAGGCCGCAGTGCACGAGGATAGTGAAATGAGTGATTTTTTCTGTTTGAAAGTTGGATTGAAACAGGGAAGTGGCATGTCTTCATGGTTGTTCAATCTGTATATGGATGTGGCTGTTAAAGTGATATGAAGAAGGACGGTGGATGTTGGAGTGGCTTTAATGAGAGAAAGCAATGTTTGGGAAACTCCACTGTGCTGTTGTTTTTGCGGATGATACTATATTGTTTAAGTGAAGACGAAGGCGAACTGTAAGGCTTGATGAATGAGCTGGAAGAGTTTGTAAGAAACAGAATCTAAAGGTGAATGTAGGTAAGAGTAAAATTATTGTCTTCGAGAGAAATGAAGTCACTGGATGTACAGTGATGCTGGATCATGAGGAAATGGAAAATGTAAGTGCACTTAAGTACTTCGGTAGCGTGATGAGTAAGGATGGAAGTTGGGAGGGTGAAGTGCTTGAAAAGGTACAACAAGGAAGAAAGATTGCTGGTTCTTTGAAAGCAGTAATAAGAAAAATGGAAGTGAGCATGGAAGTAAAAAAGTCGCTGCATGACAGTATTGTGATACCAACTTCAACATACGGAAGTGAAGCTTGCACCTTGTTAGAAGGACACAAGAGTGACAGCGGTGGAAATAGGTTATTTGAGAGGAGCATGTGGAGTTACATGGAGAGACAGACTCACATATGAGGAAGTGAAGGATCATTGTGGTGTGGATGTGGATGTGACAGAAAGCATTAGGAGAAATATACTGAGGTGGTTTGGCCATGTGGATGGAGGCAGAAACTAACGAGAGAGTTTATGTGAGGGATGTGGAGGGGGAGAGAGAGAGGGAAAGCCAAGGATGAGATGGTGGGATGGCATGGAGGGAGTATATGAGCGAGGGGTGTGTGAGCTGGAAGCAAGGGCAGTGAAACGGCGGGGAGACCGAGCAGCATGGAGACGATTTGTTTGTGTGGTTACTCCTTACGGGATTAAGAGAAGCCTGGTAATAGATAATAGATAGACCACCAGTATTACACACTTGGCCCCGTTAAATTCATCACTGCTTCTCTTCTGATTATCTTTCGACCACACAACTTAATATGTGGAATTATATTAACCTGGGTATATCAAATTACGGAGGAAAGAGGTCGTGGCATTATGTGGAGAGGAAGGAGACAAATGAGGAAGTGAAAGTGTGTCGTGGTACTGATGTGGATGTGACTGAAAGGGTGCTAGGAAAAATACTTTGAGATTATTTGGCCACGTTGAGAGATGCAGAATGAAAGACTAACTAGAACAGTGTGTGTGTGAGGTGGAGGGGGCAGTAGGAGGTGGAGAGCAGCGAGGAGATGGACAGATCCTAAGCCAACTGTTGTAGGGGTCTGAGGTGTGTGCACTCTGCTCTCCTCCCCTGCCCTAACTGTTGGATCCCGTTGCCATTTTTGCTGCCCCCTGTTCTATATACCACTAGTCATATTTCAGATTCCTTCAATTTTCTTCTTTCATGCTTGCCCTTGCTCAAAACACCATAGATTGTCTGCCATTAATTCTTTGTGAACTGTACTCTGAAAGCAGGTCTGCTCAGGGTCCTCCATGTTGGGGCTCAATTAGCCCGAGTGAGGAGCCAGTAGTGACAGACATGAGTGCAAAACTGACAGGGATAGGGATAAAGCTCCAACAAGTTGGGCGTCCTGTGCTTTCCTCAGGAGGTAGCTTCTTATGACCTCTGTGTGGAGGAGAAGGTCAAAATCCAGGGCTAGGGTGCATAGGGATAGGCAGGCCTTCGAGCACGTTTTCTCTTAGTCAGCATGACACAGGGAGTGTCTAGGAAGGGCTCAGTCATTGCAAAAAGCAAGGACCCAATCATTAGGAGTGCATTACACACCACTGCTACAGGCCATCTTTGCCCCTGGCTTCAGCAAGAGGGATACCCACTTCACCCCTTATTCAACTAAGGAGGAAACAGATACTGCTGAATCTTCTGAAGAAGAATCTGTCACGATGAAGGTAGAGTGTTCTGCTTTCAACTTGATCTAATCCACCACAGAAAACGACGCTGCAACACTGCAGGACAACACCACTGCTTAACTCTCTGACTCATCCTCCCAGAATAACAATGTATTCTTTCAGGACAGAAACACAATCACAACATAGGTTGACAACACTGCAACCTCCTACGATGATAACAATGCCACTACTCCTGCTTCAAGCACAGTTATCATCCCTGACAATAACAGTGCTTCCACACTTGATTATGACCTCTCTGACAACCATGATTCCAAATATCAACATGGCACACAAGATGAATGGGAAGAAATTAGAAGCAGGAAGAACATGAAAAAAAGATAGTCAAACAGCTCCCTCAACCACTACCAGTACATCACTTCACCACCAGTCCCAGCCCACAACTGCCACAAACCCAGATCAGGAAAACAACATTCCCACCTCCTCCACTGCCAAGCTTCTCATCAATCTAATCCCAAATTTCCCAACTCCCTACAATGTCACTTAATACCACTATAAAAGGCTAATCATACCATCAAAATGAGTCTAAAAATGACATGCTGGGAACATCCATGTGACTCCCTAAGATCTGACTACACTCAAGCTTCTCAGGAATATTACAGAGCTGGAAGGGAAGCCAGTTACATACACAACACCAGAATCTTCTACCACCCAAGCCATTCTCCTCCGGAATCCAGTCAAGATGACATTACAGCCCATTTTGCAACACCCCAAGGTGATTCAGGCCAAGTGCTGCACTATCTCCTCAGGAGAACCAACCAGACAGGTGATTATCACTGTCATGTGAGTTATACCAGGCCACTTCAAACTAGGGAACCGGGAAACATTATACACACGTCCCTACACCAAAGAGCCTCTCAGGTGTTATAAATGCAAATACTATTGGTATCACAAAACTGTGTGTAATTAACAAGAGAAGTGTGGCATCTGCAGTGGGATGCATGCCACAGAACAGTGTGCCTGCAGAAGCACAAAGAAGGCCAAGCTACCATTGCCAAGTGTCAAAATTGCCAAGAATCCCATCATGCCTGGATCAAAAAATGAACTGCTCAGCTAGTCCTGGTACAGACCGGAAGGGAGAAACGAAAAACTTGGATAGCCACACACGGAACAATGCTATCATCATCACTCCAGGACAGGAAACAAGACTCAACCTACCAGAACAGAAGCAGCAGCTGCTCAACACACTTAAACCCACTGGCTCCACAGGTTGGCAGAGATGCAAACGCTATCCTCCCCAGCACTGGCAACCTTGGGCCCGAAACAATGCTCAGTCACTCCCAGCCAACAACAAACTCATATATGACACCTGCTCCAATCCCTCACCAACAAACACCTCCCACAAAACCCTCTCCTCAGCCCACTGGTCAACACTCTTTAGCAGTATTAGCTGCAACCCACACCCCCCAGACGAATGAAGAAGCCCTACAAATTCCAAGCTCAGATGACCAATAGTGACTTTGACAATGGCCAATCTAAGAAACCTCTTCCGAACATTTGCGTCAGCCCTGGTGGGTTTGCTGAACACAACACTCTAGGACAACAAACTCATCCAGGTCTGCAACTCTGTTTTCAACACAGCAATGAAAGCCCAACCACCCAATACACATGTGCCTATGCAGCAACAAATCCAGAATTACAGTCACTCCAACTCCCAGCATCTTCCCACATCCCAACAACAGGCTTACTCCGGTGAAAAGTATCCCAGGAAAAACTCCTGCAACAGCTCAGAAAAGAGAAGAAGGCTCTTGGACTCAAGACAGTGTATCTGGCACAGACAACAGCTTCCAGAAGGGACACAGGGGCAGAAACAGCAGAAGATTTTGCAGAGAAGTCAAGATCCAGCAGAAGCACCTGTGCCAGAGAACAGAGAGGTAGAGAGAAACTCAAGCCTCCCCAGAGAGAAACAGGTCCTTACGTCAAAAATATCAGAACAAGCAGAGTACATCAGAAAATGCCAGATTTGTAACAGTGCTCCACTGAATGGTCTCCAGATCCTCCAGTGGAACATATGCAGCATAAGAAACAGGCCCCATCTTCTCCAAGAAGCTAGCAAGAGGGATGGCATAGACATCTTCCTTCTTCAGGAAGCTTTGCTTCCTGCAACCCACCCCATCACTCTCAAAGGGATACAAAATCTTTTCCCTGACCCACATACCACGCCAGACAAGAGGAAGTATGATAATGGTTAAGAAGAACCTCAGATGCTCTCAAGCTGAAAACCTTCTTCATTGTGGAGAAGGGGGTCGAGGTGCAGGGCATCACCCACTCCATCCTGCACAACCAACACTTACAGTCAAAAGCATATATGTTAGTCCCACAAACAAAAACACAGATCATGGAGAGCTATTTCACCTTGCTTCTACAAGAGTATGCAGCTTGATTTGTGGCAACTTTAACTGCCAGCATCACCTCCTTC
>NC_136972.1:7459672-7536221 GCF_032717465.1 Coenobita brevimanus | reverse complement strand
GAGGTTTAGGTAATAAGGTTGTGATCAGAGGAGCCCAACGGAGAGGAAAGATTAACAGTGTAAGCAGAAGGATTAGTTGTAAGGAAGAGGTCAAGTATGTTGGACCTCCCTCCAAGGCAGTCAGGGATATGGGTATGGTGCTGTACAAGCTACTCTAGGTTATTAAGGATAGAAAAGATGTAGGCTTGTTCACCAGGTGGATCAGTGAAAGGAGAGGAGAGCCAAAGGTGGTGGTGAACATTGAAATCTAGAATGGAGATTTCAGAGAAAGGAGAAATGGATAGAATGTGTTCCATCAAAGATGTAAGATAATCGAAGAATTTTTGATAGTCAGTGGAATTAGGAGATAAGTAAACAGCACAGATATATTTAGTCAGAGAATGACAAGAAAGTCGAAGCCAGAGTGTAGAGAATTCAGAAGAATCGAGTTCAGGAACACGAGGGCTATATAAGTCGTTGCGTATATAAATACACAACAGCCACCTTTGTCTTTGAAATGAGTATAGAGAAAGTAGGAGGTTACAGAAAAGGGTTTGCTGTCAGTTGCCTCAGACAGCTGAGTCTCCGTCAGAAAAAGAAGGTGAGGTTTAGAGGAGGAGAGGTGGTGCTCAAAAGAGCGAAAGTTATAGGAAAGGCCGCGAATGTTGCAGAAATGAAGAAGTGAGTCAGACAGTGGTTCCAGGCAGCTCGAGTCGTCACCGGGAGAGGAGCGGAAGGTGCAGGCATTTTTGTTCCCTCCACCCCTTGGGATTCTGAGGCAATGTATTGTGAAACCATAATTTGTTATGAATTTTGGAAATGGAAGTGGTGTGTAATGTGCATGTAGTTTGGTGTTAATAGTAAGAGAAACATGTATTGGAGAGCATGCTGGCCTACTCTTTGTGTTACTCAGACACTGAAAAAGTTCAGCAAAGGGGGATGGTCAGGAACTAGTCCCAAGGGCTGATGAAACGGTTGCTTCAGCTCTCCCTGTCATCAGCTTTCCATCCACCTCGGGAGTACTGCCCTGCTCGACTGGTGCTACAGTCTACTCCTACTAATTAATACTGGATCCACTCTCTAGGTAACGTCAGTGGGGTGTGCGAGCCCGTGTATTGACTTGCAATGACGGGCAATGTAGCTATGTGCTGATGAACCCGCTCCAGCCTCACCCCACAAATGGCCTGAGGAGAAGGCTTCTTGCCCCTCTGGTCAGCAACCGGTGTTCCACCAGGAGACTCTTTCCACTTATTCATGAAAACCTCCAGTTTTTTCTCTGTTTAGTCATGTATGGAGAACAGTGCTTTATGGCACACTCACACCTTTGTTTTCTTCACAGTTACATAATAACCGTAGTTTGTAGTACTAAACTCAGCAATATTTTTTTTTCCTTTTCATGGGTTTCGATCAAATTTGGTCTTGGAGGTAAGCATTATGTTCATTATATTTCCTTATTTTCCAAAAGTTATAAAAAATGCCCTCAATGACCTCCTTACTAAGTTTTTGAAAGCAACCAGTGTTACAGGGAGGGCCAACTTGACTCGCTTTCATTACTTTCTTTGAGGCATAAGCTACACACTCCTGACCAAGGTTACATTTATTTTTGGCTATATTCTTGGCCCACTTTACAGGTTGTGGCACTCTGGTATGGCCCTTGTTTTCAATGTGCTTTGCAGGAGCACTAGAACGTTTCCTGCAAGGATTACTAGGCCTTCCAACGCCACTAGTGACACATGCACTATTCTCTGCACCACCTGCACTATTCACTGCACTGGCCTGCCCACGGATATACTTGCACTGGCTGCATCACTGCCTCCACCATCACTGGCCTCACAACTCACACTTCCAATAATAGCAGCACTACCACCACTGGCATGGCCACCACACTACTGCCATCAGCCCTGCCAGGATCTGAAACCACCAGCACTGACCTCACACCTCACATCAACATCACTGACACCACCTGGCCTAGCCACATTACTGCCACCAGCACTACCAGGATCACTGCTCACATTACTCTCACCAGCACTGTCAGGATCACTGCTCACATTACTGCCAACAGCACTCCCAGGATCACTGCTCACATTACTGCCACCAGCATTGCCAGGATCAATGCTCACAGTACTGCCACCAGTACTGCCCAGATCACTGCTGACACTTTCAACACCACTGGCAAAGGCACTTCCCACACCTATGCCACCTTGGTCAAGGTGGGTGGCCCCTTTGCCACCTTGGCCCACGTGTGTGACTCCACACTTACTATGCACGTCAATGCCACCTTGGGGACGTTTGGCACTGCCAGGTGGGGACATATCTTCCTCGGGCTCACTATTATCTGTCCATTCATAATCTGGGTCGTCAGCGTCATCAGCACTGTAGGTTAGGGACACATCATCAATATCAGTCTTCCACAGCATGGCGCCATCCACAGAACTGACGTCATGTAAACATGGGGCCTTATACTGTCTCATAATGCCCCACCTCTTTGTACTTACTGTCACTCTGAGGGCATGACATTGCTGATTGGCTGTGTGTAGAAAGCGCTAGCTGCCAGTGTGGAATTCATGGGAATTTCCCTCTATCTGGAGAAGGCAAGATGGCGGTCTGGAACTGACGTGTAGATATTCTTTAATTCCTTATGGTCAGAGGCCGACAAAACAGAGAGGAGAGCATGCTGGCAGGCTCTATTTTCATTGGCCAGCACTGCCCTGCCATTAAGACTCATGAAAGAAAACGGACACAAAAGACATCTCTTTATCCCCCCAACACAAGGCCTGCTTGCTGTCTCGATTCTTCTTGGCGCACACTGAAACATGTGATAGGTAACAGATGAACTCATGTTTCAATTCAACATCACCTCCTTTGGACATACCCAGGATGTGAAAAGTTGTTATGTGTGAACAAGGTCAGAAATACACTTTGTGTTGAAAGGCTTTCAACCAACTTTGTAGTGCCGTAAGGGGAATATCTCCACCAACCTGACTTAGAGGAAGGGTGAAAATAGTGCTATCCATCAAAATCCGGAAATTGAGGGGGAGGGTGACATTAAGTCCCCTTTGGACTGGCAACCCCGATTGGTGAAACAACCAATTAGAATACCAGATAATCCTGACAATAATGCCTATATCTAGGACCTATTCCTGACAAATAATCCAGATCAGTACAAGACAGAGGTACCATCACCACTTGGATCCTCTGACCACAATCTCATCAAAGCTTCATTAGTCAGTTTCCCCAAATCACCCCATTCTGAACCTGTCCATTCCAATTTGCCCTGTCAAAGTGACCAGATGGCACTTTGACAGGGTAGTTTGGAATGGATTCAGAAAATATCTTGGTGATATTCCATGGCAGTATTTCTTCTCCAGTGACATAAGTTCTACCCAGTCTCACAATAATGACTGAATACAGTACAAGATCGTATGGAATTCTTCATACCCAGTCAACTGATTCCTAAAAGATAGGACCCCCCAAAGTTGTTTGACAGCAATTGTGCCAGAGGAATGACAAAAGCCCATGGTATATAACATTTACTTTAAAAACAAAATCTCAATCCCTCAGTTAGTTGAAAATTGCTAGAAATCGTCCAAAGCAGTAATAAATCTCGCTAAATCAAGTTTTCTTCACAACCAAACATCCAAAGTATTCAGTAATCCTAATGACAATAGAATATTTTGTTCAATTCTCAGTTCTTTCAATAATTGCTTCAATAAGTCACCAACCATTTCCCGACTAATATCTTCAGATGGCAACACTATAAATGACCCCAGAGGAAATGCGAACATCTTTGCCAATACGTTTGCCAGAAGTTCTACCTTACGAGTAGGGAAAGTCAGTTACAACGTCCATGTACTAGAAGATGACTCTTTCGAAATCACTCCACTTACGATGGAGACTAGATACTTTAAATCCATCACAGACAAATTACCAACCAACAAAACTCCAGGTCTAGAAGGAATTTCTTGGTAATGTATTTGAGATTAAAATTAATAAGCACATTGTTAAAAACCTTGAATTCAACAACTTAATTAGTGACAGATTGTATGGTTTTAGAAAGATCCACCATTGATATACTGAATTTCCTGACTCATACCATCCATCAGTCAGTTGACTAACAGGGAGAAACCCATGCAGTAGCCTTTGATATTTGTATATATTCTGAGAGAGTGTGGCACCATTCCCTGCCATCCAAACTACCTTTGTTATGGCCTAACATCTTTTTTTCCACTAATTTCTTCATGGCCTAGCGACAGAAAGATAAAAGTAAAACTAAGTGATGTATATTCCAATTTCCACTAGATTTCTGCTGGTGTGCTGCATGGATCAGTCCTGGCTCCAACCGTGTTCCTAATTCATATTAGTGATCTTGTATCTCTCATCCATAATCCCATTCACTCCTATGCGGATGACTCAACACTCCACAGTTTGTTCACACCAAAACACCCATTCACAAGTTTTAATATATCTAACCCACAACTAAGTATGCCAATGGGGACAAAATAACATTGCCTCATTTAAAGCAAGGAATACCAAATATATCCAGTTAACTAGTATACCCCTTCCCCTTGGGGTAGGGGTTTTATAAAAAATACTCGCCCAGTATCCCTGCTTGTCATATGAGCCGACTAAAAGGGTTGGCGGAGGGTTAGTGCCCCTCCCCGGAAAACAGCTAACTAAAAAGACGAACAAGAAGCCTCGGACAAGGACTGACCAAAAGATGACGACCAAGGACCGGACAAAGGACATGGTACAGATCGCGATGTAGAATGTAAGGGGTGCAAATGATGAGGTGAAACAGAGGGAGATTGTCTGGATGCTTGAGGGTGTATGTGGAGTAACTGAAACTGAATGGTGAGGAAAGAGTGTGAGAGAATGGGAGTATGGATGGGGTATATGTGCAGGAGTAGGTGAGAATGAGAGGGCAAAAGAAAGAGTGTGTATTGTTGTGAGTAAAAGATGGAAGAAGAACATAAAAGAGTATGGATCAGTTGGCTCAAGGATTGTGTGGGTAAGATTGAAAGTCGGAATACAAATGTGGGCGATTGTGTGTTTATGCGCCAACACAAGATTGTGCAAGCAGAGTGACAGACGTGTCCTGGACAAATGTGGAATTGTGCGTAGATAAGTTTGGAAGGAATGAGAGAGTGTTTTTGATCATTGATATCAATGGTAAAGTAGGGAATGTGAAGGTGGATGGAATAGTTGGTGAGTGGGGTGTGCCTGCGGATACAGATGAGAATGGGAGTGCATTAGTTGACATTTCTGCTGGGAGGGAGTTGATGATAGCCAATACCCTCTTCAGGAACAGAATGATCCACAGGTATACATGGTGAGTGATGAGAAGGGTGGGTGGTGAACTGAATGAAAGGTAGGCAATGATTGATTATGTGTGTGTGGATGAAAGGATGTGAAGATGTGTAATGGATGCAAGAGCTTATAAAGGTTGGGGGAGTGAACTTTCTGACCACTACTTGGTGGTGGCCAGAATCAATATCTAAGTAAGATGGAGAAATAGAAGAAGGGAAAGACGGGAGGAAGGAGTAGTTGCAAGGAGAGTGGAAAGGTTACAAGAGGATGAGAAAAAAGCAGAATATAAGAGAGAAGTGGAGGAATGATTGGGAAAATATAAATTGGAGCAGAAGGGGGACATGGAAGGTGTGTGCAAGATATTCACAGAAGAAATATGTGCAGCATGTGATGTGGTGTGTGGGGTGAAGAGAAGATGGAAGGAGGTGCA
The DNA here is from genome assembly GCF_032717465.1 of Coenobita brevimanus. Classification (NCBI taxonomy): domain Eukaryota; kingdom Metazoa; phylum Arthropoda; class Malacostraca; order Decapoda; family Coenobitidae; genus Coenobita; species Coenobita brevimanus. Next base: position 7,530,505 of record NC_136972.1, on the reverse strand, counting down.
AGGAACAGCATGGTGGATTCAAGAGGTAAGACAGGCTGTGTCATAAAAGAAAAAAAACATACAATGAATGGATGAGAAATAGGGGCGTGGAAGAAGTTGAAAGTCGAAAGAGAGAGTTATATATAGAAAGGAAGAGAGAGGTGAAAAGATTAGTAAGAGAGAATAAGAAAAGAGTGGATGAGGAATTTGGAAGGAATTTGAGTGTAAAGTGGAGGGACTATAAGAAAATGTTCTGGAAAGAGGTGAAGAGAGTAAGACAAGGTGGCAGTGACGTTAGAAGGGGAATGAAAGCTAAAAATGGTTGATTACTAGTGGAGAAGGGAGAAAAAGTAAGCAGATGGAGAGAACACTTTAAGGAATTGTTGAACATAGAGAATGGTAGTAATGCGAGTATAAGTGGTTCGTGAATGGCTGGGAGAAGGAGGGAGGTGAGAAGACAGGAAGAAATCAGTAGGATAGAAATTGTGGAAGCAATGAAGAAAGTCAAATTGGGGAAAGCCCCAGGAACTGATGGGGTGTGTGGTGAAGTGCTGAAGCATGGGGGAAAGATAGTAGTAGAGTGGATGTGGCAGATGTGCAGATTGGCCTGGGAGGAAGGTAGAGTCCCAGAGGATTGGAAGTCAGGTATAATTATTCACTTGTACAAAGGACAAGGGGAAGAAGAAGTGTGTGGTAATCATAGGGGCATTGGTCTTCTTAGTGTAATAGGAAAAGTGTATGGTAGGGTACTTATTGACAGAGTTAGGGAAATAACAGAGGAATTAGTTGGAGAAGAACAGGGAGGCTTTAGGAAGGGAAGAGGTTGTGTAGATCAGATATTCATTCTTAGATCTTTAGTGGAAAAGTTTCTAGAGAAGGGAAAGAAGTCGTATGTCGCTTTCATGGATTTGGAGAAAGCATATGACAGGGTGGATAGACAAAGATTGTGGAAAGTATTAAGAATATATGGAGTAGATGGGAAGTTGTTGAATCCTGTAAAGAGTATGTATGATGGTGCTGAGGTTGCAGTGCGTGTGGATGGTGAACTGAGTGAATTTTTCTCTCTGACAGTTGGGTTGAAACAGGGATGTGTCATGTGTCCATGGTTGTTCAATCTGTACATGGATGGGGTAATAAAAGAGATACAAGGTAGGGCAGTGGATGTTAGAGTGGCCCTAGTGAGGGAGGGTAGTGTTTGGAAACTCCCTGTACTGTTGTTTGCAGATGATACTGTGTTGTTAAGTGAAGACGAAAGGGAGCTGCAAGGCTTGGTGGATGAGTTTGGAAGAGTGTGAAAGAAACGGAATCTAAAGGTGAATGTAGAGAAGAGTAAAATGGTGGTCTCTGAGAGAGGTGAAGCCAGTGAATGTACAGTGAGGTTGGTCAGTTAGGAGATGGAACATGTTAGTACTTTTAAGTACTTAGGGAGTGTGATGAGTAAGGATGGTAGTTTGGAGGGTGAAGTGCTTGAAAGGGTACAACAAGGAAGAAAGGTTGCTGGTTCCTTGAAGGCAGTGATAAGAAACAGGGAAGTGAGCATGGAAGTGAAAAAACTACTGCTTCACAGTATTTTGATACCAACTCTAAAGCATGGAAGTGAAGCTTGGACGTTGTTGGATAGACACAAGTCAAGAGTGAGAGCAGTGGAAATGAGTTATTTATGAGAAACCTGTGGAGTCACATGGAGAGACAGGCTGATAAAAGAGGATATAATGGAGCTTAGTGGTGTGGATGTGGATGTGGTAGGAAGCGTTATGAGGAACACACTGAGGTGGTTTGGCCCTGTGGAGAGGATGGAGGGTGAGAGACTGACGAGGAGAGTATATGTGGGTGAGGTGGAGGGGGGAGAGGGAGGGGGAGGCCGAGAATGAGATGGAGAGATGGAGTGGAGAGGTATACGAGAGGGGGGGGGGTGAGTTAGGAGCAGGGCAGTGAAATGGCGGGGGACAGGGCGACGTGGAGGCGATTTGTTTGTGGCCACCCCGTACGGGATTAAGGCGTCTGGCAATAGATGCATAGATAGTATACAGTTACTGACTGATTCCTGTATTACCTTAAATGCTAATAATATTTATATATCCAAAATTATTGAAATTCTCGGTGTTTCACTTTACAGTGCCTTCAGCTGGACCTCTCATGTTAGATCACATGCTATAACTACTTCAGAGAAGCTTGAATTATTGTACAGTAAGTCCTCCATTTTTGGTAGAGCAAGAAGCTGGCTGCCTGGACACCAAGAGATTGTAAGCATAGCAGATAAAGACCAGCCAGGAGGTGGGGAGATGAGATAGAGAAATTTGCAGGGAAAATGTGGCAGAGATTGGCTTAGTCAAGGAATTTGTGGAGAAGGTTGGGGAAGGCATTTGTGTAACAGTGGACTTGCAATGACTGATGATGGTGATGATTATGATGATGATGTTTGGGGGATTTGGAGTTGGCAGGAAAATTCAAAAATATTTTACCCATTATTTTAGTGACTAAAGTCTCATATTTTGCGAATAATTTCCCAGCACGAACCACGAACTACTGCTGCCAAACAAGAAAATTTGAGGCCAAACAGTTTTTGTGAAAATTTCCAACCTGGCAACCTATATTTTTCCCCAGTCAGCTGGGACCGTAAACAAACACTATTTTAACCGCAAACAAGAAGAATTCAAGCAACTGCTAAAGGTAATTGAAAATATGAATGTGGAAGATGACAAAGAGGATGAACATAGCCTGCCAATGGATATTGACTTTACAGGTTTTGATGAAATAGTGCCAGAGATGAAAGTAACGACGGAGGCAGTGGTGGAGAAGGGTGGAGGGGAGGCCAGCAAAGGGGGGCCACGGAGTCTGACGTTAGCCTATCTTTGTCAGCCCTGGATGCCAGATTCATCTATCAGTGCCCCGCATTTTCTATTTATGGGTTGGTTCTCAAGCTATGTTTACAGTATTTACTAATTATTTACTACCTCTCAACAATAGAATAAAAGTGGAATAGCAGAGAAATCAAGCTTTTTACTGACCCCTCAGAACCAATTAAAATTTCCCCCATTTAATGAAGCCCTTGAATTTGGCGAAGCTATACTGGCAACAATTAGTCACCAAAATGGAGGGCTAACTGCTTCTTCACTGATGAGCAGTTAGCTAAAATTTACAAGAGTTATGTGCACTCTCACCTGGAATACTGCTCACCCTTGTGGAATGGATGTGGAGAGGTTGAACTTTAAAAACTGGACAAAATTCGGAACAAAGCTACAAAAATCATTAATAACCCTGCTGTTACAAATGAACTACCTCCCCAACAAGTAAAAGGGAATGTTGCCTCTCTTGCATTATTTAACAGATACTTTCATGGCAAAAGCTCAGACGAAGTTGCATCCATTGTGCCACCTCTCAACACCTTCCCCTGCGCTGCACGAGCATCTGGTTGCACTCATGACTAGACTGTCACACTGTCATACTGCAGAAATTCTGCCTATCAGAATTTCTTTGTTCCCTGAACTGCATCTCTTTGGCTCTAACTTCCCGAGAGTGGTTTCCACCCAATCTTCAACCAACGGCTGTCAAAGTTCAGCTGTTACAATTTTTTTATGAGTGGCGGACTCCTGCAATCTGGTGTATGGATTATTTTTTTATTCATGTGTTTTTCTTTCATCTGCTCATATTCAGTAAAAAACAAATAAATGGGAACAGCGAGTATAAGTGACCAGTAGAGGGCATTTTGTGAGCACGTGATGTAAGAGCGAGCACCATGTTATCAGAATTTCCCTCTGATATAGTAACTGCAGGATGAAAATAAGAAACAGGGTGTTTGCCCTGGATGATTTCTCCATGGATGATTTTTGGCTATTGTTTAAATATAGATTCATCCACTGAGTAGTAGTAGGGTGAGAGAATGGGAATATGGTTTAGGTATATGTGCGGGAGTTAATGAGAATGAGAGGGCAAGAGAGGGAGTATGTCTGATGATAAGCAAGAAGTGGAAGGAGAATATAAGAGTGTATGGAACAGTGGGTACAAGGATTGTATGGGTGAGGATGAAAGTAGGTATACAAGCGTGGGCGATTGTATGTGTGTATGCTCCGACAGAGGACCGAGTGGCAAGAGTTAAAGATGAGTTTTGGGCGAGAGTAGAAGCATGTATGGACAAATTTGAGAGGAGCGAGAGAGTGTTTTTGATTGGAGACATGAATGGCAAAGTTGGGAATGTACGAGTGGATGGAGTGGTTGGTCAGCGGGGTGTGCCAGCTGAAGTAGATGGGAATGGTAGTGCTTTGGTGGACATCTGTGCTGGTAAGGGGTTAGCAATAGCCAACATCTACTTTCGCCACAAGATGATCCACCGGTATACATGGAGAGTAATGAGGAGGATGAATGGTGAGCTTGTTGAACGAAAGGCAATGATAGACTATGTGTGTGTGTGGATGAGCGAATGAGAAGACAAGTGTTGGATGCAAGAGTGTGGAGAGGGTGGGGGAATGGAGTCTCTGACCATCACTTAGTGATGGCCAAGGTAAAGCTGCAAGGAAGATGGTTGAGGAGACGAAGGGGAGGACAGGAGGACACAGCTCCTCTGACAAGAGTGGAGAAATTGCAAGAGAGTGAGAAAATGGCAGAGTATAAGGGCATAGTGGAAGAAAGATTGGGAAGGTATGAGCTAGAGCAGATGGAAGGGGTGGAAGATGTATGTAAGATATTCAGGGAAGAGATAGGAGCTGTATGTGTGAGGTGGTTTGTGGAGTGAGGAAGAGATGCAAGGGTGTGCAAGGGACAGCATGGTGGAATGATGAGGTGAAACGAGCTGTGGAACAAAAGTGAACGGTTAGTGAGCAGAGGTAGGGGAGAAGATGAGAGAAGAGAGACGTATATGTAAGCAGGAGAAGGGAGGTGAAGAGACTGGTGAAGGAGAGAGTAAGAAGAAAGTGGATGAAGAGATTGGGAGGAATCTGAGTGTGAAATGGAGGGAGAGTAAGAAATTGTTTTGGAAGGAGGTATAGAAAGTAAGGCAGTGTGAAAGGGGAAATAGTAGGGGAGTGAAAGATATGAATAATAGATTGTTGGTGGAGAAGAGAGAGAAATTGAGGAGATGGAAGGAGCACTTTGAGGATTTGTTAAATGTAGAAAGCGAGAGCAGTGCGAGTATAAGTGGTTGGGGAATGGCTGGGAGGAGAAAAGATGAGAGGAGGGAGGAAGAGATCAGTTGGGCGGAAGTAGTGGAAGCAATGAAGAAGATCAAGTTGGGAAAGGCCTCAGGAATTGACGGAGTGTGTGGTGAAATGCTGAAGTATGGGGGTGAGATTGTTGTGGAGTGGATTTGGAAGGTGTGTAGATTGGCTTAGAAAGAGGGAAGGGTTCCAGAGGACTGGAAATCAGGTATAATTGTTCCTTTATACAAAGGAAAAAGGGAGAGAGAAGTATGTGGTAATCATAGGGGTATTTGCCTTATTAGTGTGACTAGTAAAATATATGGTAGAACACTCACTGACAGGGTTAGGCATATGACAAAGGAGCTAGTTGGAGAAGAATAAGGGGGATTTAGGAAGGGAAAAAGGTGTGTAGATCAGATATTTGTTCTAAGATGTTTAGTGGAGAAGTATCTAGAGAAGGGAAAGAAAGTGTATGCTGCCTTCATGGACTTGGAGAAAGCTTATGACAGAATAAATAGGTAAGGTATGTGGCAGGTATTAAGAATATGTGGAGTGGGGGGGAAATTGTTGAGTGCTGTGAAGAGTATGTACGATGGAGCTAGGGCTACATTGCACGTGGATGGTAAGCTGAGTGAGTTCTTTGATCTCAGTGTAGGACTGAAACAGGGTTGTGTGATGTCTCCATGGCTGTTTAATATATACAAGGATGGGGTTGTAAAGGAGGTGCAGTGTAGGGCAGTGGATGTGGGGCTGGCTTTAATGAATCAGGGTGAGATTTGGAAGATTCCGGTGCTGCTGTTTGCTGATGATACGGTATTGTTGAGTGAAGATGAATGGGAGTTGCAAGGTTTGGTGAATGAATTTGGGACAGTGTGTAGGAGGAGGAAGCTGAAATGTAAACAAAAGTAAAGTTATGGTGTTTGAGAGGAATGAAGCCACAGAATGTACAGTGAAGTTGGATGGTGAGGATATGGAGAATGTGAGTGCATTCAAGTACTTGGGTAGTGTGATGAGTAAGGATGGAACTTTGGTGGAAGAAGTGCATGAAAGGGTACAGCAGGGAAGGAAGGTTGTTGATTCACTGAAAGCAGTGATGAGAAATAGGGAGGTGAGTATGGAAGTTAAGAAGTCACTGCATGATGGTATTATGATCCCTACCCTGAGGTATGGAAGCGAGGCGTGGACCTTGCAAGAGGGGAACAAGTCAAGAGTGAGAGCATGTGGAGTGACATGGAGGGACAGGTTGACGAATGAAGAAGTGAAGGAACGTTGTGGGGTGGATGTGGATGTGGTTGAGAAGATTAGGAGAAATACACTGAGGTGGTTTGGGCATGTGGAGAGAATGGAGAATGAACGACTGACTAAGAAGGTGTTTATAGGTGAGGTGGAGGGAGGGAGAGGGAGGGGTAGATCGAGGATGAGGTGGAGGGATGGAGTTGAGAGGTATATGAGGGAGGGGGGAGTGAGCTGGGGGGAGAGTGGTCAAATGGTGGGTGACAGAACGACTTGGAGGCGTTTTGTCTGCAGCCACCCTTTGCGGGATTAGGGTGTCAGGCTATAGATAGATAGATAGATACTAGTAGTAGTAGTTGTTGTTCCCTAGAGAGTCTGGCCGAACACCCCCGAGTCCCTTAGGAAGGCCATGGCCGAGACCGGGCTTTCCCACAGAGCTCTCGAAGAGTGTATGTTGTGTTGTTGGCGTAGATGATTGTGTGCAATGCAGTCTTCCATAATGTGCTTAATAATATGGGGTGCTGTGTTGCATCCTGGACAGGCATCAGCGACGGAGTCATCCAGCCTCTTCTGGTAGCTTAAGAGGGCTGGATGGTGCCCACATCTCAGCCTGGCCAGGTGGACCCTGTCCTCATGAGGGAGATAGGATTCAGAAGGGTGGATGTCAGGAGGCTGTGCATGCAGCTGTGTGTTGGCTTTAAGTGACTGAATGGAGCGGCGAGTGATCCGAGTGTGGATATGCTTCTGGAAGCTGGTCTGAGGTGGGCAAGGGGGGAGAGATGACAGTATTTGTGTATGGTATCGTGTGCTGGGTGTTGTTTTGATGTTCCTTGGTGTGGGTGGATGTGGTGCCATGTAATAGAGTGGATGTTGTGGGTTTGTGGAGGCTGCAGCAAGAAACCGGGTGCCTCTCATGTCTAGGTGATCCTTGACTTTGAGGACTTTGGTTTCTTGATGTAGGTGGTCTGTGGGTGTAGTAGCTGTGCAGCCTGTGATTATTTTTTAAGCCTTGTTCTGTATGGTCTGTAGAGTGTTGTAGTGTGTTTTGGTGAGGTTAGAAGCCCAGGCAGGGCTTGCATAATTCATCACTGAACGTACGTATTGTTTGTATACTGTGGTGGTCACCCATTGAGTAATGCGGAGCACTTGTTATGAAGCAAAGAAAACTGATGTTCTTCATACAGCTCAGGGGTTGTTTGAGCAACATAGGTTCCATAGGTACGCGAGTGCTGATGTAAAGCAAGATGCCGTAGCATTCATCACACTTGCAGTGCTAAATTCTACATTCTGTGTTGTCAACCTGTCGTGTCAACGAATCTGAAATGATAAAGACTTGGTTACTGATGAGACGATAAAGCCAGAAGTGGGGAGTTTTCCCTTTGTGATTTCACCTTCGAAACATAGCAAAACGTTAATGTAAAATGACAGGCGGTATCTCTGATATTAAATTGCTGGAGTTCATGCCAAAAAAAAGTGTTACGACGGGAAATCTTTTTCAACATGATTTCATTCACTAAATAGAGCTGAACAGTTCCACTGAAAGCTCACGATTCCCGGGAGTTCGTGTGCTTCTCTGGGTGAGTTTTTTAGTCGACAATAAAATGCATTAAATGAATGTATCACATCTATCTATCTATCTATCTGTAGCCCGACGCCCTAATGCCGCAGAGGGTGGCCGCAGACAAAACGCCTCCAAGTCGCTCTGTCATCCACCATTTGACTACCCTCCCCCCAACTCACTCCCCCCTCCCTCACATGTATAACATGCAGAAAGGATTTCATCTCTACTTCACATAGGAGTATAGTTATTAGCATCTGCTTGGCTTGACAATTGGGTTAGGCTTGGGCTGGGCTGTCCTGCTCATTTCCAAACTTAACTGAGAATAAATATCACATATTCGTTCGTAATCATTTTCCCTTAACCCGACTATTTATGTATACTGACGACAGTGTTTGATGATGAAAGTAGTGTGTATAAACGATTTAAGGGAAGTCCTCTAATTTCAAGCATTTACGGCAAGAAAATGAGATAATGAGAATAGAGGAGACTTTCCTTTTATCACGACATTATCTATTAGCATCAGAGTATATAAACTAGTGAAGGAATATTAGATGAGGCAAAAAAAAAAAAAATGTTTTAAAGGAAATGAAGGAAATAGAGAAAATGTGATTTTCCTCTTTACCCGTCAGTTTAGTAAGAGCAAGCGAGCGTCGTCTACTCTCACTTGGGTTTGGAATGAGCCACCCGGCCTGGCCTGACCCGACGACACGCAGAGCAGAAGCTAATAATTTTACTTTTATGTGAAGTTAGGTTGAAATTCTTTCTGCATGTGATACATTCATTCAATAAATTTCATCAACTAAAAACTCATTCATAAAGGAATAGAAACCCCTTGGAATCTGCAGTTTTCCAAAGACGTGTTTGTCTCTAATCGGCGAACGCCTCAATTATGAAATCAAATTTTAAATGATTTTCTGCCATAGCACTGTGTTTTTTGCCATCAGCTTTAGCAATTAAATATCGGCGATTCCGTCTATAATTTTATATCAGCGGGAAATTGTGATAACATCGCACTTCCTCGCTCGTAGCGAGCTCACAAAGTGCACTTTACTGGTGTACCTTACCGGCAAAGTGTGGGGGTGAAAGCGCTGAATATATTCTGGTTGTGGAAGCAGTGTGGCAGCCACATAAACAAACCCGTGAATGCTGAGTAAAGCCCGTCCCAGCCCAGAGAAAATGCAGGAAAATGCGTTTCATAAATGGAAATTTGCAGTTCGCTGAGCCGATTCCATTTTGTGTGTCCTGTTCGTGCCTTTGGAACCGAACTTAGAATTCTACAGGAGTGAATTGAAACATGAAGAACCATTTTAACATTTTATGGATCAGATTTATACAAGTAGCAGTTTCATATATTTCACAGAGCCGACTTAAGCGTTTTCGGGAGCATTTTTATACATCTTGGGGAGCAGTTTCACACATTTTAAAATGCTAATATAATACTTGAATTAGATTCATACAATATAGAGAACATTTAACACATTATACCGATCAAATTTATATATTTTTAAAAGTAGTCATTTTGGACAGGAAGTTTATATGTTGTAGAGATCAGTTTTATGCATCTTGAAAGCAGGTTCATTTATTTTAGGGGTCAGGTTTATAGATTTTCCAATAGCAGCACGTAAGTGACCGCCTACCAAAGCAGTAGCGGACCCCCCTCACTGCCGGCCCTGCCACCAGATGACCCAGTGACACAAGAATGGCGTCCATTTCAAGTAAAGGATAAATGGAAAAGTGTAGTGTTCTCTGACTTCTTATTACGGTTGTTAATAGAAATATTGGGAATACAGTAAAATATGAATTATGCTAGGTGATGTTTGGTTAATATGCAGTGGTTTTTGTAGTCTAAGTTTCTTTCAGAATTATGTGTATTATTAAATATAGAATTATCGGCCGACATAAAAAAAAAAAAAAAAAAATGCGTTGACCATTTCCTCCCTGCCCACACTGTTCCTGCTTCTGTGAGTGTAAGTGATACACAGAGATCGGAATCAGAGGGAGTGAGAGGACAGAGGTGGACAAGGAGGTGGAAGGATGATGTAAACCACAATTAGAATTTAGCACTCGGTGGCGTTTCAACAGTTACCCGTACATGTTTCATACCTGACTGATATAAATGCCATCACAGTATAACTGTGCATCCGAGGTGACAGGCTTCTATGAAAAATAAGGAAAATATTTTCAGTGTAAAATGAAGAGGTTTAGCTTGGGTATTGAGGGAGGGGGAATGACTGACTAGTTATCAATTTGCCATAATAAGCAAGAAATGCAGGGACTGGAATAAACTGTTGCCAGATCACTGGTACCTAGTTGTAAATATTTGAAAGTTGCTGTTGTGTAGATCATTATACACCAGAGTTGACAATCGAAACGTGAACTATGAGCTTGCCATTTCCCGCCCCAGTGACAAGAAGCAGCACTAGTTGTACCTTTACGTGCTTACACTGTGCAACAAGTAAATTGGTTTCATATATCCCAGGAAACCCTTAACCACGTTGAATGGGAACAATGTAACCAAACAATTCCTGGTAGTTTATTGCGTTAAGGCGTTTCAGCCGCACGAGACCTTTAAGGATTTACATCTGATGGTGTTTTTTTTTTCTTTTCCACATTATGTCAGCCAGGGATGACAACTGTTCATTCTTGCCACTAACGTCGGAACTGAGTAGGCATGGATGATATCCTGACAAGGGCAGCAAGTTCGATGTTGATTTAGCTTACTAACAAATCATGAAATGATTGGATTGTTGTTGAGTTTTGCACATTTAATGAAGAATCACATAGAACAATAGAGTTTTTGATTTTTACGCTGCAGAGTAGGGAGAACCAAAGGCTAGGAGCAAAGGAAAAAAGTCGTTTTCTCCAAGATACACAGAACTTAATAAAGCCAAGTTCAACATACATTCACTTCGAGATCTGGACACATAGTGCATTAAAAGATTGGGGGTCAAGGCAAAAGAAACTCCAGACTGAAAAAGACAGTTCCAGAGCTGACCTATTGTATACATAAGTGACTGACAGTATACGTTAACTCGTATATTAAAGAGATGGACAGAAGGTGAGAGTATGCTACCAGACACGTGCTATGCGCCCGCCTTAAATGAAGGCGGATGCAAGCAAAACTATTCAGGAAAAACAAAAAATAACAGTCACTGCAAAAACGATAGTAAAGAGATTAACAGTGCGGAGAAGAGAGAGGTTAAAGGGAGTAAATATGGGGAGAACCTATTGCATCGACAGGGAATGATTGTGAGGAGCACTTGGGCTTGACGTTTGGGAAGGAGAGTTTCGGTCCAATTAACCCACTTTCATGATGGCAGAAGCGACTCGGTAGACAATACAGGGAAGCATGTTGCATAAGCGTCCGAACAACTACGGACAATATTTGGCATACGTCAGGGTAAGTCACTATAATAAGGAGAGCATGAGAGGGAAATAAAAGATCTGAAAAAAAATCCTATCCCAGTAGCAGATGAACACAGCATAACTGGTTCCGAGGCACAATAAACCAAATAACATTATTAGGTCTGGATAATACTTAAGAAATTAATGAACAAACCCGGCAGAAACACTCAGTTAAACAGAAAATTTGGTGAATATGTGTGGTATTTATGCATGTAATGAAGCGGAACACTTGCACACGCTATAAATGGATAGGCATGTCTACTGCTGAACACCTGTAAGCCATTTATTATGGGTCACGAAGGTCAAATGATCCCGTGGGCCAATGATTCTCATTTTCCATCAATGGCAAAGTGAACCGACCCAAGCCCATGCTTCAACTATATAATTATAAAAGTGGCAGGCTTTCAGAATGCATAATGAAAAGTTCGTGCGAAAATTTGAGAAGTTAGAGTAGCTCTACCGAGGAGAGAGTTTGCATGTCGTCGAAGGATTTTCGATTGGCTAATTATATATCTGTTGTAGCATCGGGCTTGCAAACACCTGACACGAGCATATGTTCTACTGTACTTTTCAAGTTCAGGCAGTGCTGTATAGCTCCTGATGGCAGCTGATCTGCATTGCCGATGGACACCACTTTTTGTTATTGGAGAAACTACTTGCCTCCAGCAAAAGTTAAATACCGGTGAAAAAGTATACATTATGCAAAAATGCATAAAAGAAAATGGTACTGTCCCATCTTCAATTACCGCCCTCCGATGGACCTGAACCCAGGTCAAGGAGCATGATAGATGGACGGTCTACCGACCCTATTGTCGGACTCTCCAAACGGCGAAGATAGGCAAGTGGTATAATTATAAACTAACAAGCAGTTTCATATTAACAATTTTTGAGAGATGGAGGAGTACATTGCTAGGCTAACAATGTATATAATGCTTTAAGGTTAGCTGACCAGTCTATGTCCCAGCTTGCATTATATGATAAAATAAACTCCAATAGCTTATGCCTACACCATCTGACTTTCAACTCGACTTAGGTATATAACAGGTAATGACACAAACTGTCACATGGGCAGGCAACAAACGCAAATAATTAGGAGTACAAACAAACAGCAAACCTGATAACCTCAGAAGGCTTCCCAGTGGCGAGTAAAATCAAGTGGCGTTTGCCAGAGTAAAGTAAACTAGTCTGTTCCGTAGATCTAAAGACTAATATCTGAGAACCTAACTTGCCTCGTATAAGTTTTACGAGTAATGGCGTGAGTCACACCGCCGCAAGCACACACACACACACACACACACACACACACACACACACACACACACACACACACACACACACACACACACACACACACACACACACACAACAAAATCTCCGTATATACCCAAGATTCCGTCGTATTTGAGTAATACATCCACTCTTACCTCAAATCACATGTAATGTAGTTCCTAATCTCGTTAGAACTGCTTTCATATTATGATGGGAAGATATTTTTTCATTAATGTGTTACAATGTGGACGGTATTCAGTTTGGCCTGATAATAATTAATGGATGAAATGAAGTGCAGGCAATTATCTGTGACGCCAGCGATGTAGTGAACTCCTGTTTCACTACCAAACTGCTTCATCACAAGTACACTCTGGCTCGAGGATGTTCGATTGTGCTGCCGCCTGTCAAGAGAAAATATTGGTCCTCGCCTGGTCTAAAATTTACCGCCGCGTGTTTACCTCTACAGGAAGGATGCCTTTGTGGTTGGACTATTACAGAGGTGACTGATACAGCATGTGTAGATACAAGTAAAGAGGTTTATTTTTCGGAAAAATGTATTCATTGTATTTTTTACATCAGTTTATATCATTCTCTGATCAGTCTTATCGTGAAGAGGTGGCAGATTAATAACAACATTTATTGTTACTATTGTTCATGTGCTACCCCAGGCTTTCGGACAGAGCAGACCCATCAACTGCAGGGAAGCAACCGGCCCTGCAGGGCCGTCCCCTATTATAAACCAATGCCCCCATGCGGCTTACTGTACATTGCCTCGCCTCAACGAGCTGCAGTGATTCGTATGGAGGTATGGTTCCTCAATCCAGTTAACAGGAGCATAATAGTAGGTTCCATCTCGCCCCGTTATTTGGCTATATGGTTACCACACAACATTGCAAAGACTTTAACAATTTACAGGAAACCCTTTTGTTTGTCACTCAGTGCAGAGCCACCTGAAGTGGAGGGAAAAATAATAAATACTGAGAGAAAAGATGGGAGAAACAGGAAGAGATGATGACAGTCACAAAAAATGAATGATATACATGAAGGAAAAAGTAGGCAGCACTACATCAAGTGACTGAATGATGTCCATCCCAACCTACCACCAAATATGAACACAAATTTATCTGCGAAGGCAGGAACGAACACTAAATAGTTCATAAGTAATGTAAATTACATCGTAGGAACCATTGCATTACATTAATTTAGGCGTAAAATTAATATTGATCCCGTCAAGTCTGCACCAACTGTAACAGAAAAATCAGTTAGATGGAAGACACATTACAAAACGAGAAAGATAACTTGTAGCGAAAAACCTGAGAACTGATTACAATGAACTCACATTTCCAGCTTACGTATTCTCTCTATTCTCGTATTGTTCATATTACGGAGTATATATATATATATATATATATATATATATATATATATATATATATATATATATATATATTGAAGGTAAATGAGAATAAGAGTAAAGTGATGACGTGTACGAGGTCGGTAGGAGGATGAATATAGTTTTGAATGGTGAGTTGCTTGAGGAGGTAGAGTGTTTTAAGTATTTAGGGTCACATGCTGCTGTAGATGGAAGAATAGATGCAGAAGCGAATTTTAGAATGAATGAAGTAGGAAAGGTACTGGGAGGAATGAAAAAAGTATTTAGATATCGTTCGCCTAGAATGGATGTAAAGAGAAGGCTGTATGACGGTGTTGTCATACCGACTGCGTTATATGGGGCTGAAACATGGAATATGGGTGTAGCAGAGAGGAAAAGTTTGAATGTAATGGAGATGGGTGTCTGAGGAGCATGTGTGGAGTGACGCATATGGATCGAGTAAGAAATGATGAAGTGCGAAGGAGAACTGGAGTTGTTCGGGAGATGGCAGATAGCGTTGAGTGGAGGGTGTTGCGATGGTTTGGGCATTTGGAGAGAATGGATGATGAGGAATTGGTTAAAAAGATAACTAGATCTGACGTGAGAGGTGTAAGGCTGAGAGGGAGACCACGAATAGGATGGATGGACAGTGTGAAGAGAGTGTTGGATGCAAGAGAGATGTCTGTTGAGCAAGGAAGAGTGGCTGTGCGTGACAGAAATGATTGGAGAGAAATTGTGAATGAATAAACGATGATGCAGCCCTGAGGGGATATTCTCCCACATTTGATCTGATCAGCTGATCAGGTCAGGTGCGGGTAAGGGTATGGGTATATGATGTGGCAGGGGCCACCCAGTTCTGCCGTCGGGCCCTGCTGCGGATGTCACTGATTGCACTGCCCAGCTGACTCTCGTGCGGTGTGGTGCGGTGAGGATCTATCCTTCTCCCCTTTGGAGCTAAGATGCGAATGGATGTGTTTGAGTGGATGAGTAAATTGGGAGTGTGTCGTTCTGTCTCGGCTACCTCCCTTTCCTTGGGGGAAGCAGCCTAGGTGTATATATATATATAGGTATATATATATATATATATATATATATATATATATATCTATATATATATAGAGAGAGAGAGAGAGAGAGAGATTTATAGATACATAGATAGATAGATAGATAGATTGATTGATTGATAGATGATAGATAGATATTATATATATATATATATATATATATATATATATATATATATATATATATATATATGCTATTATTTGAGAGACAGAATTTCTATTCACGGACAAACTGACACCATGCAAAAAGAATAAAATAATAATGTCATTTCAATTATTTGGTAACATGTCAGGCATCAGAGAGCTAATGATCGAAACGTAGAAAAATCATATCAGAATTCATTAAGATTTCAAGCGTTCTTTTTTAAAAATCAGCTGATTAAATTAATCATATTTAATCCTCTTATATGCAGTTTCCCCCAAAAAATTCATTAATGCTGAGGAAATACTGCCAATTTGATTTTGAAGAATGAAATTATTTTTGCTTGATCGTGACACTGGTAATCCGTCTGCCTTGACAATTTTATTCGGCTGTTCAGTGAGCTTGAACAATGCTAAAAATACCGGCGTTTGTATGGCAACGCTACTTGTGTCTTAATTGTCTGTCTAGCTACGTTCTGTTTTTCCAGTTCTTATTTTGCTTCCTCGAGACGATTTTTTTCTCTTTTTTTTTTCTGGAAGTGTAGAGTTCGATAATGAATACCAAAACTGCAGGGCCTTCACACCGGTATTCAGTCAGTATATCTATATATCTAACTATTTATGTTAATCTATATATATGTATATCTATATCTATCTATCCATCTATCTTTCTAAATGTATATTTATATTTATGTATCTGTCTATCTATCTTTCTATCTATCAATACACACACACACACACACACACATATATATATATATATATATATATATATATATATATATATATATATATATATATATATATATATATATATATATATACATATATATATATGTATATATATATATTCTGTGGACAATACAGGGGGGTGGGGGTATGGTGGCAGGAGACTGGGGTGTAGTATAGAGTAATGGGCGCGGTGCAACAAAACAGATAATGTATATATGCCAAGGTCTAATCTTAATCTGGAATACCGACACGCAACAATAGGCCTTCATCCAGGTCCATAATACTGTACTGCTGGATGGACAGGAATACAGGCGAGAAAATTATGCCCGAGACCCTAGCAGCAGAGCTTGTGCATTTGCAGCTGCAGGTTGGTCATGCTAACTACTACACCCCCGGTTCCCACAATAACAGGAGAGACCAGAGACTGCAACAGTAGGGGACATACGTTACATAATATTTCATTTCTGTTGCCTGTCATTTTCCTTTGTTTAACAGTATGACTAAGATGCGAGAAACAACTTTTTTCTTTCTTCCGTAGATGATTCTCTTTGTTATGAGGCTTCACGGAGGAAAGAGGAGGACATACATCAACTGCAAAGCAGATACTGTGGATTGTTGCCAACTTTTGTTTTTGACTGTACGTAGATAAACCAAGCCAACTAGCCTGTGGAACAAGAAAATTATCATAGATGTCATACGTGCGATGTAGACGCAGTGGAATATCACAATAAACTTTTGCCCCCGACTGACCAAGAAAGGAATCGTGGAGTTGGTAGGGAAATGGCTGGGAGGTCAGGGTGCAGGGGAAGGAAGGGAGTGGTAGCATTAAGGTTATCAGTGGACATTATCCTGTGCTTAACTCGCATCAAGCATCAATAAAGTCTCTACATTATGTGGCATAATTACTGGCTATGTCAAGATCAATGCATACGAATATCTATGAGGTGTTTCTGTGATGAAGAATATTTATATTAATCATATCGGAGGAAATCATAGACCTGAGACGAAGAATAAGGTGGATAAAGAAAATGGAAGTGTACATGGTAAGATGAAGATTATTATTCATTGAAAAGATAAAGTGAAAGAATATAATATGAAAGGAAAACATGGAGTATTAAATGGAAAGATATGGTGGAAGAGCATATACAAGGATAAGATGGAATATTAAATGCGAAGGTATCGTGGAAGGGCATATAGAATTGTTAGGTGGAATATTTAACGGAAAGATATACAGGAGATTATGGAAAGATAAGTCAGAATATTAAATGGAAAGATTAAAGTGGAAGAGCAAAATATGAATGTACAATGTGGAATCTTAAATGGAAGGATATGGTGGAAGTGTGTATGGAAGGATAAGGTGAAATGTTAAAGGAAAAGATATGTTGGAGGAGTAAATTGGGGGATAAGGTGGAGTATTATATGTTAGGTGGAAAATTAAATGGCTGGAAAGTTATGGTGTATATGAAAGGGTAAGGAGAAATGTTTAATGGAAGAATTATAATAGTGGAAAAGTTTATGGAAGAAATTAGTAGAAAAGTATATGAAGGATGGAAAATTTGTTTACGCAGTTATTTTTTTTTTTTTTTTCTGGGTTGTGAAAATATCCCAGAGATGAAAGACGAGGAAGGTTACGGCAAGTTATATTTAAGAGTAAACAGACAAATTAAATTAAATAACACATTTAAAGATGGAAGAATTTAGTAAAACACAAGAGATCAAAGTAAATGGACTCATTATAAGACTGAAGAGTTTAGTAAAAAGAACCAATAAAAATATGGATTAATTTAGTAAATAGAACACATTAATAGATGAAAGAAATTAGTAAGAAGATAGATCTTAATCAAACAACACATTAAAAGACTGAAGAATTAGTTTTTCAAATTAATTAAAAGATGAAAGATTTTGGTAAAAGGAACATTAAAAAAGCAGGTCGTCATTAAGGAAAGAAGGCGTTTCAGTTCTGATGAATATTTATAGTGATATCAGAGGAAAACAGCAGTGGAAGACGCAAAATGAGATGGAAAGATGAAGGGTAAGAGTATTCAGAAGGATTATAGGCATTAATATGTCATAACACAATAGTTAATAGTTATATGCATGTATAGTATATATCATAGCATTAATATATATCATAGCACAATATTATGTACCACATAAACAGCATACAATGCCTAGTGTTCACGTGGAAACATACACATTCTCTGGTCAAATGCAAACACATTGTATGGCAAACCCATATCGGACAATCACATAGGTAACTGAAGAAAGCCAGTTAGCTCATGTGGACAGATATGTACTGGACTTTACACACACACCTGTCGGGCAGAATATGTTCCCAGAAATCGGAAGTGAAAATTAGAGAGCCACAGAGAGAGCCAGAGAGCACCAGTGAAGGCTGTCACACTGACTCAGTCAGGACACGTCAGTCTGTCCATCATAGGAGTAAGCAGTGAGCTAATATAACTGAACAATATAACTGTGTCGCAATATAACTGTGTCATAGCAAACCCCTTCACCCCAATGTGAGTATACTTCATCTTCACTTACAATAAAATTTTCACTCTATCCAATGCCTTTCGACTTTATATTGGTTGCAGCCCACATTACTTGTGACAGAGGTGCCTCGCCACTCTTATAAATACAATCCCAACTTCTAGCCATGACTGTTATCTACGTTTGTCAGCAGCAGTAATCTACGATACACTACAATACCGACATCGTTGTCAACGATTCTCTACAATATCCAATTAATACCTAGCTGCTTACTTACCTACCAAATCTATCTATCGACACTGGTGGCTGCAGTGGGATTCGTACCCACATCTCTGGAGTGATTGGACTTCCGTAAGCTACTCGTAACTGACAATCATAATCAGTATTTTTTGTTGCTACTAATCAATTCTTATGACATGTGATTTTAGTTCGAATTAAGGATAAAACAGTATAAAGAGTCGTGCAGGTAATAAGAAATAATACTATCTGTAGGTTCATCACACTAAAGTGTTAGTAAATGATAATGGTGGGGAATTAATCTCTTGAACTTTACGAGCAATGTCTAAACAGTACAGTATAAAAAAGGATAATGTTTTAACCTATCATCCAACTTCCAGTGGATTGGTAGGGAGACAGAATAAAAAAATATTAGATATACTACGCCACATAACGAGAATTATGGAAATTGGGATGATTTGATCCCCAGAGTGGAAGCATCAATTAATTTCGCAGTTAACATGTCTATAGTAGGCACACCTCATTCCATTAATTACGGGGCAAACAAACTTCTCCCATACGAAATATTGGAAGCAAACAAATGCCTATATACAATTATAAAGATTATCCTAATCTTTATGTGAATTCCAAGAGACACACACAAAGTCAAAGGAACAATGAACAATCCAAGGAAGAAATGACGAAATCATTTAATAAGAAGGTAAAAGAATCGAATATCAACATAGGTCATATTGTCTATGGCATCATTCACAATAAAGACAATAAACTGTCACCGAAATTTGAAGGCATATACAGAGTAATCAAGAGAACAGTCAATAAGGTATTAATAAAGTCATCAAATTGCGTAGAAAAACAAATTCATATTGATCATTTAAAAAGCGTCTCAAGAAATTTGGCTTGCAATTATAAAACATTGGATACAACCGAAAAACCTAGTACATACGATGGCAATAACCCGGAAGGAATTAATACATACCAGAATAAGTTACTAACACATACCAAA
Organism: Coenobita brevimanus; assembly: GCF_032717465.1. Classification (NCBI taxonomy): domain Eukaryota; kingdom Metazoa; phylum Arthropoda; class Malacostraca; order Decapoda; family Coenobitidae; genus Coenobita; species Coenobita brevimanus. Next base: position 7,510,884 of record NC_136972.1, on the reverse strand, counting down.
CAGACAAACAGGTGCAACTAATACAGCAAAATACCATATCAAGGCATTTATATGACCTAGGAATCGATTTAGACTCCTTTTATAGGTAAGACATTGAACAGGTCGTGATAACTGAAATGTTCATCATCAGTATCATCATCCTTAGCATGACTTGCTAACACCAGTGGATATAACAAAGATATTCTCTCAGTAGATAAAGATGAGGGGAATTATTCCATAAATTGTCCTGTACATGCTGCTAGCAAGAGGAACTCCTCATTTATACCCTCAGCATGTAGTAAGACAAGGTTGCCTTATCACGCCAACACCCTCTACAGCTAGTGAACAAGACATGGTGCGTAATCAAATCATCTTGAACGTACTGAACAACCTTCCAGTCATGTTGCAGAATATAGACCATTTAGAACTTTAGAGGCTCTTCATCATATGTTCATCCAACACAAGAACTGTCTGAAATCATTAAGTTAACAGAATGGAAGCTAAAACAGGCTAATGCTCACCATTAACTGACACGATCAGGGACACTAACAACATCACAAAATCCCGTAGCAAACGTGGTTTGTTTGAACTAGGAGGATTAGTTCTAGGTAACATTTTTGGACTAGCAACAGAAAATGATTTTGACGAAATAAATAACACATTAAATAAAATTGCATGACTTCTCTTATATCAAAACAAGGTAGCTGTTGCCCACAAGAATGTAATGCTGACGATTGTAAAGAACCTACGAAAGACAGAGAAATCGTCTCAAGAAATTGTGGAGAAAGTAAATGCACTAAAATGAAATAATACACTTTTCCAACACCTCTCAGCTGCCATGGAACATATTGCCGTAATAATACTTCAGTTAGACAATACAAGAGCTCATTATCAGTCTATCATGGAAGGAATTGTTAATGCTGGTAACGGAGTAATCATCATTAATGTACTTCCCATTCACAATCTACGACATATAATTAATCTAGGCATAATTAAACTTGGTTTGAAGCCTTTGTTTGAGGAAGGGAATCTGATGTTATATCATCCATACTTATCAGCAACACTCACACCAAGATCAATAATAGTTCTTGTACCATTCTTAGCAAATGATTTTTCCGCGGTCTATCAACTATGCCCCTTTCCTTTTAAAGAAAGATCACCCATTAGCCACCATCAACACCAAAACAGAAGTCAGCATGGTCTCCAAGAAACAGTACATTGTCACCTTCGTTACTGAAACAACAATTGAACACAAATGTCACCCATCATCGCAAGCAGTTTCATCTAGGTCCTGCGTACATCTTCGCGTTTTGGCCAGCTGAGACAATCCCTTGTGAAATGGTTATCATAAAGAATCACAACATCCATCAAAATTGCAACTTCACATTTGCTCGAGATAAAGTCGTCCACATCAATGCACTGGACATTCACAGTTTTTCTACTTCACTCAAAATATAACAATTTTCGTAACTTGCCTAGACACATCTCCAACCCATACATCAGCTTCCGATTTATACATATCACCGGATTACTGTTCAATACTAACACCACTGCCGACTTTACCTACTTAAAACCACTATGCCATTCTCAACCACACCTACAATACGTCCAACTATTACCCATGATAAATTTATATAAGTGTACACATATTAAGTCAACTTCACCTAAGTTTGAAACCATGCAACTGGTCAATCAAACAACGCAACCTTGGGAGGAATATATTAGGATTATGTTCAATCCATCTTCCAGTATGTTTGTAGCCCAACTTATATATTATCCTTATAAATTTCTCCATCTTAATTGCTATATTACTATTGGTTACGCGCAGAACCCCAGCTGGAATTACAAACTTGGAATCAGCTTTCAATGGCCATGCCTTACAAGTGAGACCAACTGAGTAAATACTGTAAATACTGTGTGTGTGTGTGTGTGTGTGTGTGTATGTGTATATATATATATATATATATATATATATATATATATATATATATAGATAGATAGATAGATAGATAGATAGATATAGATATAGATAGATAGGTAGATAGATAGATATAATATAACAAAATATGGGGTTACATACAGTACGGTATTACTTTAAATATGCACTGCGCATGAGGAGCTAGAAACCTGGGGCTAGGCAAGTTGATCCGGACATTTAAGATGAGAGTGACAAGCTTCAATCATCCCTGAGTGGCATTACGTGAGCAATAAACCCCAACCACTCCTTGGATATAAACGTTCACCAGCTTATCCAACTGGAGTGCCATAATTACCCACTAAACCACCAGGCGCCAAAAATTGGTTATATGTTACCACCCAGCGCAGTAAGTGGTTCCCTGGTGTACAGGAAACCATCTGGCTTGTCACTCAGTGTAGAGTCACCCACAGGCAGAAGGGAGAGGAAAGAATGAAAGAAAGAAAGACTCAAGAGGGAGTGAAGCCACCTGAAGGCAGAAGGACAAGGAAAGAGTGAAGGAAAGAAAGACAGAAGAGGATAGAAGGAAAGAAGGATGGAGGAGAGGAAAGGGCATACACCCGAAAGCAGCCTACGTCGAGTGAGTGGATGGTGAGCGCCCCCTCCTACCACTACCACAAAATACATGTATCCATTTTATAATATGTTACCATATTACTATGTCTCATATAAACAGAGATAAAGAACATTCTTGATACGAATGACTACTGTAGACTTGCCATTATGTGTGTGTGTGTGTGTGTGTGTGTGTGTATATATATATATATATATATATATATATATATATATATATATATATATATATATATATATTGTTAAATAGCCTATGATTTCATCATCCTTTGTGTAATTTTAACGCTCAGTATGCTGCATGTTTGATCACGAGCGTGTTCTGCCTCAGTCCCCCCCTTCTACCGCTATACTAGAGTAAGTCGTTCTCTCTGTTGTCCAGAGCGGGATTGTCAACTCTATGTCCCCATGGCTTCATTTGCGCGTCCTTATTACAAGTTGTATCAAGCTCTCCTGGCTCCTATATAATGAGCTCAGTCTCTGCATCATTGCCACTTAGATCTGCTCCTCATTTTGTTCACATCTCTGTCCTCCCCTGTACAGATATTATTATTGTGAGTGCTCAAGAAACCTCCAACCATCTAGCAGCTGTGTGTAATTTGAGTATAACTGTTGTTGCATTTTTTCTTGTACTATATAGCATAAGTTTAATTTGTAGGCCTAGTGAAGTTTTTGTAATTCGTGTGGGGTTCTTTATGTCAGTCATTTTTGATAATAGTTTGTATCTGTAATTATTTATCTGGCATTCACTGAGTATTATCTGGTATCTCATTTTATCAGGGCTGACTTAGATAAATTTACTCTTGCTAATTTCGTGTTAATAGAGGCTATTGCAGTTAACCATATATTTAACCTGTTTTTGCCATTACATTATCCTTATGAGTCCTGAATGTTTTGTTGTTAATTTAAGCATTAAACTTTAACTTGTAATTTTACCTAACTCTTTTGTTTTGAACCTGGAACTTTACGGGACAGTAGTGACTCTTCGTATTCTCACTTAAAGTGTACATTATCTTTCTCTGTTCCGTAACATAAATTTGGCGATCTCTTATCAGGATATTCAGGATATTATCATAAGGATATTGCTTGATATTTTGTGACTGTTTCTTATTAATTATGTCTACTATTACTACACTTGATGAAGCCAAGGACTTTTTGTCAAATGTGCAAACAGTGTGTGATATTGAAAATAGAACAAAGAATGAACTTAAGCTTGTTGCTCAACAATTGGGAATTGCTGTTCGCTCTCATCATTCTAAAGATCAGATTGTTGACATGATTAATGAAAGCTTGTTTAATGTAACTCCTCCAAATGAGCAAACGCAGATTGAAATAGCTAAGTTACAGCTAGCCCTGCAGGAGGCTCGTGCTAAGGAGGCGGAGTCTCGTGTTAAGGAGGCTGAATTTCAAGCACGTGCTAAGGAGGCTGAGTCTCAGGCTAAGGAGGCGGAATCTCAGGTTCGGATTCAGGAGGCACAGATACAGGCTCAGGCACAAGTTGAACTTGCCAGGATTCAGGCAGACCATGAGTATCACATGAAACAAGGTGGAACTGGATCATCTAGCTCTGATGATTTTGATGTGGCTAAAAATGTTAAACTTGTCCCTCCTTTTAATGAATCTGATTTAACAAAGTATTTTCAGTTGTTTGAGAGGGTAGCTACAGGTTTTAATTGGCCTAAGGAGTATTGGCCAGTACTCCTTCAAACTGTTCTCACCGGTAAAGCTCAAGTAACTTATGCATCTTTGCCTCAGGATCAGTCTGATAATTATGATGTAGTTAAGAGCTTGATTCTTAAGGCCTATGAGCTTGTTCCTGAAGCCTATAGAGTAAAATTTAGGACAACTTACAAGCAAGATAAGCAATCCCATGTTGAGTATGCAAAAATCAAAGAAGATCTGTTAGAGCAGTGGTTAAATTCTAAGAATGTGGAATCTGATTTTGGTAAATTTAAGCAGATGATTTTGCTGGAGGATTTCAAAAGGTGCATTTATAAAGATATAAGCCTATATCTTGATGAGAAAAGAATAGATAATTTGTCTGATGCTGCAGTTTTAGCTGATGAATATGTTCTCACTCACAAGAGATATTCTAAAGAAAAAGGGAAAGCTGAGAGTAAGTACGTTGCCTCTACTCAGAGTACAGGTAACAGGAAAGAGAATAAGGATGATGTTTCTCAGGAAGAAAATACCAGCTTCACCTCTAGATTTCAGAAAAGTAAATGTACTTATTGTAGTAAGCTTGGTCATACTACGGAGAGATGTTTCAGGAGACAGCGTGATGTGAACAAAAAGGAGTCTTTAAATATTCAGTCAATTGGTCTAGTGTCCACTCTTGAGAGTTCCCAGAATTCTTTAACTGAGTTAACTGAACCTGCTTTGAGGGGTAACTTAAATTCTCATGATGGAGCTCCTCTTTTGAGCAGTAACGTGGGTGACACTCTCAAGAGTTCATGTGCTAATTTCCTGTCTGATGGTTTTGTCAGTCCTCTGGACAGTAATGACAGGAAATCAGTTAAAATATATCGTGATACAGGTGCTTGCCAATCCCTTATGCTGACCAGTGTTCTAGGCTCTAATGTTAATTCCTCTGATGAAACTGTAATCTTACAAGGTGTAGGGAATAATTACTTCTCTGTTCCTCTGTGCAGAGTGAATTTAGAGTCTGGTTTTGTTAATGGTTCTGTTATGGTTGGGTTGGTTGAGACACTCCCAATGTCAGGTGTAACTTTCTTACTTGGAAATGATATTGGTGGAAGTCAAGTGTGTCCAGCTCCTCAGTTGTCTAGTGAGCCAGTGGCTGCGTCCCAGGATTGTGATGTCCCTGATGTGTTCCCTGCATGTGCTGTCACTAGGGCTAAGTCTAAAGTTACTGGTGATTTAGAGGATAATGATGATGATGATGTTATCCTAGCTGACACTTTTCTTGCTAATTTGGACCACTCACCAGATGAGGCAGTACCCCGTAGTGTTGATAATTTGTCTCGTCAAGAGTTGGTTGAGTTGCAGGTTGCTGACCCTGAGTTGAAAGGTCTACCTAACTCTGCTTGCAGTGAGGAAGAGTCAGCTGGTGCTTCTACTTGTTATTATGTAAAGTCAGGAGTACTTATGAGGAAGTGGAGACCCCCAACAGCATCAGCCGACTGTGAATGGGAGGTTGTACATCAAGTTGTCATCCCTCGTGTTTGTAGGCAGGATATCATTCGAGTGGCTCATGATTCCAGTTTGGCAGGACACCTTGGAGTGAGGAAGACTGTGGCACGCATTTTGAAACACTTCTACTGGCCAGGTATCTTCAGGGATGTTTCCTGGTATTGTAAGTCTTGTCACACCTGTCAAGTTGTGGGGAAGTGTAATCAGACCGAAAAGGTTGCACCTCTAGTTCCCATTCCTCCTTTTGAGGCGCCTTTCACCCGTGTGTTGGTGGATATTGTGGGCCCTCTTCCTAAGACTTCTTCAGGATTTTCTTATGTGTTGACCATGATTGATATGGCTACTCGTTATCCTGAAGCCATTCCACTTAGAAACATCTCAGCAAAGAACGTGGTTAAGGAAATGCTGGGGTTCTTCACAAAGTTTGGTCTGCCTAAGGAGGTACAGTCAGACCGGGAAAGTAATTTCATGTCAAACGTTTTCAAGCAGTCTCTGAAAGAGTTGGGCATCACCCAGATCACGTCTTCAGCTTACCATCCCCAGACCCAAGGAGCGTTGGAGAGATATCATCAAACACTCAAATCGATGCTCAAGAAATACTGTTTGGAACATCAGAAAGACTGGGACAAAGGTCTTCCATTCGTTGTGTTTGCTGCAAGAGAATCTCCAAATGAATCACTGGGCTTCTCACCTTTTGAACTACTGTTTGGCCATGAAGTAAGAGGACCCCTTAAGCTACTCAAGGAATGCTGGCTGTAGGAGGAAGATGACGTCAACCTGCTGGAGTATGTGATGAAGTTCAAAGAACGGCTGTCCACTGCTTTACAGCTGGCGAGAGAGAATTTAGGAGCTGCTCAGGAGAAGATGAAGACTTGGTATGACAAGAAGTCCAGGTTACGCCACTTTCAGCCAGGAGATCAGGTTTTGATTCTGCTACCAGTTCATGGGCAACCTCTTCAAGCCAAGTTTAGTGGTCCTTATTTCGTGGAGAAGAAACTCAGTGATGTCAACTATGTCATCGCCACACCAGATCGTAGAAAGAGCAAGCAACTATGTCACATCAACATGCTAAAGTTGTATCACAGGCGGGACGAAAATAATCCAGTCTGCACTGTAGCTGTTCCACCCGAGTCTGCAAGTGAAGCTCTCCCATGCAGTATGAGCCTGAGTGATAGTTTGGGGAAGAATCCTGATATCATGAGTGATCTCCAGACTAAGCTTTCTCATCTACCTCCCAAGGAAAGGCAGGAGTTTTCGGCATTACTGCAGGAGTACTCGCAAGTGTTCCGTGCCACTCCAGGAAGAACCACTGTGTTGATGCATGATGTCGATGTTGGAGACGCAAAGCCAATTAAATTGCCTCCTTACCGTGTGAACCCAGTGAAAGTTCCTCTTATCCAGCAGGAGCTTGGCTACCTGTTGGACCACAAGATGATTGAGCCCTGTCAGAGCGAGTGGAGTTCTCCTGTCACTCTAGTCCCTAAGCCAGGTGGGTCACAGAGGCTTTGTATTGACTACAGACGTGGTAATCAGATAACTAAAACAGACACTTACCCTCTCCCTCGCGTGGAAGATTGCATAGACAAGATCGGAAAGGCTAGGTACATAAGTAAGTTTGATTTGTTAAAGGGATACTGGCAAGTACCTATGACTGAACGTGCTAGGGAGATCTCATGTTTTGTAACACTAGGAAAGGCTTTTGCATGTTCTGTAATGCCGTATGGTATGAAGAATGCACCAGCCACATTTCAGAAGCTCATGAATGTTGTAACAGAGGGTTTGGCAGGGTGTGTTGTTTATATTGATGATGTATTAATCTTCAGTGACAACTGGAAAGATCACCTATGCCATGTCAGTAAATTTCTTGACCGTTTAGTTCATGCTAATCTTGTAGCTAATTTATCAAAGTGTGAGTTTGGTCAAGCTAAAGTTCAGTACCTTGGGTATGTAATTGGTGATGGACATGTTGCACCAGCAGGAGCTAAGGTTCAGGTTATAAGTGATCTTCCCAGACCTAAAAGTAGGAAAGAGCTACAAAGATTTTTGGGAATGGTAGGTTATTACAGGAGATTTGTTCTTAACTTTTCTATTCTTGTATCACCACTTACAGACCTACTGAAAAAGGGAGTTAAATTTGTCTGGACCGATAACTGTGAATCCTCTTTCAACAAACTTAAAGCTATTCTATTAAGTCAGCCAGTGCTCGCTACTCCAAATTTTGCTAAGCCTTTTAAGATGGCTGTTGATGCAAGTGATACAGGAGCTGGGGCTGTTTTGCTGCAAGAGGATGATCAGGGTATTGAACATCCTGTATCTTATTACAGTAAGAAGTTCACTCCACCTCAAAAGAACTACTCAACTATTGAGAAAGAGCTTTTGGCCTTGATTTTGGGTTTACAGCATTTTTCATTTTATTTGTGTTCTGGTTTTGACCCCATAGTCATTTATACCGATCATAACCCACTGAAATTCCTTAGTAAGTTTAAAGATAAAAATCAGAGATTGACAAGATGGAGTCTACTTCTTCAGGAGTATTCATTAGACATACAACATGTCAAGGGGAAAGAAAATGTTATTGCAGATTGCTTATCTAGACTTTAGACAGATTGTTTTAGAGTAATAAGAAATTTCCTTTGTAAATTTCTTTTTCTTTGTGGGGAGGTGTTACATAGCCTATGATTTCATCATCCTTTGTGTAATTTTAACGCTCAGTATGCTGCATGTTTGATCACGAGCGTGTTCTGCTTCAGTCCCCCCCTTCTACCGCTATAGTAGAGTAAGTCGTTCTCTCTGTTGTCCAGAGCGGGATTGTCAACTCTATGTCCCCATGGCTTCATTTGCGCGTCCTTATTACAAGTTGTATCAAGCTCTCCTGGCTCCTATATAATGAGCTCAGTCTCTGCATCATTGCCACTTAGATCTGCTCCTCATTTTGTTCACATCTCTGTCCTCCCCTGTACAGATATTATTATTGTGAGTGCTCAAGAAATCTCCAACCATCTAGCAGCTGTGTGTAATTTGAGTATAACTGTTGTTGCATTTTTTCTTGTACTGTATAGCATAAGTTTAATTTGTAGGCCTAGTGAAGTTTTTGTAATTCGTGTGGGGTTCTTTATGTCAGTCATTTTTGATAATAGTTTGTATCTGTAATTATTTATCTGGCATTCACTGAGTATTATCTGGTATCTCATTTTATCAGGGCTGACTTAGATAAATTTACTCTTGCTAATTTCGTGTTAATAGAGGCTATTGCAGTTAACCATATATTTAACCTGTTTTTGCCATTACATTATCCTTATGAGTCCTGAATGTTTTGTTGTTAATTTAAGCATTAAACTTTAACTTGTAATTTTACCTAACTCTTTTGTTTTGAACCTGGAACTTTACGGGACAGTAGTGACTCTTCGTATTCTCACTTAAAGTGTACATTATCTTTCTCTGTTCCGTAACAATATATATATATATATATATATATATATATATATATATATATATATATATATATTATTATCCTCCCATTAGCTTATTATCAGTCATTTACAAACTCTTCACTAAAGTCCTTACGAACAGAATAACAACAATTTTGGAGGAAAACCAACCTCGTGAACAGGCAGGATTCCGAAGTGGGTATTCGACCTGATCAGCTACATACAATGAATCAGCTAACTGAGAAAACTACAGAATATATTACGCCACTGTGCTTAGGTTTTGTTGATTACGAATAGGCTTTTGATTCAGTGAAGCACATAGCAATTATAAATTCATTGCGAGAACAAGGAGTGAATGAGAACATTGTAAAACTGCTCGAAAACATATATAAAGAGGGAACTGCTACAGTTAAATTACATAAACACTCTGAAAAAATTAAGATTGAGAAGGGCGTGCGTCAGGGAGATACAATTTCACGAAAATTATTTACAGTATGCCTAGAAAGTATTTTCAGAAAGCTAGACTGGGAAAACAAAGGAATGAACATAGATGGAGAAAAGTTAAACCATTTAAGATTTGCAGATGATATTGTCCTAATCTCAGAAAAGCGGAGGCATTGCAAGAAATGTTAAATGACCTGAACAGAGAAAGTTTGAAAGTAGGACTGAAGATGAACCGGAGTAAAACTAAAGTAATGTTTAAACCACAAACACCAAAGATCGTCATCAGATTATGCGATGAAATTCTTGAAGAAGTTGAGGAGTACAACTACTTGGGACAAATATTAAATTTAACGAAAGATCATGAGAGCTAAATAAAAATACGCATTACAATTGGATAGAAAGCTTTCGGTAAACACAGAGACATTATGAAATGTAGCTTGCCAGTTTGTATGAAACGAAAAGTATATAACGAATGTATAATTCTAGCTATGACGTATGGTTGTGAAACCTGGAAACTGACAAAATCAATGGAAAATAAATTAATCCGTTCTCAGAGAGCAATGGAAAGGTCAATGTTGGGAATATCTTTAAGAGACAGGAAAAGATCAGCTTGGGTGAGAGAGAAGACTAAAATCAAAGATATTATAGAAGTTATAAAAAAAAACAGAAATGGAGGCGGGCGGGCCACGTAGCAAGAATATGGGATAACCGATGCAGCAAGAGGCTGACTGACTGGACACAAAGACATTGTAAGCGTAGCAGAAGAAGGCCAAACAGGAGACAAGAGATGAAATAGAGAAATTTGCAGGGAAAACGTTGCAAAGATTGGCTCAGTCACGGAATTCGTGGAAAAGGTCGGGGGAGGCCTTTGTTCAGCAGTTGACTAGTTATGGCTGCTGCTGCTTATATACTGTATATATATATATATATATATATATATATATATATATATATATATACCAATTTTGTTTCAACAATATTACTGTGTTCCTATAATTACGTTACTATATTCAATTTTACAATATTATAAGAGATACCATGTATTTACATTAATTTGATTGCTTGATTCTTTGACAAGTAGATTAAAAGCAATGTAACATATTTCTGTGTACTGTGTAGACTGTAAAGTTTGGTCGTAGATACGACAGTCTGGCGTGACCAAGCGATATACTGTATAGGTATTAATATGCCATAACACATAACACAATATGTAACTGTTTCAGGCATGTAGTTGCAGGCAATAGTATATACCATAACACAATATGTACCACTTGTACAATAAGCAATGACTAGTGTTCATGTGGAAACATACACATTCTTTGGTAAGAATGTTAACACACTGTTAACACATACCAAACAATCACATGGGGTAACTGAAGAAAGCCAGTTAGCTCAATTGGAAAGATTAGTACTAGACTTTACAAACCCACCTATCGGGCAGAATATGTTCCCAGAAATTGGAGGTGAAAGTTAGAGAGCGACAGAGAAAGCCAGAGAGCACCAGAGAAGGCTGTCACTCTGACTCAGTGAGGTCACATCACTCTGTTCGTCGTAGGAGTAGGCAGTGAGATAATATAACTTAACAGTATAACTGTCACAATAGAACTGTGCCACAGCAAACCCCTTCACCCCAGTGTGAGTATACTTCACCTTCACTTATAATAAAATTTTCAGGCTATCCAATGCCTTTCGACTTTATATTGGTTGCAGCCCACACTACTTGTGACAGAGATGCCGTGCCACTCTTATAAATACAATCCCAACTTCAAGCCTTGACTGTTATGTACGTTTGGCGGTATCATAGATTAGTAATCTATGATGCTGTACAATTATGACATAAGTGGCAATGCTTCTCTACAGTATTCACTAATTACCTGCCTAACCAAAAAATCTACTTATCGACAGGACTATACAGTAACAGAATATTGATTCTCTAATGTTTCCATAATCACTTTTGGTTTAACCCCCTGCATGCCAGTGCCGTTTTAAAACGGTCTGACATATTTCCGCAGCCAGTGCCAGTGCTGTTTTAAAACAGTTTAAAATAAAAACCTTCACTGTGACCGCATTTCTCAAGATTCATGGGTAAAAATTAACAGTCATGTAAGGTAACTGTTCCTCTACCATCCCCCAGGCTGTCAAGGCCATACACTCACTCGCTCCCCCCCTCATGCTCGCTCTGCCTCACTCTGCCTGTGTGCCTCACCCAGTTCTGTACATAGTGAAGGCATTTTGTAAATATTTTCATGTAAGTGTAAGTTGTAATATTTCTTGTAAGTGCAAGGAGCATATAGTGAAGTTAAGTTGTAAATGCCTTCTTGTAAGTGACAGGACTGTATGTAATGAAGTCAGGTTGTACCTATCTTTATGTAAGTGTAAGATAATGCATTTACAGTGAGAAAGACATGCAAATTGTGATAAATGCTGAAGTAATAAGTAATCAGAAAAGTGTACTGAACATTGCTATACCTTCCCGGCATAAATTCCTAAGCATACCTTACACAGAAAACGGCTTTCTCTCACATTCGTAGTAAGTGTGAGAGAGTGGCTATACCTGTACATGAGTATGCAGGATCCAATAAAACTGATTTCCAAGCCTCAGTGAGCATTTTAATGGCGAAATTCGTTGTTTCCACATCAAAATCTATCATTTTAGCCAAAAAAAAAAAAAAAAAAGGAAAAATGGCTGGCACTGGGGTGACCCACAGGACTGAAAATAGCCACCACGTGGCAGGTTAATAAAATTGTATGGCTCAGGTTGGAGAAGAATGGTAGATTTTTGCCGACTGTGGGATAGTTCTTGGTATAAAGAAATATAAATGGAAGCAAACAGCCTTGAAAGGACTTAATGGTCCTTTCAAGGTTGTTTGTTGTATAGAAGACTGACTGACATCTAATTGTATAACTGAAGATGATGCTTAGACACATACGGACTTCCACAGCTGAAGAAACTCCTTCCTGTGGCTGGTGGTTATTTGAAAGGCCAGCTGTCTCTTTTCCTCACTCCTCATGAGCATCTCACTAAAGACAGTTGCCAACTTGACTCCGCATCAGCACAGTTGTTGGATACACTGACTGCGATGCCCCAGCTGCGGTGCTCCTCGAAGTCCTTCAGCTTCTTGGGAACTTCCATCTTAAAACATTTGAAGAAATTTTGTGTTCGGATCATGATGAAATCAGCAATCTTCTCGTCTGTGGGATCTCACAATGCTCGTGGATCCACCATCTTTGCCCTCATCTTTTGATGAGGCTTCTACTGAAGGTTTTGAAGCATCTGAGCTTTTTTGTACCCAGGCACGAGGTTCGAGAACAAGTGAAAGCCTGTGAGATCCTCACTGAGGTGCCAGCCATGGTACTTTTTAACTCTGTGCATCCCACTTCCTCATCCACCTGGCTCATGTTGATCTGAAGTGCCTTGACGAGAGCTGGATTATTTACGGATGCATCGATTCCAGCGGGCGACGAGTACCAAGCTCGAAGGTACACTGTGACCGAGTAGACATTAATCCACTTCAAGGCTCATTCCTTGTAAGGGGTGAAAGGGAATTGGTCCCAGAACATGTAAATGTTCAGCGAGTAGATCAGCCACCCCATCAATCTGGCCCTTCTGTATGCTCATGGATGGTGAATTCCACTCTCAGAGCGATTCCTCACTTCAGGGAGAGGATAATTTAGGAAATGGAGTGCATGCTCAAGGTATTCCCTGTATAAATATCCGGATGTCCAGTATCCAGACTCCCCAGTGTCCAGACATTTTGGGATCAGGCCTTCGGAATCCAAATATGGCAAAAAAAATCTGATATTCTTTCACCCGCAATTTGAACTTGGCACCTGGCATGTACCAGCTGTGTTTTGCTGCGTAGTTCTGCCAGTGTCAAGTAGGGCGATACTGCCTCCTCCCCATTTCCTACCTACCCATCATCATGAGTGCACGCTCCTCACGACGGCCGCCCATGTCCTCATTTTTGTGGTGGTGCCCTACCTCCAGCAGGTCCTGTTGTTCCTCTGCTGCCTCTTCCTCGTGTGTGTGTGATGATGGCCCCACTGCTCAAGAAAAGGAAACGAGTGGTTCTGACTCTGGAGAAGAAGAGGGAGATATTGGAGAAGGTGGATGCAGGATGATCGACATCATGCATCCTCCATGAATTCAATGTGGCCCATTCTACCTTGTTTGATATTAAGAGATCCCGGGACAAGCTCACACAGTACACGTCTGACTTTGCATCAAAGACCAAACGCAACGTGGAGAGGAAGGTTATGTACACTCTCTGGATTGCAGAAATCGACTGCTTCACATTGATTTGATACCAACAATAACACGCTCCTGGTGTGCTGGTGCGTGATGTGGAGTTGAAGGTTACCGCTGAGATGTTCGCAAGGTTACATGACACCCCCACAGACTTCAAGGCATCTGAGGGTTGGCTTTTCGCTTTCAATTTACAGCATGGCTTTACCAACCGTATGGCCCATGACGAAGCTCTGGACGCCAGCAAGAAGGAGGTAGAGGAGTTTCAGCCGAAGGTGAAGGGCTTGATTGACAGGGATGGCCTCACTCTTGGTTAAGTCTACAACGCTGACAAAACTGGTCTATTCCATCGGTTGCTGCCAACGAACACCCTAGCAGAGGAGACAGAGAAGCGTGTACCTGGCCGCAAGCTCTTAAAGCAACAGATATCTGCTTTGTGTTTTGCCAATGCTAATGGCATCCAACGGCTCAAGCCCGTTTTTGGTGGCCATGCAACAGCCTCGATGTCTTCATGGGGTGATGGATGTTCTTCCTGTCGTGTGGTACCATTCTGTGAAGGCTTGGCTCACAGCCAAGATCTTCAAAGACTGGTTTCACCAGCACTTTGTCAAGGAGGTCATCCATTATGAGGCGAACACACTGGGAATCCTGCACGACTATATAAAGTCCCTCCTTCTTCTGAACAGTGCACCTGCGCATCCATCCGACAAGGAGTTGGTGGCTGAGAATGGCCGCATTAGGTGCATGTTTTTGCCACCTAATACAACTGCTCTCATCCAGCCAATGGACCAAAAAATGATCGTGGCAACGAATAGGCTGTACCATCGGAAGTTCCTGAACAAGGCGATGGTTGTTTTCGAGGATGAGGACTAGCTCAGGGAGGGACGGGACACGTGAGGCCAGAGGACTGAGAAAAACATTTGCTGCTGCAACATCGCCAGCCATCTACAACTGGGCCAGTGCATGAAGGGAAGTCTCTGTCAAGACTCTGGAAGGTGGCTGATTTCGTTTGCTTCTCGGAGCCGATGTGGTGTACGACTTTCTAGATTTTGATGTGGATGACTTCCATGCACGTCTTCGTGCAGCTGGCGACGACATTGATGTGGACGAAGTGCGTGAGTGGTTCGATGACAACAAGGGTGATTCTGGGTATCAGATCATGTCTGATATCGAGATTGCATCTTCAATTGCCAGTACAAGTACCCAACTTGAAGATTCTGATGAGGGCAGCGACAATGATGCGGACTCCTCTCAGAGCACCACTATTCCAGCCATCCCGAAGCTGAGTGCACTCCAGGAGCACGTTGAGTTCATTCTTGACTACATAGAACACCTGGACTGCAACAGGGAGATGGGGCCCCTGGGACTTGTGGAGGAAGTGTGAGCTTTCAGGCAGTGCAGCATCAATCGCCAGAATCACCGTTCCTTACGTCAATCAACCATTGATGTTTTTTTCAGGCCCGTGACCCCCACCATGCCCAGCTCTGGCTCCACACTGCAGCCTCCCCAAGACAGGCCTTCCACCTCTGAGCCACAGCCCAGCATATCGAGCACGGTGGAGTCGCCACTGGACGTCAGTTTGCGCCTATCTTCAGAGTCGTCTGCAGTGGGTAATCCATCACCACGTCCCAGCGATGCGCCCCTCAGCCACCTGCAACACCTACTCGCAAACTCTGACAGTGAATAAACCCCAAAAACTTGCCAATAGACCACATGGGAATTTACAGCGTTGTGCAATGTAAAGAACATAATGTACATTGTTAAGAAATAAGAATTCAGAGTGCAAAGGATTAAGTACAGAGTGCTATTGTACAGTGGAGAGTTTCAAGTGCAAGAGCAAGTAAGAAAAGAATGTGCAGTGTTAAGAAATTAGAATTCAGAGTGCAAAGGTTTATTTGCAGAATGCAACAGTGGTGAGTTTCAAGTAGAATGCAATTGAGAAAAGAATGCGCAGTGTTAAGAAATAAGAATTCAGAGTGCAAAAGATTAAGTGCAGTGCAACACTGGATTACTGTAGGTGCTTCAGGTGCACCTTATTACTGTCAGAGTCTGAGAGAAGGCGGGTTATTCATTGCGACAGTCACAGACTTGTTGTAAGCACCCTGAATACTGCAAACTATTTTCCATACTCATCTCTAATTCCTCATTCTCTGGTTCCTTTTCATTTTTTTCATGGTTTCTGTCCCTTAATAGTTTGAATAGGGTCTTAAATAGGAGTACGCTTGTCCGGTAGGGAGTTATGTAGGTGGTTTTCTGAGTTAGGCTGGGTTAGGGTCCATAAGTACCAGTTCAGGAGGCAGGTTCCCAGTATCCAGACAATCCCACACTCCGGACATGCCTTTAGCTGTATTACATGGGATATTTGGGAGATTACTATATATATATATATATATATATATCTATATATATATGTTAGGTTGGTCCACAAAACTGAAGTATTTCAAATTCTTGCTCCCAGAGTTACATTAGGTCCCTTTTCCTAAGAAAACTACTATGAGCAAAATTTGGGTTCAATCAGTTGAAATTTATGGGTGGCACAGCTACCCCCAGAAGTCCACGTTCATGGCTTTTGGGTTCCCCCCCCCATATACGTGTACAGTATATGGGTGTTATTGGCTCGTTGGCGAGGGTATCATGGCTGACCAAACCAATCATTGTTCCCCAGCTGAGATTGTGGACTAGTTAGAATCAGGGAACCTCTTTCGGTGCTCATCCAGCACACACCAGAGAAATTGGAGTTGGTCTCCTTTCGTCATATTTCCATTGAAGGTCTGAATGATCATTAACTACTTTGATGATTCCTATGATTCTTTTTGCTTCTTGGAACTTTTCATTCTTCTCCCAGGTGCTGGGGTCATCATCAAGAAAACGGATATCGATCACTAGGGCCTGAAGAAGCTTTAATGAGTCCATTGTGGCGACTTTCTAGTTTCAGTGCAGCTTTGCATTTCCTGAGTCTTCCTTCTCTTAGGGAAGTCTAATGGCCCTTCCTTTTCCCTCATACACTGGATCATGATAACCTTGGTGTCTGGTGCAACAGCTTGATGGAGGAAAGCAAGGGCCAGCAACTCTTCTGATAAATATGAAAAGTGGTTTTCAAACTTCTGAAGAGCTGCTTTGGCCACGTTCTGGTCATGATAGTCCTTTAACTTCTGGATAAGATCCAGATCATTCTTCGGGGCTTGTGGTGGAATGGCAGCTGTGATCCAGCTTTTTAAGTAGACTTTGACTCCAAAATGGGTGAAGGTCTTCAGGTCTTTTGTCCCCCAAGGAGTCAGAATAATTTTATTTCGAAAAGCCACATTTTAATGCGATAACTTTGGCCATCCACCTTGCTTATGAATGCCTGCAGGGCGTTTGAATGTGTAATTTTCAATTTTTTCACCAAGAAAGATCAAAGAGACTTCCAAAAACTCTCTATAATCATCTCGAAAATTTCCAGAGGACGGGTGTTCTTTGGCAAAGGCAATTAGTTCTATTCTGAAAGGTTCAACTTGCTCCTTCATCTCGCCATCATCCTGTGATGTAGAGAAGCTGGATGGATCAATGTAGTCCCACAGAGACTGGAGCCCCGTGAACAAGAGTGGCTCAGGTATAGAAGATGAACCTAGAACTGCTGCAAACACTCCTCCATACATGACTTCCATGCAATGATGCCTACAGGCTAATAGAAGAGTGGTCGACAAAGTTTCTGTTCTATAAGAACGCATCCTCCCATGTTTGTTCCTGTATTTATGCTGTTGTATCTGATGACATTCCGATAATTGGCTTATCTATGTTCGATTCTGAAAGAAGATTATACACTGCAGCTGATTGAGCTTCCCCTGTTCCACATCATGGTTCAGGAAGACTAAGCAGTTTAGGATCACCTGATTCAGCTGAAGAGACAAGGACAGGGAGTCTGTCGACCTTTTCATTCTTGGCAAGTAGATCAGGGATCAACTTTCCATCCCAGTGGACAATTGAAATACTTGGACTAAAGTTAGCTTTGATGGCATGGGTTACTTGACTTCGGTGCCGCTCAAGGTGCCTTTTGATTGAAGAACGAGAGATGTTTACCTCGAAAGATCTTGACCAAGGCTAGGTGGCCCTCCTGTCACTGATGTATGTCCTGTCCAGAGCGGCAGCCAGTCTGGGAGTTTTAATATTCTTCACTGCCTTTTTCTTTAATAGAGTTGGTTCGCTGGTCGATGGTTAATCAATAAGGTACTCTTCATCTTCTCCTTGTGACTCGCATAAAAACTCATCAGAAATCTAGCACAACTTTCTGTGAAGCAGCATATTTTTCTTCTTCAGCTTTCCGTTTCCTGTTTTCCAATTTCATTTACTTCTCAGCAGCTCTCTTTTCTGCCTTGTCAGTCACCATATCTACAGAGACCATTGATCCCACTCTTCACGGTTTTCTTTGTTGGATCAAGAACTGACGGTCTTCATCATTTTTGATTAAGGTCAAAGCACATGCATGGGCAACATCAAAGAGGTTCTCCATTTCTTCCTGAAAGGTTTTCTTTTTCTCTAAAAGGGATTTGCTTTTCCTTCCAGCATTCTTCTTAATCGCTTTCCACTCCAGGTGTAGAGCTTGAATTTTGTAAAGAATGTACTCTTTCCTTTGAAAAGGGATTCGGGCTCTCTCCCAGAAGAGACGCAGTTCTTCAAAAACGGTTTCTGAACTAGGTTTGATCACCTTCTTCAAGACTCGATGATGGTGGAAGAACATGTGGAGGACCTGGCCACGGGAAGGCAACTTGGCTCCAGTGATCGTTTCCTGTAACTATTTAATTAAAATGAACGTTTCTTTGACATTGTGACAATTTCTAAGCAATCTGAAAGAAAAATAATCATTAGATAGTCATTAAATAATTGGTAGATAATGTCTCTTGTAATTATGCACTATACAGTTAATAAAGGGCATAATTGTATTAGTGTATCCGTGCTTAATTCATACAGAAAAAGATAGCAAAACGTTCTTCTTTATTCTCCACACACACACACACACACACACACACACACACACACACACACACACACAGCGTAATTTTCCCCTTCTCCCCGCTCATGCCACTCCCCAGAAATCTAGTATTCCCAGATGGCCAAACTGTAAATCCACAATTTCACACAACGACACTCCAGGTCTACAAAAAAACGGCTTTCAGCCACCCCTAAAAGCTAATCGATTTGCCTCAAATTTTACATGGATTACTTTTTTACTAAAAGGAACCAAATTATAGCCTGGGAGGAAAGAAAATTTAATTTAAAATTTTACCACATTCTCTGAACCATTCTAAATATATATATATATATATATATATATATATATATATATATATATACAGAGAGAGAGAGACAGACAGACAGACAGACAGAAAGACAGATAGACAGATAGATAGATATAGATAGATAGATAGATAGATAGACAGGTAGATAGATAGATCGATATATATATATATATATATATATATATATATATATATATATATATATATATATATATATAGACAGATAGATAGATAGATGTGTGTGTGTGTGTGTGTGTGTAAATATTTGTTACGATTTACGTCAATCTCCTGAAGCTGTAATTGTTTCTGAAATACCGTACACGTTTATGGTGCAGTGGGAGGTGCATGTGTCCACATACCTATCTACCTGTCAAGCACTGTTCTAAATTTTGCTTGATCGAAAAATGAACACTACATCAAAGAGTTCATGGTCAATGCTGTATCATATAGCACGCGCCCACATAGCAGGTGTGGAAAATGTGTGAGCAAATAATACTGTATTTCTTATTACATTTGGCCTTCTGATAAGAACTGGCTGGAACCGCCGAAAGAAAGTTTTCATGAATGTTTTAACAAGGTAGACATGCCATTATTGGCCTACTAATTGAGATAGATAGATAGATAGATAGGTAGATAGAGAGAGAGAGAGAGAGAGAGAGAGAGAGAGAGAGAGACTTTGGGCGCTTCTCAGGCTTGACACTTATGCAGGCCATATCAGGCAAGAATTTTAGCGTACTCACCAAAATTCGGCTGAAGTACTGTTTAGGGTTCTGTTTCGATTCGTTCGCACTAACAAATCAAATTTCCCTAACAGGAGAGGGGTAATGATGACAGATACAGAACTCCCTCAAATTCTTATGACTCATGTTTAGGGAATAAAATCGTTTGGCGTTGGTTGAAATAAAAGATCAAACTTGTCCCATCAGAGGGATAATAATATTGATAATAATAATGATGGTGATGATACTGATGGTGATGATGATGGTGGTGATAATACTGATGATGATGATCGATTTACATAATGCAGCATGTTCATAAATATTGAGTACATCATGTTCTTTTCCACGCCACTCGATCATGTCTTATCTCGTACCATTTTCCCCATTGCAAGCCGTCTTCCTGCATGCACACTACTCGTCCATTTATACATTTTTATTACAATATAAATATTTGCATTACTAAAATTTTTGTATGCTAACATTTTATTTATTAATACAGACTTATTATGTATGGATTGCCATTATCTCCAGTTTTTCACTAAGTTTTTATTTCACTTTTTTTATTATTCATGTAAGGTACACATTTTCGGAACCGATGAACCCACTGAATGGAAGAAATATTCCAATTCTTTCGAAACAGGTAAGCCTTGTCATTCCTTTATACAATTTACTTTTTTTAACATCATTAATTTCTTTTTGAAAGAAGCCTTTTAATCAGTTGCATCACCTCATATCTCTGGGTCTTTGAAAATCAAAGTATAAGACGAAGGAGCATTTATAGAGAGTAACATCTGCGCTAACCAGTTGATTTAAGCGCTGAATATTTGACTTGCCCTGTGATCTTGACTTTCGACAGATTGCTTTCTATATCGGATTTGTTCATTGTTATCTGACTTTTAACCTTTCCAGCAACTGAGTTCCAGACCGGAACAAAACTGATTAAGCTGGCTTTGCCTGTTGTAACCTTGAAATTCTGCATTTCCCTGTGACCTTGACAAGGACTAATTGTTTTCAAACTCGAATATATTTAACCTTGTATTAACAAGAACCCTTCCACAAAACTTTGTGTATTGTGGATAAATCCTATTTAATATTCCCTTGGCATGTCATCATAACATTTGATGTATTGTTTTTAAAAAGTTCAGTCTCTATGGTAATCCTAAACTCATCACCTGAATTTTATTCAGTTCTGGTTAAAAGAGCTATTATTTATTTTTTTACACAGACACACCTGTTGAATTTTGACCTTGCCTTGTGATTTTAACCTTAGACTGATTGTTCTCAAAATAATCTTGTTTTTTGGCAAATCGTACCAGACTTGGTTCAGATTAGATCTCAACTGCTTGGGTTAACCTTGATTGATGACCTTGGCTTTTGACCTTTCCCTGTGACTTTCATTTTTGAATGTTCTCAAAATTCAGTCATTTTATTTTTGCCTTATCCTCAACCCTTCCATAGATTTGGTCGAAGTCGGATAAAAGTAGTACAAGTTTACCCTGCCCTGTCACCATGACCTTTGACCTATTACTTTCAGACATTAATTTTACTCGTTACCTAACCCCATGTCCTTACGTAGTTTTACGTAACTTAGATCAGAACTATTTAAGTTATTCTAATAAAACTCACTCACACAGGTCGAACCTTGATCTTGCCTTGTGACCTTAACATTTGGCTGATTGTTCTGAAACTTAAATCAACTGATTCTTGTCTTACCTTCAACCCTTCCCTCAGGTTCGGTTAAATCTTGATATTTGGAGAACAGTTGTTTATGGTGCTCTTAACCACGACCATTTGACTTTTTTTTTTTTTTTTTCAAAATCTCATTGGTTGATCCTCAATCATTCTAGAAGGTTTTGATGAGACCAAATGAAAACTGATTGAGATGTTTAGTTCACACACACACACACACACACACACACACACACACACACACACACACACACAGAAAGAGAGAGAGAGAATTACAAACAGGCACATCAAACCATAGCACAAGCTCTCTCTCAGTGAGCGTGGGTGAATTAATAAGGTAAATACTTCGAAATAAGGAAAATGGTAATCATATATATATATTTTTTTCATTCGTACTCTGTCTTTCTTCGATAAGCATTTTTGTTATAAAACTTTGCTTTTCTTTGGAAGTCGGAAAACATCTTAAGATACTTATATATATTCTTTTGATATTGATACACTGTGTCATTGCTTCATATAAAATCCACTTTTTCTTCCTGCTTCACGTTCTTTAAGTGAGGCCTTTGACAGCCTATCACTTAATCCTTTCTACAATGAATGAACCCCTAAAATGCTGAAAAATATTTATCACAGCACACCTTTGAGACTGCCTGACTTTGGCAATGCTAACAATTATGTTGAAGTTTCAAATATCATCATTCTTTTAAAAATAGCTTTTAACAATCTTATGCCTAGAAGAACTTCTTAGAAGTCATTAAAAATCAAAGAACTGGGACAAGAATGTCTTCATAATAGTCAAACATTGTCCCGAGTATTTAAATGAGTTTTTTTATCTGTATTTTTTGAGAGAAGCTTCCCTCTGTGCAAATCGATATACCAAAATATATTAAATGTTTCTGAATACTCAAACCTTCCCATTTTTCATAAAATAATCTCGTTTTCTTTAGCATTCATGTTATTTGCATGAAGCTTTTATATTACTAGCATCAACTAAGCTTTACAAGCTGTGGATGTCAAGGACCATATACAGGGTAAATACCTCAAATATAGGCACTTACTACATTTTTCGTAAGTGAATCACATTTTCCTTCATTCTCCATTATCAATTCCTTTAGTAAAATGAGGCCCTTAATTTATCCTCCGAATTGCAAGGGATGTTACTCACCTCACAAGAGCTTTTCTGACCCAATAGGGTCGTGTAGCGTACAACCTTTATTACCTCCCCCGACGAAGCTGGAGGGGTTATGTATTCACACTTGTTTATTTGTTGGGTGGTTTATCCACAAGATAGCTCAAAATGTTATTGATGTATTTCAATGATATTTTGTGGATATGTGGGTCATGGACGTAGAAAGAGTTGATTAAATTTGAGAGGTGATTTGAGTGGCCTGGAACAGGCGCTGCTGTAGGTATGCACTCGCTAAAAACTATACATGACACTATACTGAGTGAGAAATCAAACAGTATTTTTTATTTTCACCTGAACAAAATCCATACTGTATTAGCTCGAACAGAATACCAGATTTGTTATGACCAGGAAAGGGTTAAGACCCATGATGAACACCACTCAGAAGCAGGAAATGAACACTAGGTCGGGTCGAGAAATTTAAATTAAAACATGGATATTTTGATGCCCGAAACACCATATTCACCTAATATAACTGTATTATTGAAAATCGATCAACTCTCCTCCAGCAACTTTATTATATGATTGCACCGTATGAGCGCAATAATATTTAGCGATAATACGAACTTTGGCAGCTTTGACAGTGACGATACTGATTTTTATGGCTTTGTTGCCGGTTACACAAACGAGCTGTGCTTGTCAGACGTTAGTTTTAACTTTTTGCGTTCATTGATACCCTATTTTGGAATGATGACTACCTGCAGCACAAGGGAAAAGGTCAAACATTGCGTATTTGGTTATCATTGTAGTCTTCCAGTGCATCAGCTACCTACATGCAAAAGTGTCATTAGAGAATACTTGGAACACAAAATGACAGATCCATTAAGAAGCGCTCAACCTCACGCTGAAACTATTGCTGACCAAGTACTAGAAATATATGAGAAGGCATCAATTCCTATGGCTGACTACAAGAGCATTGCCATCTGTATGTACTCTGCAAACAAGAAGATTTCAAGCACCTACCTGGAGAAGCTGGCGAGCGGTGATGTGCTATTTAACATCTGTTGCTGTAAATGCTACAAAAATATTGGTGCTCGAGAGGGGTTTGAGTGTCGTTGTGCCAGGGCTTTTAAGATACCTCCTGAATAGTGGCCTTTTTGGGTGGACAAAAACAGTTGTAGGAAAATATACATCGGCAAAGTAGACAAGCAAAAGACCGCAAAAAATTAACTCATTGAAAACAGACAAATGAAAAGAAAGCTTCAAGAAAAGTCAATTCAGGAAGCCATGCGCCATGCATGATGAAGACGATGCAGGAACAGCATGTAGGGATGATATTGATTTTGTAATGTATCAGATGATCAATATGATGATGATGGTACTGAGCAAGTAGAGAGAGGGAAGCAGGGTCAGAACAGATTGGCATATTCTGAACTATGTCGTGTATCAGACCGATGCCAATTGAGCAACAGAGATATATGCTCCATGGTGAATGCTGCACTGAAGGACATGGGTATTCTTGCTGAGGAAAACAAACTTGATCCTAGCAAACTTCGGCGTCAAAGAAGATACTGGAGGGATAGTGCCGTTCAATAGCATCAAAGCGCCATGACAAAGGTAGTCTGTCTGGGTTTTGATGGTAAAATTGACAAGACTCTAAGTAAAACCCTTCATGGTGAGAGGGTCATCATCAGGGATGACTACTTAGTAACTGGCTTCCCTAATGCTGCCTACATAGATCATGTCTCCCCTGAAAGTGGAATAGCAGTGGATATCGTTAAGGAGATCATGTCGGTTGTTCATGAGACCGATTCATCAGAATCACTACAAGCTGTTGTTTGCTATGGCACGAACGTAAATACTGGCAGGAACCATGGGGTGATTCGTGTGCTGGAAACCCAGCTGGAGAGACCATTAAAATGGCTTGTCTGTTACATCTCATCGAATTGGTTTTCAGACGGCATTCTGAAGCCCCTGATGGTGCAATGACGGGTCCAACTGGCTCCAGAGGGGAAGTGGGTAGATCCTTTGAGTTCGATCCAAGTGATTTGACAATTGTGGACTATGAATGGGTGTGCAGAAAAACTTACAGTCTACCAGATGAAGTTCAGAAGGATCTCAGCAAAGATCAGCGATACTTGCACTGTGCATGTCTGGCAGTGCAAGCCGGAGGAGTCGAAGGCATAGTTTTGAAACCATCTGTGCAGCCAAGGCTACTGAACCATGTCAGATGGCTAAGTAATGCCAACCGAACACTTCGGCACTACATGTCAGAAGAACCATCTCCAGTATTTCATTCATTCTCAACTTTTATGCTCCAGCTTGGTTCAAAGTGAGAGTTCGTGTCAGGATGGAGCCAAGAATTTCCTCTATATGGTGGAACTACTGTATTGCGAGAATTCCCACCTGAAGATTAGGGCATCGTTAGCCCAATACTCAGCAGTCATAGTTATTTCTCTCACCCTGAAAATATCCTGCTGTCGGCTGTTCCTGATTATGATTCAAACGTATATTGCATGGCTGTTGCACTCAGCGAGCGCGGGAGAAAGACAGCGATGATGTCAGAGTGTTAAACAAATCTTTAAAGTCAGATTTCAAGGACAAGAACTACACCGAGCTGGTGCAGCTAGACGAATCGTCTCTCACACTCTCTCCACTTTTGAAGACCGGCACAATGGACGACAACCAACCCATAATCTTGGACCAGTGCTACCCTTGTCACTCTCAAGGTGTGGAGCATTGAGTCAAAGATGTAACATCGACCACGCAAAAAAGTCTACTGGCATCAGGCGCGAAATGGCATGCTTCTGCAGCGTATGTGCTCTCGCAGAGATTTCCGAAGCGTGAGAGTAAAAAAAAGACTTCTGATCGGAACATACGTGCCTGGTTCGTAATTACATTTCCTAATGAAATAGATCAGAAATAAGTTACGTGGTTTGTCACTTTGGTGTTTCATATACGTCTGCGATTTGTAGTTTTTTGTTTATATTGGCAGAATACTGTTTGTATATACTGAATACTGGCAAGCAGATGATTTTATGGTTCGTTCAAAGCCAGATCGTGCGAGAAATCCTCTAACATGTATCATATCAAATTCTTAATTTATGTCATCATTTCCTCGGTTTCGGAGTGAAAGTTGCTGGAGTGAGTGTACATAATATTAAAAAACTGTTTGCACAGTGGCGGAGTGACCGTGATGGAACATCATTTCCACCATGTTTCAAACTAGCAACTCTAAGTTCATAGGAATTCGACCCCCCCTAATGAACACGCATAAAAAAGAAAACCGCAACAATTAATTTTGAAATGCTTCAGAAACCAAACCATTTTTATTTTCCAATGGTCTCCCCTCTACCTCCTGTGTCTATTCTTATTTTTCTGTCTGTCTGTCTGTCTGCTCTCTCTCTCTCTCTCTCTCTCTCTCTCTCTCTCTCTCTCTCTCTCTCTCTCTCTCTCTCTCTCTCTCAAATGGGTGCGTGAAGGGAGATTTAAATAAACGCTTTAATATCATATTCAATATCCATTCAGTATGAGATTAGAGCGTTTTTATAAATCCTTCTTTCCTTTAATCGAGGTCTTTTTGCACGGCTTACATTAATACCTTGCAAATTCCCCTCCACCTTCCACTTCTTCCTCTGTATCTGTATCCGTGTCTGTGTCAGCGATTGTTGCGCCAGTATGTGTGTGTGTGTGTATGTTGTGTGTGTGTGTGCACATGTGTTTATGTGTGTGTTTTCGATTGCGTCTTGTTTATCCGCGTCTGAGTCCGCGTCTGTGTATCTATGTGTGTGCTTGTGTCTGTTTCTGTTCATGTGCCTGCATCTCCGTTGCTGCGTCTGTCTGTGTGTTTGTTTTGGCTATATGCATTCCCCTTTCACATACTTTTGGTTATAAAATGTTTTTTTTTTATCAACGTATAAATTCATTAAACTTAGGAGAAACTCTGTGAACTGATCGGGTTGGCTTTACTGTTCAATAACTCCTTTACTACAAGGATGAACCTCTCCATTTTATACTTATTTTCTCCGGGAGATATTATTTATCTTAAGTGAAACTTTTCAAACTATAGGGCTTAGACATAGGCTTCACTAATCCCTTCAGAACGAGGTGTTTCTTTTAAGCTTGAGGCTACAATAGTTAAACATTTTGAATATAATTATCTAACCACATATATATAAATTAGAACACTTCCGAAGCTCTGTCTCTGCCACACGTCTATGCCTGTAAACTGTGCTCATGAAAGCCCATCCAAGCTGAATTTTAATTCTTGTTAAAACTGCATAAGCATTTTATTCCAAAGTTGCCTACATTCTTGCTCGTTACCTGGAGACTCTCTCTCTCTCTCTCTTTCTAGCATGTATCTCATCTCATCTCTCATCTCATCAACCGTTTGAGTGTCCACTGCAGGACCGGCCTATCCCTACCGAATTGGGGACGATACAGCCAATGTATCTCTACCAAGTGGCTTAGGCTGTCTAGTAGATATTGTATGTAGGGTGAGAAGTGCTAGTAAGTGTAACTGTAGTGTTGGAGTGGCTTTGGATGTGTGTATAGTCTGTGAACCAAGTGTAATCGGCCTGGGCAAGCCGTCTGGGTGCAAGCATACTTTATACTATGCGACACTGGTTCAACCACAGCACCCCTTGTGTCTGCCAATGCAGTACGTGGCCAGAAGAATGCTCCCAAAGTTTATCACCCTGGCGGGGCGTGAACCCTCGTTCTTCAATGTACGAAAACGCACAATTTACCACTGTACCACAGAGGCTCCCTAGCATATATATATATATATATATATATATATATATATATATATATATATATATATATTTATATATATATATATATATATATATATATATATATATATATATATATATATATATATATATATATATATATATATATATATATACACTAGCGTGGTCCATAATCTTCAACATGAAAAATTTGCATCAGCTGCTGTGGGATTTCGTTCGTATTGCTTAAAAAATAGCGTATGCAAATTTTCATACATATTTGATAATTTTAACTCGTGCCCCTTCATGTTCAAATTATTACAGTTATGGCGTAATGTTAATATGCCATTGGGTTACCTAGGTCCCCCTCTTTCCAGAGTATTGGCCGGTCACTGAGGGCTTTATCATGGGAACCCAACTCCCACTCATTGTTGGCTGTTTTTTTTGGCTTGTAATTGCTTCCAGCTGTAGCCTTCTTCACATCTGGATACACTTTCCTGTGTTGTTCAATGACCTGAAGAAGAAAGTGCCATTGATCTTCGTTCTTGGTCAACACTGAATTAAACTCTTGAATCAGTGCTACTCCTCTTTCAGCAAAGTCATATGTTACCCGTAGGCCCTGGACGATGCGCTCAGCTACCTTTTAATCCTCACGACTCTCCCATGTGGATTGATCGAATTCTAGGATGAATGAGGAAGGCCAAGCAGTGTGATCTTCTTGGTGTTACTGGTCACAAACCTTGAAATTGTTTTCTGAGTCAGTGCTGTCTCCTCAAGTTTAACAGTTGCTCTCTTTAGTTGATCTTTCCTTCCTTCTTTGTTATACGCTCTCACCATTTTCACTTCTCTTTAAGGCCAATAATTGGATCAAAAATGGCCAATCCAATTGATTGTTCCGACAAATACCACAAGTGACGACCACATGCGTTCAATCAGACTTGTGAGATGTCCTTATCAGGTTCCTAGAGAACCTCAGATCATTTGCTAGAGCTAGAGTTGCTTTTGTTGCCATGAGCCATGATATCAGGTATTGCTTCATAATGAATACAACAAACCGCTTTAGTCCTCGGCCTACTTCAGTGTGATGCTCGTCTGATGATGGAAACGATAGACTTTGAAGCTGTATATAACTTTAACCATCCATCTGCAATGGTAGCAAACACCAGGGTACTTAAACCGCGTTCCACAGGGCGGTACACCACCGAAGACAACAATGGACAGTTCTAGCAGTTCTCGATAATCATCTCAAGGTTGGCTTTATTGCAACTGCATCATACAATGTGCTATGAGCTCATCAAATTGCTCACTATCAATCACCCACATTCCCTCACTGCCATTCAAGGTCTGAAAGCGAGATGGCTCTGAGCTGCTTGAATATGTGGATGCCGGGACCAATGGACGGTCCAAGGCAAATGGCGAAGGACTTTTGAACAAGGATCTCAAAAATGTGATGCCGACAAGCCAGGTGGAGGAGATCCTTGTAAAACTGTTGTTGATTAAGGGTGGAGGGTTAGGCGGGTCGAAAATGGTTGAATATAATTTTTTAAAATATTTGACTTGGCCTGTAGTTCAGAAACTTATTGAATGTCGAAATAAAGACACTGTTAAAGTTTAATATGAAATAAACAATATTTAGAGGTGCCACAACTCCTTTGATTGTTTTATGTGAATTGTCGCAATAAAGCAGCTCTTCGCTGACTCGTCATGACATACAGTATATGACAAGTCACCCAGAACTCACCATGAGGAGGTGGCTGCATATAGAGTTCCACACCATGACCAGCCCATACTCTCTCCATTCTGACATTTACTTTCATTTGTAGTCTGACTTTGTCTCAAATTTGGGCATTAATCCTCTTGCATCAATTATCGTACGGATAAATCCGTCACGTTCCTTCTCTCCACAAACCGAAGCAGAGGCTTCTGTGAATAACCTAAGATGCCTTTCTACTACCTCTGTATGAAAAGGATATCTCTTGGGAATAGCACACAATTTTTCTCCTTGTAGTACAACTTCCAGCTCAGCGACTGTTAGTTTCTTGGTCAGTGGTGGCTCATGTCTTGGATAAATTAGGAAGACAATCACGTCTGTGTAATCCTTGGCATGGAAGTTTAGTTTGGGTAGTACAAACTCTCTGGGCCTTGAACTAGTTTCTGGTTGGTTTCTAGCCACCATGATTCTCTTGAAGGCCGGTTGCCTTATTTCTTTCCTGCTGTCAGAAAGCATAGCAACTAGAATATTCTCCTGGTGACCAAAATAAGCATTCCTCTGAACAACCGGATCTATCACTGACTTTAGACCATCCGACAAGTATCTTGAACCGGATTACCATGAACCGTATGTTTTCTGGTCCATGACTTAATTTCAAACCATGTTGGGGCATGCACCTGCATAATGAATGTGGTTAAAGTAGTCAGTTTTTCGGATGGCTCAGCATTAGCCACCTAAAGTCTCAGGATTCTTTTAGCAGTTGTTAGCCACCTTGCATGATTTAACTCATGGATTGCGAGCCACAGCTCAGGCTGAGAAGTGTCGCATTACGAGCCGCAGCTCAGGCTGGGAAGCATCATGTTGCGAGCCACAGCTCAGGCTGTGCTAACCTTCCAGTGGCCGTGCATCACCGCTAACTACTCCACCCCTACGCAAACTTATGCATGGTTTTCTATGTAAATACAGAGAGATATTTCTTTTTTTCTCTAGATGATGCCCTGGATGTTTTTCTTCAGGTTTATAGTAAACAAAAACAATTTTTTTCTTTCAATTTTTGCCCACCAAGGGGTGGGATAAAAAAAGATAATTGCCCAATCCACGGGTTAAAGGACCAGGATTACGATGCTCAGGACTTACTGGACAAATTCTCTCGGATACAGCATTGCACATCTCTAGAAGATATCTTTGATATTTGCTTAGGCCAAGTCCATCACAGTTCAGTGGCATATTTGTGACTTTAACAGCTTGGTACTTGACAACAGGCATTGTTTCCCATTTGGACAGATTGCTGCCAATATGTCCGTTGAGGTGGTTAGGTCCTTTAGTTCCTCTGTCCAAATGGTACAATAAATAGGGAAGGGGCAATTCATTGGCAGGTAGTGAACATACGAACCAGTGAAATGGTCTATTGAAATTGCCTCCAGTAGTTTAATGACCTTTTTCTCTGCCAAAGTTGGTGACTGTTCCATCACAGCCAGTGGCCTCAGACTTCCTCATGGCTGACATTAAAATTTCTTCAGCTGATGTATTTTCTGCCATCACTGGGTTCAATACTAACAAGGCATATGGGCCTGATGGAGTACCTCCTGTTGTCCTGAAGAACCGTGCTTCTGTGCTTACACCCTGCCTAGGTAAACTGTTTCACCTTTGTCTATCAAGTTGTACCTTTCCTTCTTGCTGGAAGTTTGCTCTCATTCAGCCAGTCCCATATAGAAGGGTGACCATTCACAACCCTCTAACTATCGTCCAATTGCTTTAACATCCTGTGTCTCAAAAGTTTTCGAGTCAGTTCTTAAAACAAAAATTTTTAATCATCTTTCCTACCACAACCTTCTTTCTGATCGTCAGTATGGGTTCTGTCAGAGATTTCAGACTCCTGGTCATCCTCCTTTTGGGACTTTGGCTAAAGCTTTGCCATTGTGCTTGACATCTCAAAGGCTTTCGATCGAATCTGGCATAAATCTTTAGTTTCCAAATTGCCCTCTTACGATTTCCATCATTCTATCTGTGCCTTCATCTATAGCTTCCTTTCTGGTCGTTCATTAGCCGTCGTTGTAGACGGCCATCGTTCTTCTCCAAGATTTATCAACAGTGGTGTTCCTCAGGGCTCTGTCCTATTATTCATCAATGACCTTCTAAGCTGTACATCTAACCCTATCCACACGTACGCTGATGACACCAACCTTCACCTTTCTATTCGGTTCCCGCAACGCCCATCTCAGCAGTTACTTCAACAAACAAGGGATGAGGCTATGGCACACCTAATGTCTGACTTGGCTCATATCTCTGACTGGGGTAAAAAAAAAAAAAAATCTTTTTTTTTAATGCATCAGAGACTCAGTTCTTACACCTATCAATCCAACAAAATCTTCCACAGGAGTACCCACTAATGTTTAATAATATTCAGCTTAATCCAGCATCATCCTTGAACATGCTTGGGGTTTCATTCACTCGGGACTTATCTTGGAAGGATCATATTACATCTCTTGTAAAATCTGCATCCAAGAGATTAGGTGTGCTAAGCCGACTCCGTTCCTTCTTTACCTCTGCACAATTGTTGACTCTATACGGGGGTTTTATCTGTCCCTGTGTAGAGTACAACTCTCATGTGTGGGGAGGCTCCCCACATACAGCTCTTCTCAATAGAATGGAGCCAAAGGCTTTTCGTCTCATTAACTCTCCTCCTCAGTGTAGGAGGAGAGTTAATGAGACGAAAAATACACTGAGGTGGTTTGGACATGTGGAGAGAATGGAGAATGAAAGACTGACTAAGAGGGTGTATGTAGGTGAGGTGGAGGGAGGGAGAGGGAGGGGTAGACCGAGGATGAGGTGGAGGGATGGAGTTGAGAAGTATATGAGGGAGGGGGGGGTGAGTTGGGGGGAGGGGAGTCAAATGGTGGGTGACAGAGTGACTTGGAGGCGTTTTGTCTGCGGCCACCCTTTGCGGGATTAGGGCGTCGGGGTATAGATAGATAGATAGAACTCTCCTCCTCGTACTGGCTCCCTTCAACCTCTGTCTCTTCGCCGCACTGTTGCATCTTTATCTCTTTTCTATCGCTGCTTCAACGGTCACTTCTCCTCTGAACTGTTTGCTTGCATCCCTCCACCTCTACGACGGAGCGTAGCACCCGTCTAGCAGCAAACTCTCATCCCTTTTCTGTCCAACTCTCTAATGCAAGAGTTAGCCGTTACTCCCAGTCCTTCATTTATGCAACAGGTCAACTCTGGAACTGTCGCCCTCTGTCCGTATTTCCTGCTAGCTATGATCTCCAGTCTTTCAAACGCAGTGTCCAGGCATCTCGAAATGATCCGATCCTGAATTTGGCTCTCTCTTGTATTTTGTTTTTTCTTGGAAGGAACAGTTTGCAGGCTCGTGGCCTTTGGTTCCTTCTTCCTAGCATAAAATAAAAAAAAGTCGTCCATGTTAACTTTTTTCTTTCTTAAGATAGTCAATAAATCCAGTAGCTATAGTTAATGCATTCCCAATTTGAGGGGTGAAATGACCAAGATATTTTGAATTTGGCTCAGCAATCAGTGTAATATGCTCCTCTTTTACATTAATGGTGTAATATCCACTTGTTTTCTTTATGTGTGCTTTAGTGTCATCCTTTCGCACATCAAGATACAAGGCTTCTATTTCATTTTCCTTCCTTGTTTCATTCAAATCTTCCCTTACTTTGTTCCTCTGTCTCCTCAGCTTAGTTTTGTCTACTACAGTTGATTTTTCTTGAGGAGTAATGAGACCAAAATTTTGCACTGCAGCTGATGCTTTTCTTGCTCCTGCCCTATCAGAATTTCTAAACCTGTCACATGCTCTTGCTAGAGATGGTAGCTTAAATTCTGAGCTGGCTCGATTTAGGTACTCGATTGCCATCCTCAGCTTCGCATTCATAACCAGTCTCGCCATCATCTGAACTATCAGTAGAACTTTTATCACTGTTATCCACATATTCTGCTGTAGATGCCGATGGTATGTCGTCCCTCATGTACTTCTCAAGTCGATGTTTTTGTTGTTATTCACGTGCTGCGCGTTTCTGAAGCTTCTTAGAGGTTTGATAATAAAATACCTTGGATAACATCTTCCTGGAAGTCCGCTGATCAGTCAAAAAGGAACGTCCTTCAATTGGAACTTTACTATTCTTATCACAAGAACACGATGAGATGTCCTCACTTACAAGCTGCATGTCGAGAAAATGTTAGTTTTTGCATGTAAAATCCTTCAACTTGCCTTCAAAATCTTTCCGTTTTCGGTCAGTTTCATAATTTTTCTGTAATTCTCGTGACACAACTTTCGCAAGTACTTGCTGTTGTGAGATTGTAGAAATCAAAGTTTTTATCCATATTTCCCTCACTGCTGTTGCCACTTGTTTCGCTACTTCGTTGGCAGCTGGTTCCTTCTTTCCTTCATTTTTCCGAAGAAGAGTTGCTATGATATGTAGGTAATGTTCAATAACTTCATCATATGCAGGAAGTTGGGTTTCAGTAAACTGCCTCTCCAAAAAGTGAGACAGCTGAAATACTTTTTCTCTTTACCTCCTTTTCAATTATCACTGCATTAGCAATGTCTTTTAGTTACTAAGAATGTTCTGTACTCTTAGATATCAGTATACTTTCACAAGTCACTACCTTTACCTGTAATGCAATAGACAGCAGATCAATGTAGGGCACTGCGTAAAAACAAATTCACAAAAAAAAAAAAAAATACAACCTCTACACTCTAATATGTCTAAGACTTTACGAGTTTATTCATGATACTTATGGCGTCAAATAACAGATGCTTTACGGCTCCTCTAAATATTTCTGGATAAAAAAATAAAAAAAACTTTGTTTAGAATTTTAACACCCATTCACATATTTCTCTAGCACAGGCATGACAATTTTTTTTATATTTCGACTCACCCTAGTGCACGCCCCTGCCCACAATCCGGTATTTCTGGCATTGGTGCCGAATGCCATTCCTACCACACATTCAGTTCTATCCCAGTCATTCAAAGTTTCAGCGATGATATTGGCCATGACCATTCGTGTCCCTGATTCCAAACCGTGTACATTGAAAAGGTTTGAATTTCCATCACCTGAAACGAGAATTGGAAGGCATTCCGTGACATTTGCTTCTGTTATATCGGGAATTAGTTTTTCATCACAGTCCCCCTGGGGGTAGGGGGGTCTGTCAAGAATACTCCCCCAGTATCCCTGCTTGTCGTAAAAGGCGACTAAAAGGGTTGGCGGAGGGTTAGTGCCCCTCCCCGGAAAACAACTAACTAAAAAAACAAACAATAAGCCTCGGACAAGGACTGACCAAACGTTGACGACCAAGGACCGGACAAAGGACATTGCAATTGGAACGTGGAATGTAAGAGGAGCAAATGATGAGGTGAAAGAGAGAGAGATTGTCCAGGTGCTTGAGGATGCGAAAGTGGATGTATGTGGAATAACTGAAACAAAATGGAGAGGAGAAAGTGTGAGAGAATGGGAGTACGGATGGGGTATATGTGCAGGAGTAGGTGGGAATGAGAGGGCAAATGAAGGAGTGTGTATAGTTGTGAGTAAAAGATGGAAGAGGAGCATAAGACAGTATGGATCAGTTGGATCAAGGATTGTGTGGGTAAAGTTGAAAGTTGGAATACAAATGTGGGCGATTGTGTGTGTGTATGCGCCAACGCAAGATCGTGCTAGAAGAGTGAGAGAAGAGTTCTGGACAAATGTAGAAGTATGCATGGAAAAGTTTGGAAGGAATGATAGAGTGTTTTTGATTGGTGATATGAATGGTAAAGTTGGGAATGTGAAGGTGGATGGAATAGTTGGTGAGTGGGGTGTGCCTGCTGAGATAGATGAGAATGGAAGTGCGTTAGTGGACATTTGTGCTGGGAGGGGGTTGGTGATAGCCAATACCCTCTTCAGGCATAAAATGATCCACAGGTATACATGGCGAGTGATGAGAAGGGTGGGTGGTGAATTGAGTGAAAGGAAGGCAATGATTGATTATGTGTGTGTGGATGAAAGGATGCGAAGATGTATATTGGATGTAAGAGTTTATAGAGGTTGGGGGAGTGGACTTTCTGACCACTACTTGGTGGTGGCCAGAGTTAAAGTTCAAGTAAGATGGAGGAATAGAAGAAGGGAAAGACGAGAGGAAGGAGTAGTTGCAAGGAGAGTGGAAAGGTTACAAGAGGATGAGAAAAAGGCAGAGTATAAGAGAGAAGTGGAGGAACGATTGGGCAAATATGAGTTGGAGCAGATGGGGGACGTGGAAGGTGTGTGTAGAATATTTACAGAAGAAACATGTGCAGCATGTGATGTGGTGTGTGGAAGGAAGAGAAGACGGAGGGGGGTGCAAGGAACAGCGTGGTGGACTGAAGAGGTGAAACGGGCTGTGGCACAAAAAAAGAAAGCATACAATGAATGGATGAGAAATAGGGACGTGAAAGAAGTTGAGAGGCGGAAGAGAGAGTT
This sequence comes from Coenobita brevimanus, assembly GCF_032717465.1. Lineage (NCBI taxonomy): Eukaryota > Metazoa > Arthropoda > Malacostraca > Decapoda > Coenobitidae > Coenobita > Coenobita brevimanus. Next base: position 7,475,379 of record NC_136972.1, on the reverse strand, counting down.
ATATGTAGAAAGGAAGAGAGAGGTGAAAAGATTAGTAAGAGAGAGTAAGAAGAGAGTGGATGAAGAATTTGGAAGGAATTTGAGTGTAAAGTGGAGGGACTGTAAGAAAATGTTCTGGAAAGAGGTGAAAAGAGTAAGACAGGGTGGAAGTGAAGTTAGCAGGGGAGTGAAAGATAAAAATGGTAGATTACTAGTGGAGAAGGGAGAAAAAGTGAGCAGATGGAGAGAACACTTTAAGGAATTGTTGAACGTGGAGGATGGAAGTAATGCAAGTATAAGTGGCTGGGGAATGGCTGGGAGAAGGAGGGAGGTGAGAAGACAGGAAGAAATCAGTAGGATAGAAGTTGTGGAAGCAATGAAGAAAGTTAAATCAGGGAAAGCCCCAGGAATTGATGGAGTGTGTGGTGAAATGTTGAAGCATGGGGGAGAGATAGTAGTAGAATGGATGTGGAAGATGTGCAGATTGGCCTGGGAGGAAGGTAGAGTCCCGGAGGATTGGAAGTCAGGTATAATTATTCCCTTGTACAAAGGAAAAGGGGAAAAAGAAGTGTGTGGTAATCATAGGGGCATTTGTCTTCTTAGTATAATAGGAAAAGTGTATGGTAGGATACTTATTGACAGAGTTAGAGAAAGAACAGAGAAATTAGTTGGAGAAGAACAGGGAGGCTTTAGGAAGGGAAGAGGTTGTGTAGATCAGATATTCATTCTCAGATCTTTAGTGGAAAAGTTTCTAGAGAAGGGAAAGAAGTTGTATGCGGCTTTCATGGATTTGGAGAAAGCATATGACAGGGTGGATAGACTAGGATTGTGGAAAGTGTTAAGAATATATGGAATAGATGGGAAGTTGTTGAATGCTGTGAAGAGTATGTACGATGGTGCGAAGGCTGCAGTGCGTGTGGATGGTGAACTAAGTGAATTTTTCTCTTTGAAAGTTGGGTTGAAACAGGGATGTGTCATGTCTCCATGGTTGTTCAATCTGTACATGGATGGGGTAATAAAAGAGGTACAAGGTAGGGTAGTGGATGTTGGAGTGGCCCTGGTGAGAGAGGATAGTGTTTGGAAACTCCCTGTACTGTTGCTTGCAGATGATACCGTGTTGTTGAGTGAAGACGAAGGAGAGCTGCAAGGCTTGGTGGATGAGTTTGAGAGAGTGTGTAGGAAACGGAATCTAAAGGTGAATGTAGGGAAGAGTAAAGTGATGGTCTTTGAGAGAGGTGAAGTCAGTGAATGTACAGCGAGGTTGGATGGTGAGGAATTGGAAAATGTGAGTAGGTTTAAGTATTTGGGTAGTGTGATGAGTAAGGATGGAGGTTTGGAGGGTGAAGTGCTTGAAAGGGTACAGCAGGGAAGAAAGGTTGCTGGTTCTTTGAAAGCAGTGATAAGAAACAGGGAAGTGAGCATGGAAGTGAAAAAGTTACTACATGACAGTATTGTGATACCAACTCTAACGTACGGAAGTGAAGCGTGGACGTTGTTGGAAGGACACAAGTCAAGAGTGAGAGCCGTGGAAATGAGTTATTTAAGAGGAGCCTGTGGAGTCACATGGAGAGACAGGCTGACGAATGAGGATATAAAGGAGCGTTGTGGTGTTGATGTGGATGTGATAGGAAGCGTTATGAGGAACACACTGAGGTGGTTTGGCCATGTGGAGAGGATGGAGGGTGAAAGACTGACGAAGAGAGTGTATGTGAGTGAGGTGGAGGGGGAAAGAGGGAGGGGGAGGCCGAGGATGAGATGGAGAGATGGGGTGGAGAGGTATATGAGAGAGGGGGGTGTGAGTTGGGAGCAGGGGAGTGAAATGGCGGGGGACAGGGCGACTTGGAGGCGATTTGTTTGTGGCCACCCCAAACGGGATTGAGGCGTCTGGCAATAGATAGATAGATAGATAGATAGATCACAGTACATTACAAGTGGCACAGCTGGATCAAATGATTTCTTCAACCATTCTGCAGATTCCCTCCGACTCTGGTTCGATATCGGCGGATACTTTGCCTGTTAATAGTATACATTGTTGGATTGTGTCAACAGGCAGAAATGGTCGCAGAAAACAGATGAACTGCAGCACGGTCTGAAGTCTTGGTCTTATCTAAAGCAGCAGCAACTGGAAAAGTGGCAATTATTTTCCGCGCTCGTTGGCGTTTCAGAGGAGGAGCTGCAGTAGAAATGGATGAACCTGCTGTATCTGTATAATTGTTACCTGTTTCGTCATCACTGGTTGCGCTTTCCTCCAGTTGCACTATTTCCTCTCTTACTGCCTGATGACATTCTTCACGCTTTCTCCTCTCCTGTTCAGTCTGTTCTCTCTCTCTTTCTCTCTCTCTCTCTCTCTCTCTCTCTCTCTCTCTCTCTCTCTCTCTCTCTCTCTCTCTCTCTCTCCCTCTCCCTCTCTCTCTCTCTCTTCGTTCTTTCCGGTGGAGTTTGACATCAGTACCCAACATAGAGCCTCGCCTCCCTATCTCCCTCTGAGCCACAAGAAACTCCTTAACCTCACAATTTTTGATGAGCTCGAAAGCATTCACATGTGCTGTGTAAAAGGGATCTTTCATCAGTTCTTGGAAGTTCTTTCTCTTCTCCTCTCATTCTGTGTTCCAGCTCTTACTCATCTCAAACTTTCTTCATTCTTTATAGAGATTCGATTTGGCGGATACAGTTCCGTGGCTCAGATGCAGGTATGCGAGCTCTCTCCTGGAATCCCCCTAGTTCTTCAGAGAGAACACATGCTGAATCTCTCAATGTTTCGTGTCTTTGTTCGCATCAGGTAGAAAAGTCGTGCTAACACTTCTCCACAAGGAGGTAACTTACTTCCAAGTAGCCTTGCACTTGGTTGGCCAACAAGCCAGGCTGAGATGTGGGCATCATCCAGCCCTCTTGAGTTATAAGAAGAGGGTGGATGACTCCGTCGCTGATACCTGTTCAGGATGCAACTCAGCACCCCATACTATTAAGCACATTATGGAAGACTGCATTACACAGAAGCTCCTGTGCCAAAAACACAATATACACTCCTTGAGAGCTCTGTGGGAAAGCCTGGTCTCGGCCGTGGCCTTTCTAAGGGACTCGGGGGTGTTCGGCCAGACTGAATAGGGAACAACCACTACTACTACTACAACACAGATCTTGGTTTTGGTCTTGCATTTTATCACTGGCACTGACAATTTCACTTCAGTTATAGTAAATAAGTGATTAATAACAACTCAAAAGACAAATCCCTGAACAAAGAAACGGATATATATATATATATATATATATATATATATATATATATATATATATATATATATATATAGATAGATAGATAGATAGATAGATAGATAGATATATTACTCTCATACCATTGCTGGTGAGTAACTAGCTTTAACCTGGATACAGGAACTTCCCTGAGTTGTTTCAAACGCGAGAGGGAAAATCGTGACCCTCTGAAGGTCACAATACCTCCCTTTTTTTTTTTTTTAGTTTGACATAGACTAGATTGAGCGCACTGAGTAATCGTCTGTTTATTTATATATTTATTGTTATATTTTTTTGTGCCTGCCCTCCTCTCTTCCTATTTCTCCCATCTTTCCTGTCACTGTTATTGCTTTTCCTTCCTTTACAGGTGGCTTTACATTGAGTGACAAGCCAAATGGTTTCCTGTAAGCCAAGAAATCATTTACAACGCTGGGTGGTAACTATTTAACAAAACCATACGTGCTCCCTAGGTCAACTAGTGGGTTGGTGGAGGGTTAGTGCCCCGCCCCGTAAAACAAATAACTAAGTCACATGGCCACCCCTTACGGGATTATGGCGTCTGGCAATAAATAGATAAAGTTATTCTTATTTTCATTTTCGCATTTATTTGTGTTCTTATTCTTGCTAACACATATCGGCCAGGTAAAACCAAAATCTTTCACGCTGTCTTTCACTTCACCTTTCCGTCTCGCTCTTCGCTTTATGGTACGTTGGTTGAGGACAACCCCAGTAATGAACTCCAGTTATCAGTTGGTGATTTGATTCGCTGAGGGAGAGGTTAGGTGGCCGATAGTGTTCATACTGCTACCAATAACCCACCATGGTTAAAACAACTCTGCTACTTAATTCTAACTAATCCCAGATGCTTATCACTTAAAGCAAGTGAAATGAGTCTGAGTGTTAAGACTGTCATCATTAACATTTTTATAGCCAGTACACTTTAATATTGTACGCCACACACCACCACGCAGTTTTATTCATGTAAGAGTTAGCATTCGACCCAGAAAGTCTTATTACTATTACCTTATCTTCAGTCATACAGATAGCCATCAGACTTAGCTTTCTCTGCAACAAACAGCCTTGAAAGGACCATTAAGTCGGTTTCTCTTTGCTTCCCTTTGTACTTCTTTATACCATTAACCATCTCATAATCTGTAAAACTCTTCTGTTCTTCTCCAACTGAGGCCAGACAATTTAATCAAACCAAAGGTGATTATGGAAACGTGAGAGTATGAATATTCCATTACTGTATAACCTCCTGAATACTCTTACACTTCATCTTTCCGTTTCATTTTTCATCTGCCATTGCTGATTTCCTCTAACATCCCTATAAATATTCATTAAGCACTGAATCGCCTTTTTTCATTAATAACGAACTTCTTTTTTAATATGTTGTTTTTACCAAATTCTTCCATCTTTTAATAAGTTTGTTTAACGAATTCTTCAATCTTTTATCGTGTCCTTCTACTAAGATCTTCCATCTTCTTACTAATTTCTTTCATCTAATGCTGTGTTCTTTTTGCTAAATTCTTCTATTATTATGTTTTTTCATTAAGCTCTTCCATCAGTTCATGGGGTCCTTTTAATAAATTCTTCCATCTTTTAATGTGTCCTTTAACTATGATCCTTAGCATCACTAAATTTTTCTGGCTTTTATTTTTTAAAATAAACTTTTCAATCTTTTAATGTGCCGTTTTACTTTGATCTTCCTTCTTTTACTAAATTCTTCCAGCCTTCATTATGTTATTTAGCTTAATTCTTCTATATACATTAATTATATAACTTTCCGTGACCGTCTTCGTCTTCCATCTCTGGGATATTTTCGCAGCTCAAAAAACTCCATTATAAATTCAAATTACTTTTCCATCTTTCATATTCCTCTCTACTAATTCTTCTATAAACTTTTCCACCACAATAATCCTTCCATTTAATATTCCACCTCACCCTTCCATATACAGTACACTTCGACCATAACAACTTTTCATTTAATATTCCACCTTACATTTTCATACACTCTTCTACCATCGCTATCCATCATTTTATTATTCCACCTAACATTAAATATTCTACCTTACCCCCAATATACTCTTCCAACATATCTTTTCATTTTATATTCCACTTTACACTTCTATATGCTCTTCCACCATATCCTACAACTTAATATCCGTCTTACCCTTCCCTATACACTTCATCGCTTCATTCCATTTGCTATTCCACCTTATCCATTCATATTACACTCTTCCGCTTTGTCTTCTCATTGAAACACCCACTTTGTCTTTCACTGTATGTTTCGAGTTTCTTTATCCACCTTACTCTTCGTCTCGCGTCTTTGATTTCCTCCGCTCATGCCCATAAATATTCATCACTGAAACACCTCACAGATACTCGTCTGCATTGATCTTGACATGGCCAGTAATTATGCCACATAATGCCTACACTTTACTGGTGCTTGATGTGAGTTAAGCACAGGATAATATCCGCTAATAACCTTAATGCTACCCCACCCTCCCTTCTCCCCCTGCACCCTGACCTCCCAACCACCCCTTCTCCCCCTGCACCCTGACCTCCCAACCACCCCTTCTCCCCCTGCACCCCGACCTCCCAACCACCCCTTCTCCCCTGCAGACCTCCCAACCACCCCTCTATCGACTCCTCGACTTCTTTCTTGGACAGTCGGGGAAGAATTTAATTTGATATTCCACTGCGTCTACATCAGACTTGTTGCATCTAAGTTGATGTCCTCATTTTACAGTTAGTTGGCCTGATTTACCTACGCACAGTCAGGAACAAAAACTGGCCAACTGTCCTTCATTATGTGCTTCACACTGCATGTGTGTCCGCCTCATTTCTCCGTGAAGCATCATAACAAAGAAAACCATCCACGAGCAGGAAAAAAAAATGTCTCTCAACTTAGCCACAAATTCAACAGACGAAAATGACAAGCAACAGAAATGATATATTAAGTCGCAGTCCTTGCTCTCCCCTCTAATTGTGGGAATCGGGGGTGTAGTGGTTATAATGACCTGCCCGCAGTTACAAATGCACGAAGTCCACTTTTTCTTTTGTGTGTCGGTATTATAGGTTAAGATAAGGCCATGACAAAACATAAATTTTTTGCTTTGTTTTACCCATCCCTGTCCTAAACACAACACCCCTGTTTCCGACCCCTTCCCTACTGTACTGATATATATATATATATATATATATATATATATATATATATATATATATATATATATATATATACACACACACACTGACTGATTACCAGTGTGAAGAACCTGCAGCTTCTAGTATTCAGTATCGAATTCGCTCTATTTCCACAAAGACAAACAAAATTGTCTGGAGGCAGCAACAATAAAATTGAACACAACAGAACGTAGACAGAGATGACACATGTGTCAAAGTAATAAAAATACCTGTATTTTGACCATTCTTCAGAGTAAAACAAGAGCTAAACAAAATAACCAGACAGATGGATGACCAGTGTCACGGTCAAAGAAAAAAGCTCTTTTCTTCTTCAAAATCACACTGACAATATTTCCACAACATTAATGAAATGGTATATTTGGCAAATCAATGTGAGAGGATTTAGTATGACTGATTTAATAAGCTGATTTTTTTTAAAGGAAAGCTTGAAACCTGAATGAATTGTGATATGATTTGTTTAACGTTTCCATCGTTAGTTGCCTGATGTCTTATTTATGTGACCAAGTAATTGCAAGGATGTTATATTTTTTAAGAAATCTTCTTACATGTTGGCAATTTTATTCCAATTAGGAATTATTTCTCTTAAAGGAACGAATAAAAAGTCTCCAAAAGATGCTGTTTAGCTTGTGTGTGTGTGTGTGTGTGTGTGTGTGTGTGTGTGTGTGTGTGTGTGTGTGTGTGTTGCAAGGGTTAGATATAGCCTTCATTAACGGTGTCATTACAATAGGTCTCCACAAAGCTGAATAAAACTGTCAAGGAAGCAAGGATATACTACAAATATACATCCGCGATCTGTAGGCGTTAGCAAATACACACGATATGATTTTTTCCGACGAGGAGTGTATGTTTTCACACCTGTCTATTTGTTTCTCTGTTAGCAAGATTACTCAAAAACTAAATGAGAGATGTGGACCAAATTTGCTGGGTAGATAGGCCATGTCCCAGGGAACAATGTATTACAGATCCTGGATCCGGAAAACATTTTTTTTTTTTGTGAAACACTAACCAACGATAAGATAACTTAACCCATTAAAAAGGGTGCTTTGGAAATTACGTTGCCCTTGTCGGAGGGATTCGCTCCACTGAGTGCCTCTCAAGTTTCCATGGTACGTTTGTCGCCGTCTGGCCACTACTGTCGTTTTTCAGCTGGGAACAGACTTCCCGTAGTGAAAGAGATAAAGGCCTCCCTTATGACTTTGTTAATTTATTCCAGTTACCACCAGACTTTATTCATCCAGCCATCAATCATCCAAACCTGTTCTGCCTCTGGAATTACCAGAAGTACCCTGTAGAGTTAAACAAGGTGATATCGTAGTCAAGGGTTTCCTGAAGCTGAGGGGCCACCTGTCCTGTCTCATCAACTTTTCACTGTTTCATTATTCTGAGCTTCACCTGGTCGCAAAAAATACAGGTGTGATGTCATTGCCTGGTTAAATTAAGTGTCAGGCGTGGTATTACTGTTCCACCTGTGATCTTCACCTGTGACCTGTAACTGTAATAGCACTTGTAACTCACCTGTTCTGCACACCCTTTCCACACACCTGTTCTACAGATCTGTTCCACACACCTGTTCTATTCCTATCATCTGTTATACATATGTGTAATCTCACCTGTAACTTCAGACCTGTCGCCCACATGTAAAATTGCAGGATTAGATAAGTTAATCAGAGAAATTCTTAAGCAACTAAATAGATAAAAAATGATGTTCATCATTATCATCAATATCATCATCATCATCACCTTCACCATCATCATCGTCACATCATCACAAAAGTAGGACAACTCTCGCACTTCCCCTCCTCCCCATCATCATTATTACCACCATACTGCCAGTCACAAAAGCGCTTATTAGAATCCAGAAACAAAAAGAAATGAATACAGTGTACAGTTTTCACCATCACCATCGTCCTCCTGTTCTTCCTGCTCCTCCTCCTTATCATCATCATCATCATCATCATCACCTGTACCTTGTTCCAGAAAGATGAAGAACAATATACAAAAGTAAGAGAACTATCATAAGAATGCCCTGGGGAGTGAAAATGTAGAAATCCGAATAACAGCATGTAACTCATTATGTGCGCACGGCAAGAATTATATGAGTTCTGACTCCAACAGAGAGAGAGAGAGAGAGAGAGAGAGAGAGAGAGAGAGAGAGAGAGCGTGTGCATTTGCGTGTATTTGTGTGTGTGTGTGTGTGTGTGTGTGTGTGTGTGTGTGTGTGTGTGTGTGTGTGTGTGTGTGTGTGTGTTTTAAGGGCAATGGATCGGAGGAGAGGATTGACTGATTGGTTGGCTGAAACATAACTTGCGCAACGGCCAGGGTCATATGCCGCCGGACACAAACTGTAATTAAACTAAACATTGGCTACAACAAAACACTAAAAAGGAAGGAAAGCACACAAGAAAAAAAATGGGGAAAATCGATTGAAAAGAATTAAAAAACGGTCTTGGAAAGCAGCCCGGCCTCCTTCACGAACAAGAGGGTTCCCCCTTCAATAAAACAGGCATCCTCACCAAGCACAGACGAAAGACAATATGCGCCATCTTCAGCCCGGTGGCCAAAGAGGTGTCGGCGGCGTAAATGCCCAAAGATTCGGGCACTCCACGGAAGAAGAGAGGAAATCCATCAGAAGCTATGTTCGTTAAAATAGGAACCAACAGCCATATACCGTAGTTCATTGACAAAAAGCAAAGTTATAAGTTAAAAGGAAGGCACATTACATAACGAGAAGATAACTTTGAAATTGTGAAAGACTTGAAAACAGATTACAGTGAAGTAATAGTTCCACGTATATATATATATATATATATATATATATATATATATATATATATATATATATATATATATAACAGTGGTGGGCACAGCTAACCGAAGACTTCGCTTCGATGGCCGATAGTCCACTAACTCAAAAGTCAACTCCGATTGAGCTAAACCGATAGACTGCCGCAAAATTTAGCGGAAGCTAACGATTTTCGATAAATAGCTAACTTTCACTATTGGGATTTCAATTCGGTTTGTTTATTTGGCTCTAAAACCCTTAAAGAAAAACTCCTAGGTAGTTGAAGTTTTAATATCTTGTAGCCTAGACATAGAACTTTAGAAAAAGGTAAATCATGCCAGGATAAGATCTTTCAGATGATGATCAAAGCTTTTATATTTTATAGTGCAACAAAGACCCAAACAAGTCATACTCATCAAGGCTTGTAAGATCTTTATTAAGCATGAGTTACAACTTTGATCATGACCTCCCAGTGCTGATGAAAACTGAAAACCTTCCCCAAAAAATAATTATTAATAAGAATTTATTCAAATTTACACAATTCATGGATTCAAGAAAGTAAGATCAAGGCATTTATAATATAAATTGCAAAGAACCAAACAATTCAGGCTCATCAGTGCCTGTAGTTATTGTTATTAATCCAGCCATTCACTCTGTCTTCTCTTTCTGCTCCTTCATGGACTTCTCCATTGCCTCCACTTGATGCTGGTTTCCTTTCATAAATATCAGCCTCTCAAAGTTGGCATCTGACAGGCTGGCTCTCTTGGCCCTCAAGATATCTTTGCCTATGGAGAAAAGGCGTTCAACTGCAGCTCTAGATGGGATAGGTGTGTTGTACTTCACGAACAGGTCGATCAACACTTGCTTATCCAAGAAGGCTGCGTCAGTCAGGACGACATCCATTGAGCGGGAGCTGCGGGATTTCAGCCATCTTTTCACTAAGTTCTGTGACCTGGATTTCAGGGACTTGTGGCTCTCTCTTTTTTCGGGTGGCTACTAGACTTTCTTTAAGAAATTATCATCATCTCCATCGCTGGTACTGCTGCTACCGGACTCTCCATCCTCCCCGACTCTCAGGGCTTCCTCCACGGCAATCTCCATAGCCCTGGTTACCTTGCTGATTTGGGTGTGATCATATTTCTTCAGATAGAACAGACGAAACTTGGGGTGGAAAGCAGATGCCAGCTGGCACTGCTGGTCATCTAGGGTAGGCCCAAACCTTTTTGTGAAGCCTAAAATCATCGCATCTACCAAAGGATTGCAGTACTGGAGGCCATTGGACTTAACCTCATTCAGCATCATCAAAATGGTTGCTATAGTTGGGAGAAGGCTCCCGAGATAGGCCTGTTTCTCCCCCTGGATCGTATCCAAAGCCCTGGCAACAATGGACATCACGTGCACATCTTCCTTTAGGAAGGCAACCTCAGAATCAGTGAAAGTCGACAGCTTTAGCTGCGTCATCACCCTGTGAACAGCTGGTCTCTTCTTCAGCAACAGTCCATTGAGGACAACAATCGAGTCATAGATGGAATTCCATCTGGTACTGTTGGGGACCACCAGTCTCCTCCCTAACTCTTCCAGAATGGTGTCTGCCGACAGTGTGGTGCGGCTCTGCTGGTTCCATAGTGCCTGTGCCTTTGAAATGGCTTTTCTGTAGGCCGTCTTGAAATGAATGTTGAGAAGTGCCTTATCAGCATCCACGGTGGCTATCAAATTTAAGGTGTGGGCTGCTCACCTCATATGCGTTGACAGGATGTGGGCACTCGACTCTGCCTTGTCAAGCTTCTCATCAAAGGCAGGCTGAATAGAGATGCTCTTTATTTGAACCTCTTCATCCACAGCCCCGGCATTGGGATCTTCATCCTCCATGCGCTCCATGTCTATATCAATGGCAGGCTCAAGAATGTCTGGCAAAGAGTTCAGCTTCTGTGCCAAACTGTACAAATGCCTTGACTAAGTTGCTGCCATTGTCTGTTGTGGTCCTGGTCACCTTGATCTGCAGGTGAAACTTGTAGTGGATGTCCACCATGGCCCCAGCGAGAACATCAAAGGTGTGATGCCCTCTGAGCCGAAAGCAGGCCAGAACTGCATACTGTCTCATGCGGGTTTTGGGGTCCAGCCAGTGCACCGTCATTCCCAGATAGGATTTGTTGTGAGCCGACCAACAGTCGCGGTAGTTGCCACCCAGGGGAAATCCCGCAGCAGCCTGTAATTGAAAATTATAAAATGTAAAGAGTAAGAAGATACGTTATAAAAATAAAAATAAATGACTGAGTAATAGCTACTGATGCTGAAATACTGTATTATATATTAAAGACTGTCTGTAAAACTAACTTTTTTCATGAAAAAAATTAGTCCTTAATAACTTAAGTAAATTTTGTGTTAATAAACATTACAAAGTCTGTCTGTGTCTCTCTCTCTCTCTCTCTCTCTCTCTCTCTCTCTCTCTCTATATATATATATATATATATATATATATATATATATATATATATATATATATATACACACACTACATTTAAAATATGTGCAATAGTGACAAACAGGGCATAGTGTCTGCTCACTTGTAATTAACTGATGGGATGTGACTTGAAATTTAAAGAAAATATATACACATATCATCAAAAAAAAAAAAAAATGGAATTACCTATACGTTAAATAATATTCATACCTGATAAGATATTCCTCCAGCTGCTTATGCCTGTCCGAGATCCTCCTGACCAGGGTGCGACGGGACATTGATATCTTACTGGGGTTCAGTGTCTTGATCAGGGTGACAAAGGTGAGGGACTCCACTACATGCAGCGGCAACATGTTGCAGATGAATGCATCCACAAGCTTGGTGTCAACCACAGATTGAAGGCCAGCAGTGCCAGCAGCTACTTGGCCAAATGCCTCGTAAATTGAGGACTGGCACATTCTCTTTGTAGTTGGAGAAATGTTACTGCCACTGCTACTTTCCAAGGGTTTCCTGCGTTTCCCTCGGGAAGAGCCTGCCTTGATCCTGTCCTCAAGCTGGCAATAATGAGGCTGGTGGCTCCTCTTAATATGGGACTTCAAGTTGTGGAGGCTCGTCACATGTCCCTTGATGATGGTGGTTTTGGGCTGGCACAAAACACACCTGTAAAGAGTTTTGTAAGTTTTTCTGAGATTATATATTTTCATATAATATACTGAATGTCCAGTCCATCAGAATTCAATAAATACCTTCTAAATAAGAAATATAAAGAAAACAATGCATACAATTCAGGGTCCCAAACCATGAGGCTGAAGAAACCTGTCTGAAAATGTAGGCCAGTGGTTCTTAACCTGGGGGGCATGCCCCCCTAGTTAGGTGTCAGTAATTTCAAGGGGGGGCGCGAGCCCTTGGGAAAAAGCAGGAATTTTTCTAATTATATTTGTTATTCTCTTAACCACGGAATTCATGCTTAATAAAGAGACTAATATTTTTTTCATTTTTCTTTAAAATCTTGGAGGGAATTGTATTAATTGATGCAAGGGGGGCGTGCAGCGAAGGACCAATTCTTAGAGGGGGCATGGTACTAAAAAGGTTAAGAACCACTGATGTAGGCTATCCCTAAATTTCTAGTTCACAACAGTTAAGGTAATGGGGTAATTAATGGAAAGTAATTTAGGAGACATATATATTTTTGTACACTGACAAGTTAATAAATGAATATGTTTTCTCTTCATCCTAAATCCCAAACGAAAGTTTTAAATTTAATATGGCACCCTGTAGGCTGTTAAAGATGTCTACATAAATGTGTATTTTGGGCGGTACATACCTGAAACTCAAGCTGCCGGTGCTCTTCTCGTTCTCACCTTCTGGCAGATATAGAAAATATTGACTTAGGTGGGGCCATGGATGAGAGTCGAGATGGCATGGCTGGCCGGCCTGGCCCTCAGCCTGAGTCAGTTTCCTCCGTCCTAAAAATAGATGTTGGAGACTCCTTAGCAGACCCAGGATCATCAGGGTCAAGCACAGTTATGTCCTCACTTAAGTCTCTTTCCATAGCAAAATCTGGTAGTCGCTGTAGATGACACTGACACAGGAGTGACGGACTGACTTCTGGTTGCAACTTGAATACACGTGTTTAGTCAACACAGGGTAAACACTGTTTACCTTCACACTAATCCGCGCGCAAACTAAGCAGGGACTGTAATTATAAATCTGTGCCGCTGTGCGGGATTATTAGTATTAATTTATTATTATTATTATTATTATTATTATTATTATTATTATTATTTTAAGTTTCTACTATTCATCACAAACAAACCAAAGTGAGCATGGCTTGTATTGGATATAGACTCGTCAGTATCGTTAGCGGACTCGAAGTTAGCTGATTAGCTGAAGCTAATTAGCGGAAATAAATTTAGCTGAAGTATATCTAACGGAAGCTAATTAGTTCGATAATGATTTTTGAAGTTAGCGAAAACGATAACCAGTTAACAACAAAGTTAGCTTCGTTATTAACTGTTTAGCTTATTATCGGAACCCTGCCCACCACTATATATATATATATATATCATCGTCATCATCATCGGACCTCCTTTCCCACCCTAGGGCAGAGTGAGGAGTAGCAATGTCCAGACAGCCCAAATTTGCCCAAACCAATGGCCCACTCTTCCATTCACTATCATTCAAGCCCCCAGAATCCTGGGTCTATCTGATACGGCAGAAACGTTCACCACGTTTTGCAGCTTCACATAAACGTATCAGATAGAGTCAATCCGGACGCTGCCACATTAAAAAGGGGTGCCAAATCCCTGATTAAGCACTTCTCACAACATTCATCCAGCCAACTCGATCTCTTGTCAGTTCCATAGCCTCTCCGACTTCCAAACTTCTCTTCCTCACACACTCATCCACCATATCTTTCCACCTTCTCGTGGCCTACCTCCCTCCTTCATATTCGCTCAGATATGCCTTTTTTACCACTCTATTGTTATCCATTCTATCCACATGACCATACCGTCTCAGTACACGCTCTTCGATTCTGGTGTCCACCGACTTTCTCACTCCACTTCTTGCACGAATCACATTACTTCGTATCCTATCCACCCTCTATACTCCACATACATTCCTCAGCAGTCCCATCTCCACTGCTCTATTTCTTGACTTTTCATATTCATGCCACACCATACTTTCACATCCAAATGTTAAAGATGGCACTAACACTCTTTCATGTAAGCCTCGTGCAGCTGCAACAATCAAGCCTCTGTTTCTTATCAAGGCCTTCATTGCACCAGCTGCTTTTCTTCCTTGTGTCACTCTAATTTCAACTGCTTTTGCACATTTCTCTCACTTTTCTATCACTGTACCCAGGTATTTGAACTCTCTCACTAATTCCAGTCTCTCTCCATTCACTTGAATATCGCACTGGGAGTCACCTTCTCTCTCAATAGCCATCGTTTTACTCTTTTCTACATTTACTCTCAAGGCACGACGCTCACACACCTCAGCAAAACTCTGCACTAACCTACCAAGTTCTTGTCCGGTATTTACAAGCAGTACCGCATCATCAGCATACAACAAATTTGAGATATTCCATCCATCGCCATTCATTACCAACGCTATCCTTCTCTCCATCACGCGTGTTTTTACGTCTCTCATCACCCCATCCATATATATATATTGAATAACCGGGACATCATACAATCTTCTCGCACGCCCACACCGATCGTGAACCATTCACTTAGATGCCCTTACACATGCTTCAGTACCATCATAAAAACTCTTGACGGCACATAGCAGCATACCATCTACACCGTACATGCGCAAAACATTCCAGTCTTTTTCTGTCCACTCTCTAGTATGCTTTTACCAGATCGATGAATGCAATAAACACCTTATGGTCCTCCTCACAAGCCTTCTCTGCTATCTGTTTCACCGCAAATATTTGATCCACACATCCTCTGCCACTCCTAAAGCCACCCAGTTCATCAGTCACTAGGACTTCTGATATCTCTCTTACTTTATTATAATTCTTCCATATACCTTCTCTACCACACCCAATAAACCTATGCCACGATAATTCTTGAACTCACTTCGCTCATCTTTTTTTCTGTGCTGAGGTACAATCACAGATGTGTGGATGAAAAGGTTGCAGAGACTGAAATCTTAATAAACAAAAATGATGGACAGAGTCAAAGAATAGCATATGAATCGATCAGAGAACTGAGTGGTAATGCAGGTAAACGCAAGGAAATACCAGTTAGAGACAGGGAAGGAAATTTATTGACCAAAGATGGAGATATTAAAAACAGATGGAAAGAGCATTTTGAGACAGTTCTTAATAGACCAATACCACCAGAAGAGGATATACCGTCTGCTCAGGAAGATTTAAATATAGAAACAGGAGAGTTGAGGCTTGCAGAAGTGGAGAAAGCAGTAAAACAGTTAAAGAATAATAAGGCACCAGGGGAGGATGGTTTATTTCCGGAAATGTTTAAAGTGGAGGGGGATAGATTAATAATGATCTTGACC
>NC_136972.1:7392172-7454672 GCF_032717465.1 Coenobita brevimanus | reverse complement strand
CACTTGGAGGATTGGTGCTTGAAAAAACGAGAGAAAAGTCCCTCGGTAAAACCAATTTCTTTAATAAACTCTTGGGGATCTTTTGACACTAACAGAGAGCAGTCACCCACAGATGTTAGCGGTAGTCAGACACTACCCTAGCAGGTGCATATTGTTGATAAGGCCAGAGTGGAACTGTCAGTGGTGGATAGACAGACTCCTGTAGAACCATTGTTAGACACTAGTAAGACTGGGGCAGTGCAGCCGTCAGGTTCAGGTGAGAGTGGTAATAAGACTCCATCAGAGTGTCCTCCCCCAAGCAGGACTCAAAGTGACTTCTCCCCAGGTCATTTATTTGCTAACCTTATTTCTAAGGGGTTAGTTTCAGTTGATGGAAAATGTGGTAAGGTAATCACTATACTTAGAGACACAGGAGCTTCACGGTCACTAATGTTGAAGGAGATTGTTGATGTAGCTGACCCTAATGAATGTGTCTTGCTGCAAGGTATAGCTGAGTTTGTATCTGTTCCCCTAGTTGAGGTGAAGCTTCAGTCAGAGTTAGTTACTGGTTCAGTGCGTGTGGGTGCTGTTGACCAGCTTCCTGTATAAGGAGTCACTTTCCTTTTGGGTAATGACTTGCGGGAGGACAGGTGAGTGCTGTTCCCAGCATGTCAAAAACTCCCCTGAGTGAGGGTAGGACTAAAGAGTTGGAAGATACATGTCCTAAATTGTTTCCTGCATGTCCTGAAACTAGAGCTATGACGGCAAAAGCCAGCCATGAGAATGTTGACAGTAATGGCACTGGCAATGCCGATGATGATATTGGGCTTGGTGATACCTTTTTTGCTCAGTTAAATGACTCAGAGGTTGATGATTCTCCCCAGACTGATGCAAGTGCAAAGTTAGCTGATATGCAAAGATCTGATCCAGAGATTGCCACTTTTATTGACTCAGCAGTTAGGGAAGATGAATGAGTCTGAACTGACAGAGTGTTATTATTTAAGGCCAAATAACGTGTTAATGAGAAGATGGAGACCTCCTAGTGTTGCTCATGATAACGAGTGGGAGACTGTACATCAGGTGGTGGTTCCAAGACCCTATAGGCAAAAAATTATGTCCATTGCTCATGACTCTTCTTTAGCAGGTCATTTAGGGGTGAGGAAGACTCTCTCCAGCATCTGGTAGCATTTTTACTGGCCTGGAATCCGTTGAGATGTCTCCCGGCTCTGTAGGTCATGTCACACCTGTCAGCTAGTCGGTAAGAGCAATAAGCCCATCCCTGCGGGTCCTTTGATTCCTCTACCTGTGTTTGAGGCCCCATTCACTAGAGTTCTTGTGGACATTGTTGGCCCTTTGCCTAAGACCTCTTCAGGCCACCAGTACATCCTCACAATGTTAGACATGGCCACTAGATATCCTGAAGTCATTCCCTTGAGAAATATTTCAGCTAAATTGGTTGTAAAGGAGATGCTAACCTTCTTTACCCGTTTTGGTCTCCCTAAGGAGGTGCAGTCGGATCAAGGCAGTAATTTTAATTCCAAACTGTTCAGACAAACCCTTAAGGAGTTAGGAATCTCACAGATCACTTCCTCAGCATATCATCCTCAGAGTCAAGGTGCATTAGAGAGGTATCACCAAACTTTGAAGAGTATGCTCAGAAAACTATGTGTTGATGAAAAGGAATGGGACAAGTGTTTGCCCTTCCTACTTTTTGCAACCAGAGAGGCACCGAGCGAGTCCTTGGGCTACTCCCCATTTCAGTTAATCTTTGGTCATGAAGTAAGAGGTCCTCTTAAACTCCTCAAAGAACAATGGGTCATGGATGATGAGTAATTTTAACTTGCTAGACTATGTGTCAAAATTTAAAGAAAGACTGTTCTATAGTATGGAAGTAGCCAGGGCACACTTGGAGTCCTCTCAGGAAAAGATGTAGAGGTGGTATGACCACTCTAAGAAAGTTAGGCACAGAGTGTTTCACCCAGGCGATCAAGTTCTTGTCTTGCTTCCCATTCATGGTCAGCCTCTGCAGGCAAGTTTTGCAGGCCCTTATCTAGTGGCAAAGAGGGTAGGTGAAGTAAATTATGTCATTTTAACCCCAGACCGGAGGAAGGAACGAAGATTGTGCCATATAAATATGCTGAAGGAGTACCACAGGCGAGACGTGGACTCCCCTAGTGCTGCATGCGTGGTGTCGGCTGTCGAGTTGGCGGAGGACGAGGGCTGCCCTTTGACTTTGGAACAGATGACCAGTTGGAGAGAAAACAAGGAAGCTTGGAGTACACTGGCTGATAAACTCTCCCACTTGACTGCAGAGCGGTGTGCTGAGCTTGTTGCCCTTCTCAGGAAGTTTCCTGATGTCTGCTGGGACACCCCAAGACGGACGGAAGTGGCACTGCACGATGTGGACTGCCCTGTAAAACAGTCCCCCTCCGGGCTAGGCCTCAGAAGCAGACCATCATTCGAGAGGAGCTGAACTACATGTTGCAGCAGGGGTTAATCGAGTCCTGTCAAAGTGAGTGGTGCTTTCCGGTCATAGTGGTTCCAAAACCTGATGGGTCAGGTGATGTTGTAGTGTACACTGATCACCACCCTCTGAAATATTTGTCCCGATTTAAGGACAAAAATCTTAGATTGACCCGCTGGGCCCTATTTTTGCAAGCATACTCCCTTGATGTAAGACATGTAAAAGGTGTTAGTAATGTTTTAGCAGATTACCTGTCCAAAACTTGATTGTATAGTATCCAGAAATTTCCCCTTGGAAAATTTCTTCTCTCAGGAAGGGAGGTGTCATTGGCGTAGTTACCCCAGTAGCGAAGGAGTGAAATAGAGAATAAGGTGATAATGAAAGGGGAGAGAAGCGAGCCATCAATAACATAAAATCTTTTTCTTATCAGTTTTCCTGCCTGTAAGGATAAAAACCAAGCTGTCACTTTTGCCTTCTCAACTGATAAGACACCAGATGTTTTTCTCACAAATTACGCAGAAAGTTCCTCTTGTCCTTGAACTGTGGGTGTGACATAATGTGGGAGGAGCAAAGTAGGGATGTTTGCCAATTAGAAGCCTAAATGGCGCTTTCGTCACGTTCTTGATGGCACGCAATTGGTTCTGTGTGGAGTGTATGAGGCCCTCATTGGTAGCAGGTGCCTCTATTGTTTCTGTATGGACAGAGATTATTTTTAAGACAGCCTAGTGGTTAATTAGCTGAGAAAGGCGGAGTAAGCTCCTTTATAAGCTCCAGGAAAGTGTGAAGAGACAGATTTTTATCTCATTATGTACACACATCCCTGTACACATTTTGTCATTTGTACACATTTGTACACATTTACTGTCACGTTACACTTTTGTCACATTGTGTTGCACTTTTCCCCAACACTACTTAATGCGTGACTTTGATTACAAAACACACTGTTTGTGTACAATTTCCCATTTTTGATTCACTCCTCCATTTACACTAGTGTGTGATTTATATCTGGATTTAACCTTCCAAGTCTCCACGTTTCCTCGAGCTTTGTGAGCACATAGCTTCCACTGAGTGTATTCTGGTTAGGTAAGAAATAACTTGTTTTATATTTGTATCCTGAGGCCTATATGAATCCTCCCTTTTGTAAAACGAACCCTGGTTTCTTCTTTAGTTGTGTATGTTATAGTGTACAGTAAAGTCAAGTTAGTTTTCTTACAAACTTTATCTTATCCCTTTTGGTGCTTAATTAAGGGTTAAGAGTGCACCGTAATATACACCCCCATAACAATACATATATATATATATATATATATATATATATATATATATATATATATATATATATATATATATATATATATATATATATATATATATATATATATATTGATATTGATATTGATATTGATATATATATATATATATATATATATATATATATATATATATATATATATATATATATATATATAGCTGTCACATCTTCCCTTGGTAAGGTATTTGAAACTTTAATTAATAAGCACATTGTTAAACATCTTGAATCCAACAACTTAATTAATGATAGACAATATGGTTTTCGCCACGAAAGATCCACCATTGACATACTCAATCTCTTAACTCATACCATCCATCAATCAATTGATCTTTTTGGAGAAACTCATGCAGTAGCTTTTGATATCTCTAAAGCTTTCGACAGAGTATGGCACCGTTCCCTGCTGTCTAAACTCCCTTGCTATGGACTAACGTCTTTTGTTCCTTTGATTTCTTCATATCTTAGTGACAGGAAAATAAGAGTAAAAGTAGATGATGTATATTCCAATTTCCATTCAATTAACGCCGTCGTGCCGCAGTGATCAGTTCTGGCGCCAACCCTATTTCTGGTTCATATTAATGATCTCTAATCTGTCACCCACAACCCCATTCACTCATATGCAGATGACTCATCACTACATAGTTCATTCACACTCAGACATCCATTTACAAAGTCTAATATCTCTACCTCTCAGCTCAGTACAGCCATCTCCATAAATCAAGATCTATCTACAATCAGTGAATGGGGACAAAACAACCTTGTCTCTTTTAATGCTAGTAAAACTAAATATATACAGTTTACTAATAGACAGATATTGCCAGATTTGTACATTACCTTCAGTGCTACTAATATTCCCATCTCCAAAAGTACTTAAAATCTTAGCGTCTCACTTAACAGTGCCCTCAGCTGGACCTCTCATGTCAGATCACTTGCTAAAACCGCCTCAAAGAAACTTGGATTATTGTACAGAGTCCGTAACTTCTTTGCCGATGAGCAGTTAGCTATAATTTATAAGTCATGTGCGCTCTCAGCTTGAATACTGCTCACCCTTGTGGAATGGTTGTGGAGAGGTTGCATTAAGACAACTAGACAAAATTCAGAACAAAGCTGTTAGAATCATTAATAACCCTGTCATTACATATAAGGGAATGTTACCTCCCTTGCATTATTTTACAGATATATTGGCGGCAAATGCTCAGACGAAGTTGCGTCCATGGTGCCACCTCTCCGTGCCTTCCATCGGGCTACAAGGGCATCTCGTAGGGCTCATGACTGGAATGTCACTCAGCCATATTGCAGAACTTCTGCCTATCAGAATTCTTTCATTCCCCGAACTGCATCACTCTGTTATTCGCTTCCCCAGAGTTGTTTCCCTCCAAATTTCAACCCACAGCTGTTCAAGTCTAACAGTTACAGATATTTTATGAACAGAGGACGCCAGTAACCTGGTGTATGGATTTTTTTTTTTTTACTCATTTGTTTTTCCTTCCTGCGTTCTGTTTTATATATATATATATATATATATATATATATATATATATATATATATATATATATATATATATATTTTTTTTTTTTTTGTTTTATGTGTCCGACTCAGGGCAAAGGCTTCAGGGCCTATATCTTGGGGGCAGTAGCCTATCCCAAGGCCCAGTAGTCCTCCTACATCTCCACATGTCACCACTTCGGCACTAACACCCACCAACCATATTGAATACATGCTAGGGCTGTCTCATATAGAACTGGTGTATTGGTATTAGCGGGGGTATTTTTACGACATGTCGGCGGGTCATCTGGTAGATCAGGAAAGTCTGCCTTTTATGAAATTCAAATCCTTAAACTGTCCCCTGCCCCAGCCAGGACTCGAACCTGGGTCCATATGGACTGCAAGCCGCCTCTCTACCGATTCGGCCACCGCCTCCCCCATATATATATATATATATATATATATATATATATATATATATATATATATATATATATATATATATATATCAGTGCAATGGGGAGAATACATAGGCTGGAAATATAAGTTCATGGTAATCGATTTTCAACTATTTCGCTATAGTTATCTTCATCGTTTTGTAATGTGTCTTCCTTGTAATCAATTTTTCTGCCACTTGGTACATATATATTTGACTGGGACAATATTAACACCTACAATACGTGTAATGTAATATATCCTACGATGTAACTTAGTATATTTATGAATTTTATGACGCTAGACCTTGCCTTTACGGAACAACCTTCCGATCATATTCGGTGGTGCAGTCAGTTGGGATGCAAACCATCCAGTCACTTGATGTATTGATGCTTACTACGTCCTTCAAGTTTATCATTCTTTTTCAGTGACTGTCCTTATATCTTCCTATTTCTCCCATGCTTTCTCCCACTCTTAATTACCCGGTAGGCTTCCTTCCACTTCAGGTGGGTATGCACTGAGTGACAAGCGAAATTGTTTTCTGTAACTTACCGAACCATTTACAACGATGTGTGGTAACCATGTACCTAAATAACGGGGTGATGAAGAACCTGCTATGGTTTTCCTGTTACCTGGCTGGAGGGATGCAAATGCGGCATCCACACAGGGACCAAACCTCCTTACTAATCACCGCAGCTCGCTGAGGTGATCGGTGAAAGCCGCGTGGGAGCATCGGTTCACTGCAGGGGATGCCCCTGAAGGGGTGGTTGCTTCCCTGCTGTTGATGGGTCTGCTCAATCCGACGGACTAGGGTGGTACAGCAACAATTGTAAGAACAGATGTTCAGATTAAACCAGCCATCCCTTTACGATGAGACTGGTCAGAGATAGATGAAAAAAAAAAAAAAATAAGAAATACAAATAATGATTTCATTGTTCAGACAAATAAATCTATTCTTGTATCTATACATACTGAATCGTTCACCTCTGTAATAGTTCAGCTACAAAGGCATCCTTCTTTAGGGGTACATCGTATTCTAAATTCCCTCTCAAATGCCTTTGACACAGTCTATATAACAGTGTTTTATTGAATGAAATTCTCTCTCTCTCTCTCTCTCTCTCTCTCTCTCTCTCTCTCCATACATTCATGTGTTCTGCGCGAACAGTGCTATTGGTATTGAAGGTTAAACATATATTATTTTGAATCCCTTTAGTTGAGTGGTGTGATTCATGTTTTATTCTTGCTACCTCCAGACTCCTTTATTAACCTTCGGACAGTTGGTGTTTTCATATCTTCTTGTTACTTTTGCATGATGTTATGCAGCTTGTGAGAGCCACACTGCTGGAGAAGTTAGTGAAGGTGTATTCAACTTTCCCCTCCCCCTCCTTTCAAAATGTTTACCTTAAGCTGAGGAAATCCGTCTGAGAAATGCAAGTTCATAAAAACGTTTTATCGTACCCCATTGTGTCTTTTTTTATGCGTTCGACTCTGGGTACAGACTTAGCTGCCTGTTCCCTGAGGTCCAGTAGTTTTCTTAAGTGCCACACACCTCCACATGCTGCCGTTTCGGTGCCAACACCTACCTTCCATACTGAATACATACCAGGGCTGTCTCATTCAGGACTGGCATGTTGGTATAGTCGGGGATGCTTTTCCGGTGGTTCTCATCATGAGACTCATGATAGATCGATAAAGTGCCTTGGCGAAATTCAAATCCTAAAACTGCTCCCTGCCCCAGCGTGGCATAGAACTCACGTCTACTATAATGGCAAACACTTCTCTACCGACTCGGCCACCACCATCCCCAGAAAATCAACGGCCATTTCTATTTTATTTTATTTATTTTTTTTTTAATGTTTTTTTTACCCTTGTATTTATTTTGCCGAGGAGAGAGCTTGCCTATTTTTTTAGCTTACACGTCCTGGCCCCAGACGGGTGGCCAGAGAGGTGGTCAGCTGTCTGAAATGAAGGGAGTTCGACCCCAGGCTGGGACAGGGAACAGTTTGATGAACAGAATTTTGTAAAAATTGAAGCTTTACTACTCTTCACAATATCGACAGAAATGTATAAAAATCACCCCTGTTAATGCTTATGCATCAGTTCTGATTATCCTATCTTACATTCAATATGGATGATTGATATTAGCGCCAAAGTGGTGGCATGTGAAATGTGTGGTGTGCGGGAGAATTGCTGGGCCACAGGGAATGGGCTGTCGACCTTATGTCCAGAGTCAGACACACTTCAAAAAGTCTGTCCCTGTAATATATACATATATTTCCTTAATCCCTTCACATCGAGGCTGTGTTTTTGCATTATAATCTTGCCACAATCAGACATTTTAAGGAACTTAGGAAAGGTCTTTCATACTGAAACGGTACAAGAATGCTGTATTTAATTTCTCCAGTTCGAAAGGTCTTCCCATAGTTGTATGCAATCGTTTGGGTATAGCTGGAGGAAAATATGAAACTTGTCATCAGCCGAGGTGAAACAGCCTGTGGCACAAAAGAAGAAAAGCATACAATGAATGGATGAGAAATAGGGGCGTGGAAAAAGTTGAGAGGCGGAAGAGAGAGTTATATGTAGAAATGAAGATAAGTATGAGAGAGTAAGAAGAGAGTGGATGAGGAATTTGGAAGGAATTTGAGTGTAAAGTGGAGGGACCGTAAGAAAATGTTCTGGAAAGAGATGAAGAGAGTAAGACAGGGTGGCAGTGATGTTAGCAGGGGAGTGAAAGATAAAAATGGTAGATTAATAGTGGAGAAGGGAGAAAAAGTGAGCAGATGGAGAGAACACTTTAAGGAATTGTTGACCATAGAGTATAAGTGGCTGGGGAATGGCTGAGAGAAGGAGGGAGGTGAGAAGACAGGAAGAAATCGGTAGGATAGAAGATGTGGAAGCAATGAAGAAAGTCAAATTGGGGAAAGCCCCAGGAATTGATGGAGTGTGTGGTGAAATGCTGAAGCATGGGGGAGAGATAGTAGTAGAATGGATGTGGAAGATGTGCAGAGTGGCCTGGGAGGAAGGTAGAGTCCCGGAGGATTGGAAGTCAGTTATAATTATTCCCTTGTACAAAGGAAAAAGGGAAAAAGAAATGTGTGGTAATCATAGGGGCAGTTGTCTTCTTAGTGTAATAGGAAAAGCGAATGGTAGGATACTTATTGACAGAGTTAGGGAAAGAACAGAGGAATTAGTTGGAGAAGAACAGGGATGCTTTAGGAAAGGGAGAGGTTGTGTAGATCAGATATTCATTCTTAGATCTTTAGTGGAAAAGTTTCTAGAGAAGGGAAAGAAGTTGTGTGCGGCTTTCATGGATTTGGAGAAAGCATATGACTGGGTGGATAGACAAGGATTGTGAAAAGTATTAAGAATATGTGGAGTAGATGGGAAGTTGTTGAATGCTGTGAAGAGTATGTATGATGGTGCTAAGGTTGCAGTGCGTGTGGATGGTCAACTGAGTGAATTTTCCTCATTGAAGGTTGGGGATGAAAGAGAATGTGTCATGTCTCCATGGTTGCTCAATCTGTACATGGATGGGGTAATAAAAGAGGTACAAGGTAGGGCAGTGGATGTTGGAGTGGCCCCGGTGAGAGAGGGTAGTGTTTGGAAACTCCCTGTACTGTTGTTTGCAGATGATACTGTGTTGTTGAGTGAAGACGAAGGGGAGCTGCAAGGCTTGGTGGATGAGTTTGGGATAGTGTGTAAGAAACGGGATCAAAAGGTGAATGCAGGGAAGAGTAAAGTGATGATATTTGAGAGAGGTGAAATCATTGAATGTACAGTGAGGATGGATGGTGAGGAAAAGGAGAATGTCAGTACGTTTAGGTACTTGGGTAGTGTGAAGAGTAAGGATGGAAATTTGGAGGATGAAGTGTTTGAATGGGTACAGCAAGGAAGGAAGGTTGCTGGTTCTTTGAAAGCAGTGATAAGAAACAGGGAAGTGAGCATGAAAGTGAAAAAGTTACTACATGACAGTATTGTGATACCAACTCTAAGGTATGGAAGTGAAGTTTGGACGTTGTTGGAAGGACACAAGTCAAGAGTGAGAGCAGTGGAAATGGGTTATTTAAGAGGAGCCTGTGGAGTCACATGAAGAGACAGGCTGACAAAGGAGGATATAAAGGAACGTTGTGGTGTGGACGTGGATGTGATGAGAAGCATTTGGAGGAACACACTGTGGTGGTTTGGCCATGTGGAGAGGATGGAGGGTGAGAGACTGACGAGGAAAGCGTATGTGAGTAAGGTGGAGGGGGGGAGAGGGAGGGGGAGGCCGAGGATGAGATGGAGGGATGGGGTAGAGAGGTATATGAGAGTGGGGTGTGTGAGTTGGGAGCAGGGCAGTGAAATGGCGGGGGACAGGGCGACATGGAGGAGATTTGTTTGTGGCCACCCCGTACGGGATTGAGGCGTCTGGCAATAGGGAGATATATAGATACTCATCAGCCTGAAAGGGTTCAAATCCATAAAATTGGTCTTTATAATACCTGATCCCTAAAATGTATGAACCTGCTCTCAAAATGCATATATCTGATCTCTAAAACATATGAACTTCCTGTCTAAAATGAATCAACTTGTTTTTAAAACAATTAATTTGATCAGTGTGATGTGTCAATTGCCCTTTAAATTGTTTAAATCTAATTCCTTGAATGTATTTGTTTAAAATTTATAAAACTGCGCCCTAAGATGAATAAACCTGCACTCTAATATGCACAAGTGTGCTATCTAAAATGCAGTAAACTGCATTCGTAATGCATAAATCTGCTCCGTAAAATGTATGAAGCGCTCCATAATGTTTTACATCACTCCTTAAAAACTCTAAGCTTGTTCCCCTAAGCACAAACAGGGCACGCAAAATGGCGTCGACTCAGAAGTCTTCATACTTACGTCTATAAAACGCATTTTCCTGCAGTTTTTCTGGGCTGTGGCGGGCTTTTACCCAGCACTTCATGGGTTTGTTTATGTGGCTGCTACACAGCTTCTGCCACAAGTTTATATGCAGTGTTTTCAGCCTCACACAGTGCCGGTAAGAAATATATACTGCCTGGTAAAGAGGAAAATCACATAATTTCTCTATTTCATATTCACTCTCTTCCCCCATAGTAAAACACTGATTTTTTTTTTACTCCCTCGACTAATGTTCCTTTAGTAGTGTATAATCTGACGCCAATAGATAAACAGCCGTGTTAAAGATAAACTCCTATGTTTTCATTATCTCCATATCTTCCTGCAATGTGCTTGAAAGTACAGGACTTCCTTATATCGTTTTACACGCGACTGTTACCCTCAAACACTGCGGCTAATGCACATATATTGCTGGGGTAAAAGAAAGCTATCACATATTCTTAGTGATCTATATACTTTCTGTTTGCTAGTTTCGTAATAAGCCTTGAAAGTATAGGAATCAATGTTTAGGTTAAGCCCTGTGGTAAAGTTGTGTACATATCTCACTAATGGATGGATGAAAAACCTAATATTACCCTTGTGTGTGTGTGTGTGTGTGTGTGTGTGTGTGTGTGTGTGTGTGTGTGTGTGTGTGTGTGTGTGTGTGTGTGTGTGTGTTCTTACCTTACTTAATTGTTCTTACCTAATTGTATCTTAACAGGAATGAGTCAAGCTCGTACTCTCCCGTGTATTAAAACACTTTCATCATACATATCCTAAAATTTATTAATTGTTTTGGCACACACTATTTCATTTGGTAATGCATTCCACTGATCAGTTGCCCTATTTGGGAAACTGAACTTCCTTACATCTTTATCAACTTTCTTTATATGTAGTTTTTTGCAGTATCCTGTTGCTGATGCTTCCCAATGGGTTTTATACTCATTTACGTCTATTTTCTCTTTCCCTGGAATGCATTTATATAGCATGATCGTGTCTCCTCTCTTCCTTCTCTCCAATGGTATTAGTATACTTAGTTTTTCTAGTTTTTCTTCGTAGTTCAGATCCCTTATGCTTGGTATCCATCTTGTTGCAGCTCATTGTACTTTTTCAATCTTACCTGTGTGTGTGTGTGTGTGTGTGTGTGTGTGTGTGTGTGTGTGTGTGTGCATTTTTTATTAGTACATGAATTGAATTCCTTGTAAGCAAGATGGGCAGCGAAGAGTGGCCCAAATCCGGGGTCACCCCGAGTACGCAACATTGCCCCCGAAGAAGCAATAACGGTAGCCTACCCTCCACCCACCTTCAGCCATATTGTTGTTGGTTTAGTTAAGCCCTATCCTTGTTGATTTACCTAATAAAGCCATAATCTTGTTGGTTTACTTCATCTTAGGTAATATGTCTTAGATATATTCCCTGTACAGTACAATAATTATGTCTGAAAAGCATCTCAAGTATGAGGGGGGGGGTCTTGCCCATATGTAATTTCTCCCATAAGTTTATGTATTCACAGTATGTGAATTCCTAGTACGCGACGTCCTCTGCTCCCCATATAGGCACGTACTAGGGGGATGTCCTGTACCTTAATAGATTAATAACACATGGTTTTCCTTTTCTAAAACCAAACTGCCTTTCTTTTATCAAACTGTGCTCTTCTAAATGGTTTACTCAAACTTTTCTTATCATCTTTTCTAATATCTTAATTACAACACTGGTCAGTGATACTGGTCTGTAGTTGAGTGGATTCTGTCTATTCCCTTTCTTGAATAGGGGAACAATGTTTGCTTTCTTCAAGGTATCAGGTACAGTAGTTTACATTGACCTATGGGTTCCTTGAATATTAAGTATATTGGAGCCAACCCACCCCTGAATCACATCATCTTTACGTTTCTGCCCGGAATCGTGCTAAGTCTATTCTTCACTCTACTAAAAATAATTTCATCCATACTAAATGCTCTCAACTCTCCAACTCGAATTCTTCCCGCTCCTTCTGGCACCTTGCCAAAAATCTTTCTAACAACTTTACCTCATCATCCTTCCCTCCTCTTTTCTACTCTGATGGTTCTGTAGCTATTTCTTCTACTGATAAAGCAGATCTCTTTGCACAGACTTTCTCCTCCAATTCCACCTTAGACGATTCCGGTGCTGTTCCTCCATCTCTTCCCCCCTCTGACTTCCTCATGGCTGACATTAAAATTTCTTCAGTTGATGTATTTTCTGCCATTACTGGCCTCAATACTAACAAGGCATATGGGCCTGATGGGTTCCCTCCTGTTGTTCTCAAGAACTGTGCTTCTTTGCTTACACCCTGCCTAGGCAAACTCTTTCGCCTTTGTCTGTCAACTTGTACATTTCCTTCTTGCTTGAAGTTTGCTCTCATTCAGCCAGTCCCAAAGAAGGGTGACCACTCCCAACCCTCCAACTATCGTCCAATTGCTTTAACGTCCTGTATTTCAAAAGTTTTCGAGTCAATTCTGAATAGAGAAATTTTAAGGCATCTTTCCTATCACAACCTTCTTTCCGATTGTCAGTACGGGTTCCGTCAGGGACGCTCCACTGGCGATCTTCTCACCTACCTTTCAGACTCCTGGTCATCCTCCTTTCGGGACTTTGGGAAAAGCTTTGCCATTGCACTTGACATCTCAAAGGCTTTCGATCGAGTCTGGCATAAATCTTTAATTTCCAAACTGCCCTCCTACGGTTTCTATCCTTCTATCTGTGCCTTCATCGCTAGCTTCCTTTCTGGTCGTTCTAAAGCCGCTGTTGTAGACGGCCATCGTTCTTCTTCTAGATCTATCAACAGTGGTGTTCCTCAAGGCTCTGTCCTATCACCTACTCTCTTCCTTTTATTCATTAATGATCTTCTAAGCTGTACATCTAACCCTATCCACTCATACGCTGATGACTTCACCCTTCACCTTTCCATTCGGTTCCCGCAACGCCCATCTCAACAATTACTTCAACAAACGAGGGAAGAGGCTATGGCACACCTAATGTCTGACTTGGCTCGTATCTCTGACTGGGGTAAAAATAATATGGTTGTTTTTAATGCATCTAAGACTCAGTTCTTACACCTATCAACCCGACAAAATCTTCCACAGGTATACCCACTAATGTTTAATAATATTCAGCTTAATCCTGCATCATCCTTGAACATGCTTGGGGTTTCATTTTCTCGGGACTTATCTTGGAAAGATCATATTACATCTCTTGTAAAATCTGCTTCCAAGAGATTGGGTGTGCTAAGCCGACTCCGCTCTTTCTTTACCCCTGCACAATTGTTGACTCTATACAGGGGTTTTATCCGCCCCTGTGTGGAGTACAACTCTCATGTGTGGGGAGGCTCCCCACATACAGCTCTTCTCAATAGGGTGGAGTCAAAGGCTTTTCGTCTCATTAACTCTCCTCCTCTTACTGACTCCCTTCAACCTCTGTCTCTTTGCCGCACTGTTGCATCTTTATCTCTTTTCTGTCGCTACTTTAATGGTCACTGCTCCTCTGAACTGTCTGCTTGCATTCATCCACCTCTACGACGGGTGCGTAGCACCCGTCTGGCAGCAAACTCTCATCCCTTTTCTGTCCAACTATCTAATGCAAGAGTTAACCATTACTCCCAGTCTTTCATTTATGCAAGAGGTCAGCTCTGGAACTGCCTCCCTCTGTCTGTATTTCCTGCTGCCTATGATCTCCAGTCTTTCAAACGCAGTGTGTCCAGGCATCTCAAAATGATCTGATCTTGAATTTGGCTCTCTATTGCATTTTGTTTTTCTCTTGGAGGGAACTGTAACTGCGGGCTCATGGCCTTTGGTTCCTTCTTCCTCGCATAAAAAAAAATTAACTCTTGTGCACATTCATGTGTGTGTGTGTGTGTGTGTGTGTGTGTGTGTGTGTGTGTGTGTGTGTGTGTGTGTGTGTCTGTGTATGTGTGTGTGTGTGTGTGTGTGTGTGTGTGTGTGTGTGTGTGTGTGTGTGTGTGTGTGTGTGAAAGAAGACTGACATAACCCCAAAATTCCTTCTCATCCTGTCTGATTTCTCTATAATGAGTCTTCAAGTTAGGAGTCCCCAAACTTGTAACGAATCCCTGTGAAAAGGCAGACTGTGTATTTTTTATTCTACTTTGGCTTGTAACTGCACGCTCTCTCTCTCTCTCTCTCTCTCTCTCTCTCTCTCCGTACAATATTCTTTCCTGGCTGGACACATTGTAGTAATTCGTGTACTTCATACTTTGCATGTAGTAACTTTTGCGGCGGAAGTGTTTATCATTCTATCTATTGCATCTTCCTATCTGTCTGTCTGTCTACCATATTTTTCCTTCTGTCCATCCGTCCATCCATTCATCCATTCATATGTCTGTCATATACTTTATACGAATATATCTATCCTTCTATCTGTGTATCCTTGGATCTGTATATCTTTGCAGCTACCTCTGTATATTTTTTCTCTTAATCTATTTACTGCTCTATTATATGCCTATATATCTGTCTAGCTGTCTATTTATATCCGTCTGTCTGACGCCACATCCTGTGGGGTGGGTAGTCCTAACAAAAGAACGTCGAGGAGTCTTCTGTGCCTAAATCAGTAAAAAACCCGTCTTCCTACCAAACGCCATCCGGCCTTACATACTTACGCACCTCATCACTTCTTCTTTTTCAATTTCCCTTCCTTTTTCCCTCCATTCCTCCCACTCGCATACACAATGATAATGACCTTATTTCTTCATCTCATTCACGGTCTGCGTCTCCATCTCCTCCGACACGTCTCACCCTCATACACTCTTCCTGCCGATTTCTCATCCATTCTCTCCCCATGGCCAACCAGCTCAGAGCGTGTCTTTCATATTTCCCACATCCACGTCTACACCATATTCATCCAATATTCTTTCATTTGTCCATCTCTTAGTCCATGGCCTTTCAAAGCACGTTTTTATTTTTTAGTTAACAAGTATCTTTTGATGCAAAATATTATCCTCTTTATTTTAATATTCACCAAGGTTTTGTTGTGTTGTGTGTGGGTGGTGTTCGTTAAAGATCCTAATTAATTTATCATTTACGATGCTCAGGTCTCGAGAATGTTGATGCATTATCCTTAGGAATTTTCTTTTTTTTTTTTTACACCCGTTCATGCATTTTGCTGTCATTACAAAATTTCCTTGCATCATTAAACGTTATTCCATACGAACCATGCATCTCTAACATCTTCCATCTTTCCCTCTGTAAAACGGTCAAACTGTCTTTCATGATCCATGAAAGCCTTGCAGCCCTCACATAGAAAAATTGTACCCACATCTGGAAACTTTTTTTTTTTTTTTTAACTACGAAAGAGCGACATATTCCTTCGTACTGGGACTACAGCATCTCCTTTACTACAAACGTTTGATCCTCACACTCCCTGCCACTTCTAAATAAACTCTGTTCATCATTATATAGACGTTCTAATAGCTTCCTTACTTTCACTGTTGTTATCATTCCATATGAACGCCATCATATCCAGACCTTTACTGGCCCATCAGAAGCGTAGATGCCCAAGGATAGGCTTCCCAGTCTTGACATTTAAGGTGAGGGTGGCCAGTCTCAATCATCCTTGAATGGAACTGTATGAGCAATAAACTCCAACCACACCTCAAATAAAAAACCTCACAGGCTCCAGCAGACCGGAGCTCTTTACATAATTTGGTTATATGGTTACCATTAAGTGTAGTCAAAGCATCCCTGGCTTGCAGGAAGCCGTTGGACTTGTCCTTCAGTGCAGAATCAACTGAGGGCAGCAGTACGTCCAATTAGTCGGTGGGTGCGCTACCTACCGTACCATATGTACATAACTTTCCTAAAACAATCCATGACAATTTTTGCATTCAGTTTGCTTTAACTGTATCTTAAAACAAAAGTAAGCCACAATAAATTCTTATCAAATGTGCTGTCATTTTTGAGTTATCGATGCAGTTGCCTGACAATGTAATCCTACTCTGTTTAGCCGTAACAAGCTTCAGTGTTGTATATAGCCTCCTTTACCTCCTTGAATATGATAGGTTTTCCCTAGCTCAGTGAAACAATCTGGTATAAGTGGAAATAAAATAAAAGTGGTCCAGACGTTGACAAGACTATTGGTACAGTATTTTACTAATGTTTTCACGGCGCTGAGAGGGCTATTGGTACAATACAAACATAGACACTCAGGTTCCTAAATTCATTCAATTGAATAAAATCGTCTGGCATTAGCTGGAACAGAACACTAGTATTGCATCCCCCATAAACAAATCAAATTACCTTTAATTCAAGGGGTTTCTTTCAAGATGCATAACATTGCTCGGGTGAAACAAAAACACTTCAAAAGGCCCCATCGTGCTGAAAAAATACATTAATGAAACACTGACAGTGAAAACACGAGTTACGAGAATTTTTGTGTGTGCTTTATTCTAGCAGTAAAACAATACAAACGATGCATTGCAACTGAGTGCACCTGCGTAGTTACAGCTATTTATCTCTCCCTCACACACACACACACACACACACACACACACACACACACACACACACCATCAATAAAACTGCATGATGATAGCACAAATACAATTATAAAATAACATGATGTAAGTGCAGATTGCTAATGGAGATGGGAGAAAAAGTGAAAAGATGGAGTGAAATCTTTCAGGAAATGTTAAACGTTGAGAATGAAAGGAATGCAAGTGTAAGTGGTTGGGAAGTGGCTGTAAGAAGGAGGGAGGTGAGAGAGAGAAAAAATCAGTAGGATCGAAGTAATGGAAGCAATGCAGAGTCAAAATGGGGAGACCTCCAGGAATTGATGGAGTGTGTGGTGAAATGTTGAAGCATGGGAGAGAGATAGTAGTGGAATGAAAATGTAAGATATGCAGATTGGCCTGGAAGGAAGTTACAGTCCCGGAGGATTCAAAGTCATGCATTATTATTCCCCGTACAAAAAAGATGTGTGTGGTAATCACAGGGACATTTGTCTTCTTAATGTTTATAGCAAAAGTATATGGAAGGATACTTATTGACAGAGCTAGGAAAATAACAGAGGAATTACCTGCAGAAGAACAGGAAGGTTCTAAGAAGGCAAGAGGTTGCACAGATCAGATATTCATTCTTAGGTCTTTAATGGAAAAGTTTCTTGAGACGGGAAAGAAGTTATATGAGGCCTTCATTGATTTGGAGAATGCACATGGCAGGGTGGATGGACAGGGAATGTGGAAAATATTAAAATATATAAGGAGTAAATGGGAAGTTGTTGAATGCCGTGAAGAGTACATATGAGGGTGCTAAGGCTGCAGTGCGCATAGATGGTGAAATGAGAGAATTTTTCTACTTGAATGTTGGATTGAAACAGGGAAGTGTCATGTGTCCATGATTGTTCATTTTGTATATGAGTGAGGTTATAAGAGAGATACAAGGTAGGGCAGTGGATGTTGGAGCAGCCCTAATGAGAGAGGGCAGTGTTTGGAAACTCCTCGTACTGTTGTTTGTAGTTGATACAGCATTGTTAAATGAAGACGAAGGGGATCTGCACGGCTTGGTGAATGAGTTTGGTATAGTGCGTTGGAAACAAAATCTAAAGATGAATGTAGGGAAGAGTAAGGCTATGGTTTTCGAGAGAAATGAAGTCACTGACTGTTCAGTGAGGTGGGATGATGGGGAAATGGAAAATATGAGTACATTTAAATACTAGGGTAGTGTGATGAGTAAGGTTGGAAGTCTGGAGTGTGAAGTGCTTGAAAAGGAACAACAAGGAAGAAAGGTTGTTGGTTCTTTGAAAGCAGTGATAAGAAACAGGGAAGTGAGCATGGAAGTAAAAAAGTCGCCCCATGGCAGTATTGCGATAACACCCTAACGTATGGAAGTGAGGTTTTGACCTTGTTAGAAGGAAACAAGTCAAGAGTGACAGCAGCTGAAATGAGTTATTTGACTGGATCATGTGGAGTTGCATGGGAAGAGACAGACTGAAAAAATGAGGTAGTGAAGAAGCGTGGTGTGGATGTGCATGTGATAGAAAGTGTTAGAAGAAATACACTGTGGTTGTTTGGTCATGTGGAGAGGATGGAGAGCGAGAGACTAACAAGGAGAGCGTATGTGAGTTGGGGGGGGGGCACAGGGAAGAGGAGGCCAAGGATGAGGTGGAGGGATGAAGTGAAGTGGTAAATGAGAGAAGGGGGTGTGAGCTGGGAGCAGGGCGGTGAAATGGCAGTGGGACAGAGTGACATGTAGGCGATTTGTTTGTGGCCACCCTTTGTGAGATTAAGGCATCTGGCAATAGATAGCTAAAAAGACAGAAGTGCAGCTGTGTTAATACATCTCTCTCTCTCTCTCTCTCTCTCTCTCTCTCTCTCTCTCTCTCTCTCTCTCTCTCTCTCACACACACACACACACACACACACACACACACACACGCACACACACCTTCACCAAATGAGTCTGCATAAACACACAAACTAAAAGATGAAGATACAACAATTATCTAAATGACTTGGTGTTTGAAGACATTGCGAAACATAATGCACCAACACATCTCACGGTGCCACTCTTCATACTGCTACACTTCACACTGATGTGCTGCATTTCACACTCCTTTATTTCGCACTGTCATACTTTCAGCTGTCACACTTGGCACTGTTTTACTTCATAGTACTAAACTTCAGTTACACTTCACACAAATTCTCTTGTTTCTCCAAATGAAATGTTGTTCACATTCATCTAACACTGTCCGTATATCTACTCTGTCCTAATCATTACCTGAAAATTTTGTGAGACTTTAGTCCTCATGGTAAACATTGACTGGTACCGAATTTGCATAGTGATGTTGTGGTTCATGTGATGCACTGGAACTTCCTTTACTTGTCATGCTATTATCTGTTTGTCTGTTCATTTTTACTGGAATTTCCTTGCAACAGAAATATGAAGGTAATTCTTGTGTTTTTTTATGTGTGTTCTCTTTTGTTTAGGCTGTCTGATTGTACTTGATTTTTATAAGCATGTATGAAAGTTAAATCCTCACTGTCTACGTCTGACGACTCTGACCACTTATCATCAGTCTTCACTTCTGAGTAATTTTGGTTTCTATTTTGTTATTCAGTTTCTACTCGTTTCTCTACTTATGTAGAGTTATTTGTTTCCTTGTGCTGGTTTACTGATACTACTTGTATAGAGCTATTAGGTTATGCTAATGCGGGTTCTTTTGGCACTGAGAATGATATTACTGTATAGATAGCATTAATTAATACTCACATTTTACAGTTCTCTTGATTGCTCACTAATTAAAAACGAAAATTATAAAACACATACTATTTATAAGTGTAAAGTTTATATTGTCTTTCAATATAATTGTGTACGGGAAAATACTGAGATATGAAAGTTACATGATAGGAAAATAGAAATGAATGATATATATATATATATATATATATATATATATATATATATATATAAGATTGAACAGTAATGATACAAGACCTTCCTATTATAAAAGCTTAAAAGGTCAAAACAGAGACAGAAACAATTATGTTCCAGGGTTGAATGAATTGGGGAGCCTTTTCCCTAAACTGAATGTTGCCTCACAAGACCTATTACGTGAGAGAAACAATAATCAGAATTTTTTCAGGAGAAATCAAAATTCAAGGAAACAGAGAGTAGAACCAAAGATTATAAACCTTTCGACTTACACACTGAGTGATAATGAGAAATCCTTACTTACAAAGGGACTAACATATTGCCCCACACCAAATCAACTCAGTCACGAGGAACTTAATAATGATATTGATGAGTTATGTCGAAAATTAAAATTAAAGGAATTTTTTCACAATGAATGAATCACTAATGAATCACTAGTAAAACCTAAATCTACATGGGACCCAAATACTTGTAGAAACTCCACTCTCGATGCTGCAGTTCATTTCCTAAGACTTAGTCGATCTACCACCACCAAACAAAACAATAAACCTAAATATAAATTAACACCTGGTAAACAAAAAGCTATAAAAGCCCTTAAGAACTGCACTGATTTTGTAATTAAAGAAGCTGATAAAGGGTCAGCTGTTGTACTAATGGATACAACATGTTATGAACAAAAGGTGATGGATATTTTAAAGAATCAGGATACATATAAAAAAAAAAATAGACCAAAAAACAATGACTAAAATAAAAAAGGTAATTAATAATTATACGGATAGCTTAACTAAAGATGAAGTTAATTATTTAACCAACATTGAATATACGACAAGCTTATTTTACGGTTTACCAAAAGTACATAAATCAAAATTGATAATTGATCAAATTAATGGTTGTAATACAGAAGTGATTTCCATAAAAACCCTGTAGATCTTAAAATGAGACCAATTGTTGCGGGGCCAACTTGCCCTACCCACCGTCTCAGTCACTTCTTAGACATAATACTCCAACCCTTCCTGAAATACATACCTTTATACGTTAAAAGCAATCTAGACCCTTTAAACAAGATTCCTACTGAATTACATGATAATGAAATTTTCGTAACTCTTGATGTGGTAAACCTATATAGTAATATTCACCATGAACTTGGATATGAAGC
Source organism: Coenobita brevimanus (assembly GCF_032717465.1). Classification (NCBI taxonomy): domain Eukaryota; kingdom Metazoa; phylum Arthropoda; class Malacostraca; order Decapoda; family Coenobitidae; genus Coenobita; species Coenobita brevimanus. The sequence continues at coordinate 7,433,570 of NC_136972.1, read as the reverse complement.
TATCACTTATTGGATTGATAAACACTATGATAATGCAAATCGTATACTTTCAAACCTAATAAAAGAAGGATGCAGATTAAATTTGGACAATAACTCATTCTAATTTAATGGGCAAAACTACTTACAAGTATCAGGGACAGCAATGGGGACAAAATTTGCTCCAAATTATGCCAATCTTGTGTTGGGTTACTTAGAAAACAACTTACATTCTCAGGTGTTATCACATTTTGGTAAAATTATAGCAGATAAAATGAAAAAGAACTATATGCGATACCTGGACGATATCTTCATGATCTGGGAAAGAGAGAGCTGGACATTTCTCAACAGTCATAAACATCATGAATAACCTGGACCCCAAACTTTTACATGTGACACAAGTGGAGACACAGTCACTTTCCTAGACATAAAACTCACTAAGCAGGATTAGAAAATCATTGCTGACATTCATTACAAGGAGTCTGATACAAAACATTATCTAACGTACAGTGCTAATCACCCCAGACACATAAAAAACAACATACCATTTAATTTAGCAAGAAGGATATGCACAATAGATTCAGAACCTCAGTTAAAAGAAGCAAGACTAAGTGAACTTAAATTTTTTCTTCAGCAACGTGGATATCCCAAAAGTATAATAAAAATGGCATAGAAAGAGCAAAACAAATACCCATAGGCAACCTTCGGAGCTCTAGTATTAATGAAACGCCAGTGATACACATACAATACCATATATAACAACCTATAACCCAAATTATGATGATCACTTTAAAGAATTCTTATGTACAATTAATGTTCTAAAAAGGCACCCGAAACAGCAGAAATTTACAAAGATGTCTCCTTAATTAAAGCAAAGCGACAACCTAATAATCTAAAAAGAATTTTAACAACGGCTAGGTTTAATAATATATCTAGTTTCAAAGCGAAGAAATGTGAAGACAAAAAATGCGAACTCTGCATGGAAATATTTGAAGGCAGTCAATTTACTTCTCCCAATGCCAACTATACATTCCAAATTAACGAAAACATGGGATGCTCGACAGAAAACTGCATTTATGTAATTCGCTGCAGTGGACGCAAAGAGAATGATATAGGCGAGACCTCAAATCTCAGGCTTCGTACTAACCTCCATAGGGATCATATTAATCACAGTAAGGGCTTATATGTTACTACCCACATAGCTAAATGTGTAAAAAAATGTTCTCCAAAGTTCAATATTATGCCCTTTTCAAAGTAAAAAACGATGATCCTATATTAAGGAAGTCAAAGGAAAAAAAATCATAAATAAATTTAAACCATTACTGAACAGAGATCTATGAAACACCGACCCATATACAACTTCAAAAAACGAACCTTATTCGAATTACGAAAGTGGGGCAACTGAAGCTTCACGAAACTCGAAATGAAACTGACAATAGTGGACAATTCATACCAAATATCAGTGGCTATCAATTATTCAAAGGAAGCACGGCTCTTCCTGGGCAACTAATTTTATAACTGATGATCTAAGAAACTAGAGAAATGCATTTTGAATAAACTATGTTTTTAATTTGATTTTAATATACAATATACAGTTTTAGTACATGCCTCCTGTTTGTGTGAAGGCTGCTGGTTTTCTAAGAAAAGGCATCAGTCTGCATTCATTTTATGTTATTTATATATATATATATATATATATATATATATATATATATATATATATATATATATATATATATATATATATATATATACAGAGAGAGAGAGAGAGAGAGAGAGAGAGAGAGATTATATAGCTGATATTGTTTGTACATTATACTAATATCATTTTACTATTGATAAATGAATTAATGTTAGTATATTATTTTAGTATATGTACATAAGTTACGTATACTTATAAATGATGAAGTGCTAATAAAATAATGTGACACTGAAAAGAACTAATATTTAACTCACTAGAGGTAATTGTGGTAGGAATGTTTGTAGTCGATGCCGGTAGTGGTGGAGGTGGTGGTTTGGCTCGCTGCTTGTTATCCTTGTGTCGCAGCTGCTGTCATCACTGCATTCTTCCTAGGGCCTTGGTAGTTGTGGTAGGTGTGGTAGATGTGGTAGTAGTTGCTGTAGCTGTGGTAGTTGTGGTTGAGATGGTTGTGGATGCCTGAGGTCAAGTGTTGTTATGCTACTTCTGCTGCTCGCGTCAAAATTCCATTAACTTTCAGGTCACTTCTTTACCTCTCTCTCTCTCTCTCTCTCTCTCTCTCTCTCTCTCTCTCTCTCTCTCTCTCTCTCTTTCTTCTTCTTCTTCTTCTTGTGATTAACTTGTAGATCTTGTTACTTGTAGAAGTTGTAGTTCGTTGTAGAGTTGTAAATTATAGAGTTGTAAATCGTAGAGTTGTAAATCTTAGAGAGTTGTTTTAGTCTTCTTTACCACAGTACTCTTCTCTACTACTGCTACCAATGTACATACCTAGGTAGGTATCTAGGTAGGTGATTGCCACCAATATCAATAATGTGGATAACCTAAGAGAATTATTGCCACCAGTGACGGGTTTTGTAATGCTGGTTCCAAATGTAAATAATAGTTATAGTTTAGGGGGTAGAGATTGTAGTTGTAGGTTGGCAAGGCACCTATGTCACCAGTAGATGTTAAGAGTCGTGAGGCGTCTGATAGCGCGGAGTTTGTGTATTTGTGGGTTTTATCTCTTTAGTCTCGAGGTAGGCCTTTCCCTGTCTCACCCCCCCACCCTGTCTATGTATGGTAAGCAAAGGTGAGGAAGGGACACTCGTGGTTTTAAGAATTTAATTGTAACACAGTTAGACTGTCCAGTGCCTACCCCTGCACTTGTGATGACGGACAGAGTGACATGATCTACCGATCTTCAGAGTAACAGCTACTCTTTTACTCGCTGTCAACCTCCTACTCTGTCTACTACTCCCCACAATCTCCTGCTACCTCCTACTAATATCCTACTCCTTCTGTCTCCTACATCTGATATCTGGGTATATATTACCACCTGGTTACTGCTGGCTGACGTGTGTGTCTGTGTCTGTGTGTATGTTGTCTAGCATGCTTCCGTCATGTGGTTATCTGGCTTCCATGAGTTGCACTGTGTGTTTGACATACATCATGTGTTATGACATTCTTTGAAGTCTAGGACCAGGGAATGTTAGTGTTTTCTCTTCCTGATGCACCAGACATCCCCCTGCTCATTACATTTTGTGCAGTTGTTACATATTGTGCTATAAGTATGTTAACTCCTTCAACAATTAGGGCACATCGAATAACTGAAAGTTTCAAAAATTTTTCTGCTCAGCGTTTTTCCATCAGAAAATTCAATTATGAAACTGCTTTGTCTAGGACACTTTTTTGATTCAGGCACTCCTTCCTTACCCAAATCGCACGTTTATGATTGCCTGCACAATTCTTTACTGATCTAAGGCCTCCCAGAGTTTCGATCCATTCAGGCAGTGCATTCCAGCACACCCTCTTGTCTAGCTTCCCATACGATACACAGCTAACATCACAAGAGCACAGCACATCACATCACGTCTCAGACTAGAAGGCTACCAGTACATTTTTTTCCGTAGTGAAAGTAGACATGACCTCCCTGTGCCTAAGTCTGGTCCTCACATAGCTGTCCCTCGCCTCCTGCCTACACACCACTGTGGCCGCCTCTGTGTCGAGCCTTAGGCATCTTTCGATGAACTGTATGTGACTGGTGAACTTGGGAGGAATGTAGGGCTCGTCTGTGAAACTCTTGATGTCGGCCTTGGACATGGATCATGTGAACACCAGTTCGTCTACCTTCCCCTGCTTCCAGGTGATGAGGTTGGTGAGGCTGTTGGTGTAGAGGTTGAGCTTGGGTGTGGTCCTTGGCCTGACACTGATGTCTCCGTACGCACTGTCTCCTCACAGTCTGCCAACTCGCGATCATTGGATGCAGTGCTGGCCAGGAGGGAAAGTAGGATGCAGTCGGGATGACTATACCATGCCCCCGTCTTGATGTAGAACCTGATGGCGTCCCTTACCTTCTTTGGTTGCAACTTGATGATTCTGAGCTGCATCAGGATGTGGTATGGGGCATCGACGATGAAGTGTTTGTCCTTGCTGTTAAAATAGAGCTTGAAGTAGCACTCCAGGCAGAAATTCACAAGCATCTTCAGCATCTTGAGGTTGTCGTCAGTTAGCCCATGCTTTCTGGTCCACATGAAAATGAAACACTGACCTGTGGTAAGCCACCTGGCATGACACAGCGATCCATATTGCATCTCACTCATTTCCACTGGGAGCTGGCCTGATTTGACTGCCTGGACCAACATGTATCAGTTCTTCTGGTTGGTGCTCATCTCCTTCAGTACCTCCTCCAGGATGGTGATCAAGTCCTTATCTCCTGGCATCCCTAGGAAGTCATGATTGGGCTCGTGCACTTTGGACAGCTGCGAGCAGACACAGGCCATGAACCCCTTATCAGAACTGGTGGGCCCATCAATGGTGCTGATGAGGTGGCACAGGGGAAGTTCGTTCGTGTGTATGTTGCAGATCGCCCAGTACAGCTTCCTGCCAAGGAGTCTTTCCAGTTGAGCATGAGTGCCCCCTTTCCAGCCAGTGTTGAGGTTAGTTGAGTCGCCTTGGAGGATCTGCAGCAAGTCCAAGTAGTCATACTGCTCCAAGACATTTCAGAGGGCCTGGACAATCTTCAATGCGGTTTTTCAGGATGAACTGCAACCTCAGGAACGAAGTGCTGAAGATACCTGCCGCTGGGGTCCTTGCTGACGGTCATGTGCTCCTCATTTACTATTCTCATTCTGAGTACCTGAGTTGTCTGCCACCATAGCCCTGATGTGATTGTCCTTGTGACCGTCGTATCCAGTGCCAACAATCTTGACGCCCTTGCACATCTCCTTGTCCCGTTTGTTGCCTTCAGTCATGACTGCCTTCCTGGCCTTCATCAGCTTGTTAGGGTCGCCGACAAGGTAGGCCATCCCTGGAACCAGGTGCCTTGCTGTGATGAGGTCCTTCAGGAACTTGCTGGCAGTGGTAGCAGCTGCCACAGAGAAAATGCCAAACCTTCGACTTCCTCTGGCTGTGTTCGGGATGGGCATGGTGTTGTTTCTGGGCCTTAATTTCCGTATTCGCAGCTTCCTGCGCAATCATCAGCTTCTCTTTGCTAAGAATGCCTCTCTAGATGACTACTCCCACAGTCGGCAACTCATTCAGCTCAGACTCCTTCCCTTTACCAACAAACTCACTAAGATTGCTGGCAATCTGTTTCCTGGTCTTAGTCCTAGACTTGGACCTACCTGGGGTCACCATCAGCAAAATAAATCACAGGGTAATCATCAACAATTCAGTATGTAACCAGAAGGAAGCAGTCTGTAGGTCCATGGGCAAGCGAGCGAAGCGGGCAAGCTTAGCGATGCGATGTCTCACCATAGGTTCATTTGATATTGAGCTGCCTTTCCCGGCCCAACCCAATCATTCGCAGCTTTTTTGAATAAGCTCGTGTACTCTTTGGTTCGTCCCTTCTGCACAAGAAGAAAATTTTTGCTTGTGTGTCCTAGCAAGAGTCAAGCTTTACCACAGGTTAGTTAACACAATGAGCTGGGAATAGAAAGTTCAGTTCACACTGAACTCGTGATACTCACTCGCGACTCACACTGTTGCACAGCCCGTGAGACAAACTTAACGATGCCTCGCCAGTAAGCATTATTTTTTTTCGAGTGTGCACCTGTGTGCTAACATGTGTATGTGCTTTTGCATGTTGTGTGTGTGTGTGTGTGTGTGTGTGTGTGTGTGTGTGTGTGTGTATGTGTGTGTGTTTGTTTGTGTGTGTGTGTGTGTGTGTGTGTGTGTGTGTGTGTGTGTGTACACGGTTCAAATAACATAGCTGATTTCACCATACTTCACAAACGCTCGGGAGTGTGTGTGTGTGTGTGTGTGTGTGTGTGTGTGTGTGTGTGTGTGTGTGTGTGTGTGTGTGTGTGTGTTCTTACCTTACCTAATTGTTCTTACCTAATTGTATCTTTACAGGAATGAGTCAAGCTCGTACTGTCCCGTGTCTTAAACCATATTTATCGTACATATCCTTAAATTTGTGAATTGTTTTGGCACACACTATTTCATTCGGTAGTGCATTCCATTGATCAATTGCTCTGTTCGGGAAACTTAATTTCCTTACGTCTTTATCACCTCTTTTCTTACGCAGTTTTTTGCAGTGTCCTCTTGCTGATGCTTCTCCATATGTTAAGTAATCATTTATGTCTATTTTCTCCTTTCCTGATATGCATTTATATAGCATTATCATGCCACCTCTTTTCCTTCTTTCCTGTAGTTTTGGTAGATTCAGTTTATTTAGTCTTTCTCCGTAGCTTAGGTCCCTTAAGCTTGGTATCCATCTTGTAGCAGCCCTTTGAACTTTTTCAATCTTGTCTATATGCTTTTTGAGATGAGGACTCCAGACTACTGATGCATATTCCAGGGTTGGTCTAATGAATGCTGTTATTATCCTTCTTAGCATGTCTTCATTTATGTATGTGAATGCTATTCTCATATTTGCAAGCAGTGTATACATGTTCCTTACCTTCTCGCTGATGTGGTCAGCCGGAGATAGTTTGTTATTGATAATCACACCTAGGTCTTTCTCTCTTTCTGATGTGTATAGGGTTTTATTTCCTAACTTATAGTCCCAATCAGGTCTTTTTCCACTTTTACCAAACTTGATTACATGACACTTGTCCACATTGAATTCCATTTGCCATGTACTACTCCATTCATGAAGTTTATTTAATTCTTCTTGTAACTCTTTACAAGAGTCTGTGTTAGTAATTCTCCTTTGTATTTTTGCATCATCTGCAAACATATTCAGATAGCTCTCATTTCCAGTGTTACTGTTTATATCATTTATATACACTAAAAACATGATTAGTGCCAGCACTGAACCCTATGATACTCCACTAGTCACTTCTTTCCATGATGAGTAGTTTCCTCTTAGTACTGTCCTCATTTCTCTTTTTATGAGAAAGTCTTGCATCCAACAAAACAGTTTGCCTCGAGTTCCTCCTTGATGGTACAGTTTCCATAAAAGTCTCTGGTGTGGTACTGTGTCAAAAGCTTTCTTGAAATCTAAATAGATACTGTCCACCCATCCTTCCCTTTCGTGTATTGTGTTTGTTACTCTGTCATAGTAGCTCAACAGATTAGTAACATGATTTTCCTTTTCTGAAACCAAACCGTCTTTCTGTTATCGTACTGTGTTCTTCTAGATGGTTTACCCAAGCTTTTCTTATAAGTTTTTCTAATACCTTGCTTACAACACTGGTCAGTGATACTGGTCGGTAGTTGAGTGGATTTTGTCTATTTCCTTTCTTGAATAAGGGGACAATATTTGCTTTTTTCCAAATATCAGGTAGTTTACCTTGACTCAAGGATTTCTTGAAAATTAAAAATAATGGTTTACTTAACTCCTTTGCACATTCTCGTAATACCCAACATGAAATTTCATCAGGACCACTTGCTTTTCCTCTGTCTAATCTACTTAACTCCTCCTGTATTACTTTTTCTGCTATTTGTATATCTGGTAGTATGTGTGGACATGCGTGTTCCACATAGTCCCTCTCAAAATTTTTTTTCTTCTGTAAAAACTAATTGGAAATTCTTATTTAGTGCTTCACAAATATCTTTCTCTTGTGTATAAGTGATTCCCTCGTCCGTAATGGATTGTATTATATCTTTTACTTTAGTTTTGCTTCTGATATAGCTGTAAAACAGCTTTGGTTGATCACTACTTTTATTCATTATATCCTCCTCAAACTGTTTTTGGGCTTTCCTCCTTATTCTTGTATAGTCGTTTCTTGCCTGTTTGTAATTATTATACGCCCTTTCACTATTGTGTCTTCTGTATCTATTCCACAACAAATCTCTTCTTTCTTTTGATTTTTTACATTCTGTATTGAACCATTTCTGTATTTTCTTATCTGCTTCTTTGTGCTGTGGGATGTACTTCTGGACTCCTATTTCATAAAATTCACAAATTTTTTTATAAACAGCATTTAAATCTTGTCCTCTAAGCTCATTTTCCCAATCAACTTCTAAGAAATACTTCTTTAGGTCTTGATAATATCCCTTTTTATAGTTTAGGCTCTTTTTGTAACTATCATTGCTGTTTACTATGTCATATGCTATCCTGAAGTTATAATTTAGTACTGCATGATCGCTTTTGCCGAGTGGAGGGTGATATATTAAACTGTCAATATCATTTTCTTGCCTTGTAAATATTAGATCTAGCACTGAAGGTACATCAAGTCCTCTTTTTCTGGTGGTTTCCCTCACATGTTGCGTTAAGAAAAACTCTTGTACAAGATCCAGGAGCTTTTGGTCCCAACAGCTTTCTTGGCTATTTATATCTAGGGTATTCCAGTTTATATTTGTATTGAAGTCCCCAGTTAGTATAATTCTTTCCGATTTCTCTTCCATTTTATGTAGCAATGATCTTACACTCTGAATTGTACTCTCTGCCAGGTCCTCATATTCGTCTCTTTCCCATGTGTTTGATCTGGGTGGCATGTACAAATTGGCTACAATTACTTTACCCTCAGATGTGTCGATCCCTACTGCAATCAGTTCTACTTGTGATGGTATATCTAGTTTTATTTCCTTGACTTTTAGATTTTTCTTAGTTAATATTATAATTCCTCCTCCTTTTTTTAAATATCTGTCTCTTCCCCATATATCGTAGTCCTCTAAGTTTAGTATGTTATTTGATATCCTTGGTATTAATTTTGTTTCAGTTAGGCATATTATTTGTGGTTCATTTTCTCTGACATAATCATTCATCTCTAGTAATTTAGATACCATTCCATCCACATTTGAGTACATCAACTTTATCATCTTGTTTATATACTTGTCATGACATGGTTCTACTACCTTCCTCCTTTTTCTTCCATCCTGTTTGTGTACCACTTTCTTACCTCCAGTCCTATTACTTTGTAAAAAAAAATTCTTCTTCTCCTCTTTTGATCTTCCCTCATTTTTTGTTTTTGCTTCCTCCCTTTTCTCTTTCAGTAATTCCAGTTCCTCTTGTGTTAGGCATCTTTTTATCCATACATTTTTGAACTCCTCTTTTTCCTTGAGATTCTTTGCATTTTTTAGTATCTCTTCCACAGTGTTTACACTCTGGAAAGTCACCTTTAGAGGTCTTGTCTTGCTTTTCTCGTATTTCCCTAACCTTTTGTGTTCCTCTATGTCTTTACTACAGATTTCCTCTGATACTTCTTTCAGTAAGCTCATTACATTTGCCATCTCCTTTTTGTCTCTTGTGATCTTATTTTTAACTTCTTCCTCTTCTATACCAGTGATTACTATTGATTTGTTTATCTCTACTGAATCTCTGACTAACTTTGGATTGTTTTGGATTATTCTTTTCATCTCCTTCTTAATGCTTTTTTCCTCCACCCTTGTTTCTAAGTCTTTCTTTACTTTCACCATTTCAGCATACGTGGTTTCCACATCATTTTTGTAGCTTTGCACAGCTTCATTCACTTGTGTTATCTTCTCCTCAATATCACTGCTCTGGTCAATAAGACTGCTAACTTGCCTAATTGTCTCTGTGTCATTTTTGAACTCTTCCATAACACTCTCTTGATTGACTACTGTACTTGCCATTTCACTAATTTTCTTCCTAAGTGTACTCAATTCCACTGATAGTTCACTGATGGTTGTGTCTTTCTTATTTGCCTCCCTTCCTAGTTTTTCTATTTCTTCCTTTTGCAAGTGCAGCTGCTTCTTTATTTCATCAATTTCATTTTTGAAAGCCATTTCTAGTTTGTTTACACGTTCAACCAGTCTATTGTGAGTCTCTACTTCAACCAGTTCTTGGTAGAAATCATCATTTTGCTTTTTACCTTTATCCCTTTTCTTTTCCAAATTTGTTTTACTGAAGTATGTATCCATTTTGCAATACTTAAAGTGCAAAGCATGTACTTACAAACTCCGTGTTGTTGTAGTCTAAACAAACCTCAGAGATGACTCAGCGAATTCTTTCGTCTTGGTTCTATTTCCTGTTTGAACAAGTCTTGTTTAAACTTATTTTTTTTTCCTTTTAATAATGAACAATCATTTAGTCTAACCTGGTACTGAGCTTGACTCATACAAAGATACTATTTAGGTAATGCCACTGGCCGTGATGATTTGGTACAGAGCGCCGGTGTCACACGTCCGCCTAGATTGAATCCCTGTGTGTGTGTGTGTGTGTGTGTGTGTACACTGTTCAAATAACATAGCTGATTTCACCATACTTCACAAGCACAGGTCTCTTAAGGGTGTGTGTGTGTGTGTGTGTTTACAACCACAGGCCTATTTTGTTTGTTTCTCTGTGTGTGTGTGTGTGTGTGTGTGTTCTGTGTAACATTTGCTTGCTTGCCAAGTGCTCTGAAAGCGCCATTTAATGGTATTATATTCATAACATAGGTGGTAATCTGTGGCGCCACAGCTTGTGTAATAAACGAAAGGCAAAACCATTGAGCAGTGAGATAAAGTGCGATCTCGGTAAGCAAAGCAGTGCTCAAATAAAAAATAAAAAAAACTATACTACACAAATTCGTTTCAGAACTAAATTTCACATCGGAAGAAAAGTGAGCCGAACTCTAGAACCAAATTTCGTGTTTCGTCCCGAGTTCGATGTACCCTAATAACTCTTACATATTGTGCTATGACTATTTAAATGCCGATCACTATTTCATATTGTGCTATAACTATATTAATGACAATAACCACACGAAACACAGAGGGGTTGGCTAGCGAGGTACCACTTCTTCTATGAGTGACTGTATAGAGAGAGAGAGAGAGATAATATAAGCCTCATGACCGGTATTTTACATACATAGTGCAAATTTTATTATTGTTAATGATGTCCCTGCTGGCTATTTTGCAAACTCTCCAAGCAAGAAGCAGCCACCACAGTACTGTTACCTACCTCTCTTCAGAGAGATATGATGGTCTTGGTTTCGATTAAACTAATTTTGGACGTGTTGCATCATTCTGACTGCCAAAACTGACACAACTTGGTTTCACCGAAGACCACTTCGAAGTCGGCTGGATATCTTTGACGGTAAAAAGTGTCTTAAACGATATATATATTTTTTTTTACGAGGAAGAAGGAACCAAAGGCCATGAGCCCGCAAAACTGTTCCCTCCAAGAGAAAAACAAAATACAAGAGAGAGCCAAATTCAAGATCCATTCATTTCAAGATGCCTGGACACACTGCGGTTGAAAGACTGGAGATCATAGGGAGCAGGATATACAGTGGAAGACAGTTCCAGAGTTGACCTGTTGCATAAATGAAGGACTGGGAGTAACGGTTAACTTTTGCATTAGAGAGTTGGACAGAAAAGGGATGAGAGTTTGCTGCTAGACGGGTGCTACGCGCCCGTCGTAATGGTGGAGGAATGCATGCAGACAGTTCAGAGGAGCAGCGACCATTAAAGTAGCGATAGAAAAGAGATAAAGATGCAACAGTGTGGCAAAGAGACAGAGGTTGAAGGGAGTCAGTAAGAGGAGGAGAGTTGAGATGAAAAGCCTTTGACTCCACCCTATTGAGAAGAGCTGTATGAGGGGAGCCTCCCCACACATGAGAGTTGTACTCCACACAGGGGCGGATAAAACCCCTGTATAGAGTCAACAATTGTGCAGGGGTAAAGAAAGAACGGAGTCGGCTTAGCACACCCAATCTCTTGGAAGCAGATTTTACAAGAGATGTAATATGATCTTTCCAAGATAAGCCCCGAGTAAATATACCCCAGGCATGTTCAAGGATGATGCAGGATTAAGCTGAACATTATTAAACATTAGTGGGTATACCTGTGGAAGATTTTGTCGGGTTGATAGGTGTAAGAAATGAGTCTTAGATGCATTAAAAACAACCAGATCATTTTTACCCAGTCAGAGATACGACCCAAGTCAGATATTAGGTGTGCCATAGCCTCATCCCTTGTTTGTTGAAGTAACTGCTGAGATGGGAGTTGCGGGAACTGCATGGAAAGGTGAAGGGTGGAGTCATCAGCGTATGAGTGGATTGGGTTAGATGTACAGCTTAGAAGGTCATTGATGAATAAAAGGTGATAGGACAGAGCCCTGAGGAACACCACTGTTGATAGATCTAGGAGAAGAACGGTGGCCATCTACAACAGCGGCTATAGAACGACCAGAAAGGAAGCTAGTGACGAAGGCACAGACAGAAGTATAGAAACCGTAAGAGGGCAGTTTGGAAATTGAAGATTTATGCCAGACTCGATCGAAAGCCTTTGAGATGTCAAGTGCAATGGCAAAGCTTTCGCCAAAGTCCCGAATGGAGGTTGACTAGGAGTCTGAAAGGTATGTGAGAAGATCGCCAGTGGAGCGTCCCTGACGGAACCCGCACTGATGATCAGAAAGAAGGTTGTGATAGGAAAGATGCCTAAATATTTTTCTATTCAGAATTGACTCGAAAACTTTTGAAATACAGGACGTTAAAGCAATTGGACCATAGCTGGAGGGTTGGGAATTATCACAATTCTTTGGGACTGGCTGAATTATGGCAAACTTCCAGCAAGAAGGAAAGGTACAAGTTGACAGACAAAGGCGAAATAGTTTGCCTAGGCAGGGTGTAAGCACAGAAGCACAGTTCTTGAGAACAACAGGAGGGACTCCATCAGGCCCATATGCCTTGTTAGTATTGAGGCCAGTGATGGCAGAAAATACATCAGCTGAAGAAGTTTTAATGTCAGCCATGAGGAAGTCAGAGGGGGGAAGTGATGGAGGAACAGCACCGGAATCGTCTAAGGTGGAATTGGAGGAGAAAGTCTGTGCGAAGAGATCTGCTTTATCAGTAGAAGAAATAGCTACAGAACCATCAGAGTAGAAAAGAGGAGGGGAGGATGATGAGGTAAAGTTGTTAGAAAGGTTTTTGGCAAGGTGCCAGAAGGAGCGGGAAGAATTCGAGTTGGAGAGTTGAGAGCATTTAGTACGGATGAAATTTATTTTTAGTAGAGCGAAGAACAGACGTAGCACGATTCCGGGCAGAAACGTAAAGATCATGTGATTCAGGGGTGGGTTGGCTCCGGTACCTTTTGTAGGCCCTCTCCTTGTTGCGGACAGCATTAGAACAAGCGTGATTAAACCAAGGCTTTCTTGCGTTAGACAAAGGATACGAGAAAGGAATGTTTGCTTCCATGCCTGAAAGAATAACCTCCGTAATGCTCAAGGCACACTCAGATGGCTCCCGGTCATGGATGCAATAATCATTCCAGGGAAAATCAAAGAAGTACTGCCTGAGGGCCTCCCAGTCCGTGGCTCCAAAATGCCACAGACGACGTTTCCCTGGAGGGTCCAAAGGCCGTACTGGAGTGATAGGACAAGTTTGTTGACTTCCCTGACTCTTCCTCCTAACCAGGATATTTTCGAATGTGACACTTTTGTATTCTCTTACATGTTATTTTTCGACATTATGCTTACAAATGTTTTTTTATTTGTCGACAGGTACCAAGAAGTATTGTTTAGAACTCTGTTTAACTAAAGTTTTGTATAATATTGCATGCTTGTTTTTTCTTAGTACATTTCCTTTAATCTTTTCTTAATCTGCTATATTCCTAGTTCATATCGTCGCGAACACAAAATTCTCTCTCTCTCTCTCTCTCTCTCTCTCTCTCTCTCTCCTTTTTTCGCTTCTCTTTCCCCCTTTCTTCCATCACCCCTCACTTTCACTGATCAGCATTCAAGAATTCCTTCCTCCTGTCCATTCCCATCTTTCCATTCAGTAACTGCTTGTATACACAAATAATTCTCACACCATTTGTCTGTTACCACATTACATCACATACCACCATACCAAATACCACACACACATTACCATACCACACACCACCACACCACATACCACCACATTACATACAATAACATCACACTGCTAAAACTTGCCTCGCCACATGCATCCTTTAATCCGCCAAGTGCCGGCCAACTTGGGACCTCCATGGCACCCCAGTGCCGGCTAATTTTCGACCATGTTTTTTGCTAGATAGGTTAGGAATGATGCGAAAACATGCAGAACAGCCATAAAAGTACTCACAAAACCCTAAAAGGTCGATTTTGAGGTCGATTCTCTCTCAGCGAGTAACTGAAATGTTCGGAGTAACACCCGTAGACTTTATCACCTGCCGCCGACACCCAGCGAGTTGAGGAAGATCTTTGTTTTCTTCATAGGTAAGTATTCCAAATGACCCAGGGACACTCTAGGAAGGTATACAGATGATATGGGAACTGTCCCCAAGCATAATTATGTGTGGGGATGCATCACGACATTCGAGTGAGAGTGCCATTATTTCGATAATGTTCATTTTATCGGATTTTCTAGTCTTCACATCAGTGTTTGATGACACACATATATTTTACATTTGCATCTTTTTTTCACACAACGAATTATTTTTGCGCAATGTATTCACTATTTGTGTCTTTTTCTTGAACGCACAAGACACACAAGTTATGTATAAAGTACTTACACTGCACTTATTATTATGAAATTAATTACACTAATTTTTATATTACATTTTACAGTTACTTATGAAATATCTTACACTAATTTATATATACATTACAGCAACACTCATTGGCGTCCTTTTAGCACATAACACAAGTTTCTAATACTTACAAGTGGAGGAGCGTGTGATATTCCTCAAAGCATGGGATTAGGCACAACCCCACGTCACACTCCATGCATTGGTAGAAGGCGGCATAGGTGTTAGAGAGGGGAATGATTCTGAATATTACCTCCCTCATTAAAAAAAAAAAAAAATCTTGAAATCGATTCCCCTTGAGGTGGGAGTCAGCTCCAGAACAGTACAGCCTGCCGAATCACCGCCTGTGATGGGATGAATGATGGGAACGAAATCACTCCCATCATCCCACTCCCTCATGACTTCATCCTCTCCTTCGGTTTCGCCTCATCACCAATGGGGCCACCTCCGTCGCCGTCATCAGGATGGGGAGGAATTTCAGTAGTAGGTTGGGGAGGAGTTTGGGGAATAGAGCCTGCCTCCCCACTTTCCCCACGAGTCGCACTTTTCTTCCCCCTGCCTTTCTTCTTCCCTTTTACTCTACCTTTTGCACCTTTCACTGCCGTTTGAGGCTGTGGGGAGAAAGTGCAGGGAGGGTGTGGGGAGGGAGCGAAGGGAGGTTAAGGCGCGGTTGGGAAGAAGCAGCACGGCGTGGGACTGGAGGTGGTGGGTAACATCGTGCACCACGTGAATGACAAAGTGCTGCTCACCTTGTACTTTTTACTAAATAGTTCTTCTTCACTCTTCTGGATTTTCTTTGGCAATGCTACCCACGAAGGCAGCCGATGTTCACCCGAGGGGTCAGCCTTGTATTCCTTATTCCAAGAGGAATTATCCATGGAGCAAGAGCAGCATGTTGAAGTGGGAAGTGGTGGTGGTGGTGGTGCAGGGTGAGATACAGCCATGCAGACAGTCATATAATTTGCCTTTCTTGGGGATGGAATCTCATACTCACTGCTTTACTCAGGTTGGACATAATCTCGATCAACAACATCATCATCAATGGGAGAATCACTTTCTCTATCACAGGGGATGTTCAGGAGCTCGTCAACCTCGTGTTGTGGAATACCGTGATGCGCCATGGTGCTCACTCACTCACTCATAAAGTGGGGCTGTGTTGGCGGGGCCCGACACAGGAGGAGGGACGATGTGATGACTCATAGCATGGGCATTATGCCTAAACAGGCGCGGGAGCATCCCTAGCAAAAATCTCGCGAGAAAACTGAAATTTTGAATTATGGCAAGTTTCTTAAATCGATGACGTACATGTACATCACTGGCATTTTATGTACATGCATGGCCCGATATACAAGTACGTCGCTGGCACGTGGTGGGTTAGCACATCACACAAAACAACAATGCAAAACTCCACACCACAATACAACACACAACACCAAAAACATACCACACTACACATGACTGAGAAGCAGTGATGTAGAGTACACTTGTTTCCTTGTCACACAGAACATTTCCAAAAGTTTATAATCAACGACATTGGCTACCATATTCGAAGTTCAGTCTTCCTAGGTCTCCTACCTGAACTGCCCACCGCCGGCTATGACTGTTCCCATCACTCTCTCCGAGTCCAGCTGACGTACTTTACATTTTGTTCAGGCTTCCTTCATACCCCCCTGGGGGTAGGGTTTTTATTCAAGAATACTCCCCCAGTATCCCTGCTTGTCGTAAAAGGCGACTAAAAGGGTTGGCGGAGGGTTAGTGCCCCTCCCCGGAAAACAACTAACTAAAAAAACAAACAAGAAGCCTTGGACAAGGACTGACCAAACGATGACGACCCAGGACTGGACAAAGGACTTGGTAATGGCTACATGGAATGTAAGAGGAGCGAATGATGAGGTGAAAGAGAGAGAAATTGTCCAGGTGCTTGAGGGTGCGAAAGTGGATGTATGTGGAATAACTGAAACAAAATGGGGAGGAGAAAGTGTGAGAGAATGGGAGTATGGATGGGGTATATGTGCAGGAGTAGGTGAGAATGAGAGGGCAAAGGAAGGAGTATGTATAGTTGTGAGTAAAAGATGGAAAAAGAGCATAAGACAGTATGGATCAGTTGGGTCAAGGATTGTGTGGGTAAAGTTGAAAGTTGGAATACAAATGTGGGCGATTGTGTGTGTATGCGCCAATGCAAGATCGTGCTAGCAGAGTGAGAGAAGAGTTCTGGACAAATGTGGAAGTGTGCTTGGAAAAGTTTGGAAGGAATGAGAGTGTTTTTGATTAGTGATATGAATGGTAAAGTAGGGAATGTGAAGGTGGATGGAATAGTTGGTGAGTGGGGTGTGCCTGCTGAGATAGATGAGAATGGGAGTGCGTTAGTGGACATTTGTGCTGGGAGGGGGTTGGTGATAGCCAATACCCTCTTCAGGCATACAATGATCCACAGGTATACATGGCGAGTGATGAGAAGGGTGGGTGGTGAACTGAATGAAAGGAAGGCAATGATTGATTATGTGTGTGGATGAAAGGATGCGAAGATGTGTAATGGATGCAAGAGCTTATAGAGGTTGGGGGAGTGGACTTTTGACCACTACTTGGTGGTGGCCAGAATTAGGATCCAAGTAAGATGGAGGAATAGAAGATGGGAAAGACGAGAGGAAGGAGTAGATGCAAGGAGAGTGGAAAGGTTACAAGAGGATGAGAAAAAGGCAGAGTATAAGAGAGAAGTGGAGGAACGATTGGGCAAATATAAAATGGAGCAGATGGGGGACGTGGAAGGTGTGTGCATGATATTTACAGAAGAAATATGTGCAGCATGTGATGTGATGTGAAGACGGATGGGGGGTGCAAGGAACAGCGTGGTGGACAGGTGAGACAGGCTGTGGCACAAAAGAAGAAAGCATACAATGAATGGATGAGTAATAGGGGCGTGGAAGAAGTTGAGAGGTGGAAGAGAGAGTTATATGTAAAAAGAAAGAGAGAGGTGAAAAGATTAGTAAGAGAGAGTAACAAGAGAGTGGATGAGGAATTTGGAAGGAATTTGAGTGTAAAGTGGAGGGACTGTAAGAAAATGTTCTGGAAAGAGGTGAAGAGAGTAAGACAGGGTAGAAGTGAGGTTAGCAGGGGAGTGAAAGATAAATATGGTATATTACTAGTGGAGAAGGGAGAAAAAGTGAGCAGATGGAGAGAACACTTTAAGGAATTGTTGAACATACGGGATGGAAGTAATGCTAGAATATGTGGCTGGGGAATGGCTGGGAGAAGGAGGGAGGTGAGAAGAGAGGAAGAAACAGAAGGATACAAGTTGTGGAAGCAATGAAGAAAGTTAAATTGGGGAAAGCCCCAGGAATTGATGGAGTGTGTGGTGAAAAGCTGAAGCATGGGGGAGAGATAGTAGTAGAATGGATGTGGAAGATGTGCAGATTGGCCTGGAAGGAAGGTAGAGTCCCGGAGGATTGGAAGTCAGGTATAATTATTCCCTTGTACAAAGGAAAGGGGGAATAAGAAGTGTGTGGTAATCATAGGGGCATTTGTCTTCTTAGTATAATATGGTAGTATAATTATTGACAGAGTTAGAGAAAGAACAGAGGAATTAATTGGAGAAGAACAGGGAGGCTTTAGGAAGGGAAGAGGTTGTGTAGATCAGATATTCATTCTTTGATCTTTAGTGTAAAAGTTTCTAGAGAGGGGAAAGAAGTTGTATACGGCTTTCATGGATTTGGAGAAAGCATATGACAGGGTGGATAGACAAGGATTGTGGAAAGTATTAAGAATATATGGAGGAGATGGGAAGTTGTTGAATGCTGTGAAGAGTATGTATGATGGTGCTAAGGCTGCAGTGTGTGTGGATGGTGAACTAAGTGAAAATTTCTCTTTGGAGGTTGGGTTGAAACAGGGATGTGTCATGTCTCCATGGTTGTTCAATCTGTACATGGATGGGGTAATTAAAGAGGTACAAGGCAGGGTAGAGGATGATGGAGTGGCCCTGGTGAGAGAGGATAGTGTTTGGAAACTCCCTGTACTGTTGTTTGCAGATGATACTGTGTTGTTGAGTGAAGACGAAGGGGAGCTGCAAGGCTTGGTGGATGAATTTGGGAGAGTATGTAAGAAACGGAATCTAAAGGTGAATGTAGGGAAGAGTAAAGTGATGGTCTTTGAGAGAGGTGAAGTCAGTGAATGTACAGCGAGGTTGGATGGTGAGGAATTGGAAAATGTGAGTACGTTTAAGTACTTGGGTAGTGTGATGAGTCAGGATGGAGGTTTGGAGGGTGAAGTGTTTGAAAGGGTACAGCAGGGAAGAAAGGTTGCTGGTTCTTTGAAAGCAGTGATAAGAAACAGGGAAGTGAGCATGGAAGTGAAAAAGTTACTACATGACAGTATTGTGATACCAACTCTAACGTATGGAAGTGAAGCTTGGACGTTGTTGGAAGGACACAAGTCAAGAGTGAGAGCAGTGGAAATGAGTTATTTAAGACCAGCCTGTGGAGTCACATGGAGAGACAGGCTGACGAATGAGGATATAAAGGAGCGTTGTGGTGTGGATGTGGATGTGATAGGAAGCGTTATGAGGAACACACTGAGGTGGTTTGGCCATGTGGAGAGGATGGAGGTGAAAGACTGACGAAGAGAGTGTATGTGAGTGAGGTGGAGGGGGGAAGAGGGAGGGGGAGGCCGAAGATGAGATGGAGGGATGGGGTGGAGAGGTATATGAGAGAGGTGGGTGTGAGTTGGGAGCAGGGCAGTGAAATGGCGGGGGACAGGGCGACTTGGAGGCGATTTGTTTGTGGCCACCCCAAACGGGATTGAGGCGTCTGGCAATAGATAGATAGATCTACATACAATACTTCATTAACCTGTTTAATAAGGTGTTGTGGAAGTATTCCATTATGTGGTGGAACCCAATATGACAAATCGCCTCAACTGCCTGGTTATACAAACATCCCAGAATGGAGGATGGTGAACTGCAGACAAAAGCCTAAGCCTGCCATCCACTGAGTTCACGTTTCAGATTAATCCAAGACCAAAACAACAACAGCCACATCAGCAGCAACCCGTTCAATACGAGACACTTTACCTTACCTAAACCTAATACAATCATCTAAGAGTAGCAAGGGGGTAAAAAGGACGTCATCTGGGGAGGCGGTAGCCGAGTTTTTAGAGAGGTGGGCAACGGCCCCAGAGAATTTCGCTCAAGCAAACCTTAATGTTTTAACCAGAAGACCCTCCGACATCTCAAAAAAAAAAAAAAAAAAAAAAACAGACCAATACTTCAATCCTGTAGAAGACAGTCCTAGCATGTATTCAGTATGGATGGTGGGTGTTAGCACAGAATTGGTGACATGTGGAGGTGTGTGGCGTTTAGGAGGACTGCTTGGCTCAGGGAACATGCTGTGCATGTTATGCCCAGAGTCAAACATAGACCTGTGCTGTTTTTATCATCTATATATAAAATACATACTAACCATCAATCTGATGTGCCCACCATTATCTGTGATTGCACCCATCCTTCATCCTGAGTCTTGCTGACGTATTTATATTTTTTTCTTTCTTTAGATGATTTAGGATAATTCACCTCTGTGCACATTTTCCAAAAGGAAGTATATAGATTTAACTCCCAAAGTTGCATAAATGGGTCCGAGACGCCATCGTAATGAAATGACTCTGGATCCACATTACTTACAACAGTTTGGTGCCGGAGAGAGACACTCTCATGTGATGACACTAAAGTAATCGGGTGGTTCAACTGTTTAGTTGAACATAAAGTCACTTCTCCCCCCACATTACAGCACAACAGAAATACAATTAAAATACGCGCTGGTAACAACTCACATAGGGGCCTATGACAATTGCCAACACATACATTCCCCCCCAGTCGTCCCCCACAGTACCACACAATTACTCTCCACAAATACACCACGTCACTAACATACCCAACATCATCCTGGGTGGTGATTTCAGCGTCAAGGCGTCGACCTGGCATGTCAACAACCCTGACACAAACATACAGTAGGGCTGGTACTACAAGCACCAGACAGATCATCCTTTCATACTGAACAATCTCCATCAACATACCCATATCCCACACCAAGCCCTCTTCCTCCCATCATCCCCAGACATCACCTTCTCCTCCCTAAACCTCGCCCCCACTACTTCCTGGAGAGTGGTCAAAACCCTTGGATCTGATCACCTCCCAATCACCAACACTACCAAACCAGAATCACCCCAGCTGGCCACAGACACACATACACTAATTATAAATGAGCCAACTGGGAGGCCTTCACAACTGAAACAGAACAACATTTCGAAACACTAAACAACACTAAACAGTACACCCATCACAAACATCAACACCGCTTTGCACACTTTCAATACAATTATAGAAAATGCAGACAAAAGACACATCCCTAAAGGCAACATAAAGAGACACAATCCCAACTTCACACCAGAAATTCAAGGCCTCATCAATCAATGGGACACACTGCGACACTCCCCAACACCCCATACACAAGACTCTGTACAACAAATACAAGAACTCAAAACTCAAATAAACAATATAATATCAGAACAACAAATACTAAACTGGAAAAATTATCTCCAAACACTTGACCAGAGAGTAAACACCAGTAAACTCTACAAAACACTAAACAGCATCACACTCTCCAACAGCAACACTACATAATCACTTGCTGCCATCACAACAACAGACACCATAGCTTCAAACAAACAACAAGCAAACACTCTCATGAATCACTTTTCACATGTCAGCCATCTAAAACCCCATTGCGATGACCGACGTATTATCCGGCGTAAGAGACAGTTCCCCACAAACCCAGACTTTGCACCTTTTATTTACAACCAGATGCAGCACATCATTAGCAACCTTAAGCACTCATCTGCCTGTAGACCATACAGCATAAGCAACATTCACCTTAAACACCTTTGACCACAAGGCATATAAGCACTCACCAACATATCAAAGTACACCTGCTCACAGAACATAATACCCAACATCTGGAAGCATGGCATTATCATCACTATCCCTAAACCCAACAAAGACCCCACGATACCTTCCTCACACTGCCCCATCACACTCCTCTGCACCCCCTCTAAAGTACGAATGGTACTACAACTAATTACATCTCACACCCCTCTCGCCCAATCGCAACATGGCTTTAGGCCACTACACTGCACAACCACTCTTCTTACAGATCTTACACAGAGGGTTTTTG
Organism: Coenobita brevimanus; assembly: GCF_032717465.1. Taxonomy (NCBI): domain Eukaryota; kingdom Metazoa; phylum Arthropoda; class Malacostraca; order Decapoda; family Coenobitidae; genus Coenobita; species Coenobita brevimanus. The sequence goes on along the minus strand of NC_136972.1, from coordinate 7,411,835 downwards.
ATGGCATGAATTCAGCTAGGCCACCACACAGAACACTCCTAGTCACACTAGACATCAGCAAAGCTTTTGATGCCATCCCCCGCCACAACCTCACAAACAAAACAACACAAACATGCACAATAATACAAAAAGATGGTTGGCAACCTACTTAGCAGGCAGATGTGAACAGGCAACATTTGCCAATCAGTCTTCGAACATCAGAAACTTCACAAATGGCGTCCCCCAGGGATCTGTTTTGTCCTCTACACTCTTTAACCTATACATGCACGACATACTCATACCCCACACACCACAGATGCACATAGCTTCCTATGCAGATGATATAACGCTTACATGTACACACTAAAACGCAAACACAGCTGCACACATCCTCCAACCTTACCTCAACACACTACACGAATGGTTCACCACAAACAGGCTCAAAATAGCCCCAGCCAAATCTACAGTGACCCTTTTCACAAACTGGACAGCAGAGCATAATCACATTCCACACCTTACCATAAACAAGCCTCCCCTACCACACACACACACACACACACACACACACACACACACACACACACACACACACAAAATCCTTGGTGTAATATACAATACATCTATGTCATTTAAACAACACATCAAAAACATTAAAAATAAAATAACATCAAGACTCAATGCGTTGAGGTCACTTGCCCATACAACATTCGGACACAACAAAGAAACCACCACCACAGTATGCAAACAATATATACGTTCAGTGATGTATTTTGCAATCCCTGCTTGGGCTCCTAACCTCGCTAAAACACACTACAACGCTCTACAGACCATACAGAACAAGGTCCTAAAAATAATCACAGGCTGCACAGCTACTACACCTATAGACCACCTACATCAAGAAACCAAAGTCAAGGATCACCTACTGTACACATGAGAGGCAACCAGATTCTTGCGGCAGCCTCCACAAACCCTCAACATACATTACACTACATGGCAGCACATCCACACACACCAAGGAACATCAAATCAACACCCAGCACACGATATCATACACAAATACTGTCATCTCTAACTCTTCGCCCTCCTCAGACCAGCTTCCAGAAACATATCCATACTCAAATCACTCACCGCTCCATTCAGTTACTTAGAGACAACACACACCTGCATGCTCGGACTCCTGATGTCCACCCTTCTGAATCCTATCTCCCTCGTGAGGACAGGGTCCATTTGGCCAGGCTGAGATGTGGGTATCATCCAGCCTTCATAAGTTACCAAAAGAGGCTGGATGACTCCGTTGCAGATGACTGTCCAGGATGTAACACAGCACCCCATACTATTAAGCACATTATGGAAGACTGTACTGCACACAATCACCTATGCCAACAACACAGCATACATTCCTTGAGAGCTCTGTGGGAAAGCCCGGTCTCGGCCATGGCCTTCCTTAGGGACTCGGGGCTGTTCGGCCAGACTGCCTAGGGAACAACAACTTCTACTACTACTGTTTAGTTATACTAATGTCCCTCAACTACTTTCGTGACCCCCCAAAGAAGGATGGTGGACCGCGGGTGAAAGACAGTTTAACCTTGCATTCCACCGGGTTCACTTTTCAGATGAACCTTTGGCTATGACAACAACTAGCCTACTTTTTTTTTTTTTTACGTGTCCGACTCTGGGCAAAGGCTTCAGGGCCTATTTCTTGTGGGCAGTGACCTAGTCCAAGGCCCAGTAGTCCTCCCACACCTCCACATGTCACCACTTCGGCGCTAACACCCACCATCCTTATTGAATACATGCTAGGGCTGTCTCATACAGTACTGGTGTTAGCGGGGGTACTTTTACATGTCGGCGGGTCTTTTGGTAGATCAGTAAAGTTTACTTTAATGAAATTCAGATCCTTAAACTGTTCCCTCCCCAGCCTGGATTCGATCCTGGTCCATTAGGACTGTAGGCCGGCTCTCTACCGATTCAGCCACCGCCTCGCCCAAAACTAACGCTTTAAAAAAAATATCTGTAACTGTTGGACTTGAACTTCTGTAGGTTGAAGTTTTGGGGGGAACTAATCTGGGTGAGCGAGTTGCAAAGAAACTCACTACAATATCTTTAAATGTTCGGTATTCATCGTATCTCTTCCCATATCCATATTCATGTCTGGTACCGTATCTTTTCCAGCCACCACCCGCTGTGATTTTCCCATTTCTCTGCCCCGCCACAGCTGACTCCTGCACTCGGCCCATTTTGTGTGCCGGTTCCACACTTGGTTTATTCCACCCAAATAAGGTACTCAGTCTAGCTTCACCACTCTTTTAATATCACACAAATATCTAGCTAATATTCATATTTGAGTAAACCTCTCGTGATGGGGACAGTTCTAGTATTCTACTGCAGCAAAAGGCAGACCGTTTTATTCAGGGTATGTCCTTTCATATGTTTGCACCATGTCGGCACATATCACTGACATACACTAATTCCAGCACACACAAATACAGCCATCACAATCCTTCCATTTTCTCATGCATCACTTTTAGTGGAGACACTCCTTCCCCATTCACAGTTTGACAGAATGGGTAAAGGTTAATTCTGGTTAACACCCTCCCTCCGACGAGGTTTGGCCCGGCAGTGGACATCATACACATTGTTTCAGTTACAGTTTACACTTAAGCAACAGTGTCAGGAATACTGCTGGTTTTCATTGCTGAATTTCTTGGTTCATTTAGTACAATTGTACCGATCTATCTATCCCTGTGTAGAGAGAGAGAGAGAGAGAGAGAGAGAGAGAGAGAGAGAGAGAGAGACCAAGAAAACGTCACCAAACTATAGAAGGTTACGAAGATCTTGAATTATACCATACATCACTATCCCGTGAGTCCAAAAATGTACTCTTATACACTAACACAGACTTAGGCTCGTACACATCAAAGAATATGATTTTTTTTTTTTTTTACAATGACGCCTGTTAAAATCAGGACACAACAGTAAAATCCGACTGCACAATAACAACGTTTTTGAAACCTTGTCAGAACTCGAGATAGACACAGCACATCACCACAACACATAGCCACGTTTTACCTCCATTTAGCAACTGCTAGTCCTTTGGGAGGAATGAAGGAGTAATTGGAGCAGGGTGGAAAGGCACACACTGACTCCTAATTTAATTACAATTTTTCATTAACTCGTGTTTCATTCATGTCGTATTTTGGTCATCATTATCATCATGACTTCTTCGACCTGGTTATGCGAAGACTCCTCAGTTCCCTCCCTTTTCCACATAAGGAAAATGTTGCACTGTAAAGAAAACGAGTAACTTCTATCTACAGTCCACCGGGTTTACGTTCAGATTAGGCTGCAACAACATCATCATCAGCAACAACGAGGAAGCAGTAAAGAAGAGATCCTATAGAACTTACGGAGCTAGCGTTAATACTATGATGTCGACTTGAACTTATCTGCCTATATTTTGCATGCACGACACTCACAGGTGACTTCCACCATCTCATACACAATTCCCCCTCTCCCCCCCCCTCTCTCTCTCTCTCTCTCTCTCTCTCTCTCTCATCTTCCTTCGCCGCCATCATACCCTCAAGATCAAAGCAGTGAAATTTTCCCAATGGATGCGGATGAAGGTGATATTGAGGAAGATGAATTCGAGAGGGGGTCGAGAATTCTGATCTAATATGAAACGTACAGACAGCTGAGACTTGAGAGACTCAAAGTGTTTCTCTCTCTCTTTTTCTCTCTCTCTCTCTCTCTCTCTCTCTCTCTCTCTCTCTCTCTCTCTCAAAAAAATGGCAAACATGATGGTTATGTAGGAGCAGACTGTAGCACCAGTCGAACAGGGCAGTACTCCCAAAGTGGATGGAAAGCTGATGACAGGGAGAGCTGGAGCTCCCGTTTCATCAGCCCTCGGGACTAGGTCCCAACCATCCCCCTTTGCTGAACTCTTTCAGTGTCTCAGTAACACAGAGAGTAGGCCAGATTGCTCTCCAATACAAGTTTCTCTATCAACACCAAACTACATGCAAAGTACACACCACACTTCCTTTTCCCAAATTAAGAAAAAAAAATCATGGCAGCAAAACACGTGGCCTCGGAGTCCCAAGGGTGGGGGAGCATTAATGCCCCCCACCTACCGCCCCTCTCCCGGTGACGACTTGAGCTGCCTGGAACCACTGCCTCACTCTGTTCGTCTTCATTTATGCAACATATAACTTTTGTTCTGTTGAGCACCACCTCTCCTTCTCTAAACCTCACATTCTTTTTCTAAATGAGACTCAGCTCTCTGAGGCAACTGACAGCAGACCCTTTTCTGTATCCTCCTACTTTTTCTATACTCATTTCAAAGCCAAAGGTGGTTGTTGTGTATATATACGCAACAACTTATCTTGCTGTCGTGTTCCTGAACTCGATTCTTCCGAATTCTCCACACTGTGGCTTCGGCTTTCCTGTCATTCTCTGATTAAATATATCTGCACTGTTTACTTATCTCCTAATTCTATTGACTATCAAAAATTCTTTGACTATCTTACTTCTATGATGGAACGCATTCTATCCATTTCTCCTTTCTCTGAAATCTCCATTCTAGGAGATTTCAATGTTCACCACCATCTTTGGCTCTCCTCTTCTTTCACTGATCCACCTGGTGAACAAGCCTACACCTTTTCTATCCTTAATGACCTAGAGCAACTTGTATAGCACCCTTCCCGTATCCCTGACTGCTTTGGAGAGAGCTCCAACATACTTAACCTCTTCCTTACAACTAATCCTTCTGCTTACACTGTTAATCTTTTCTCTCCATTGGGCTCCTCCGATCACAATCTTATCACCTTAACCTGTCCCATCACTCCTGTACAACCTGCGGATCCCTCCAAAGAAATGTCGTCTGTGGCACTTTGGAGCTGTGGATTGGGAGGCCCTCATGCAGTACTTCTTTGATTTTCCCTGGAGTGATTATTGCTTCAATGGCCGGGAGCCATCTGGGAGTGCCTTGTGCATTAAGGTTATTCTCTCGGGCATGGAAGATTACATTCCTTTCTCATATCCTGTGACTAACGCAAGAAAGCCTTGGTTTAATCACGCTTGTTCTAATGCTGTCCGCAACAAGGAGAGGGCCTATTAAAGGTACTGGAGCCAACCCATCCCTGAATCACATCATCTTTACGTTTCTGCCCAGAATCGTGCTAAGTCTGTTCCTCACTCTGCTAAAAATAATTTCATCCATACTAAATGCTCTCAACTCCCTAACTCGAATTCTTCCCACTCCTTCTGGCATCTTGCTAAAAACCTTTCTAACAACTTTTACCTCATCATCCTTCCCTCCTCTTTTCTGCTCTGATGGTTCTATAGCCATTTCTTCTACTGATACTGCAGCCCTTCTCTCAGACTTTCTCCTCCAATTCCACCTTAGACGATCCCGGTGCTGTTCCTCCATCACTTCCCCCCTCTGACTTCCTCATGGCTGACATTAAGATTTCTTCAGCTGATTTATTTTCTGCTATCACATGCCTCAGTACTAATAAGGCATATGTTCCTGATGGAGTCCCTCCTGTTATTCTCAAGAACTGTGCTTCTGTGTTTACACCCTGCCTAGGCAAACTCTTTCGCCTTTGTCTAATAACTTGTACATTTCCTTCTTGCTGGAAGTTTGCTCTCATTCAGCCAGTCCCAACGAAGGGTGACCATTCCTAACCCTCTAACTATCGTCCAATTGCTTTAACATCCTGTATCTCAAAAGTTTTCGAGTCAATTCTTAATAGAAAAATTTTAAAGCATCTTTCCTATTACAGCCTTCCTTCTGATCGTCAGTATGGGTTCTGTCAGGGATGCTTCACTGGCGATCTTCTCACCTACCTTTCAGACTCCTGGTCATCCTCCTTTCGGGACTTTGGCGAAAGCTTTGCCATTGCACTTGACATCTCAAAGGCTTTCGATCGTGTCTGGCATAAATATTTAATTTCCAAACTGCCCTCGTAGGGTTTCAATCCTTCTATCTGTGCCTTCATCTCTAGCTTCCTTTCTGGTCGTTCTATAGCCGCTGTTGTAGACGGCTATCGTTCTTCTCCTAGATCTATCAACAGTGGTGTTCCTCAGGGCTCTGTCCTATCACCGACTCTCTTCTTTTAATTCTTCAATGACCTTCTAAGCTGTACACCTATAGTAACCCTATCCATTCATACGGGGATGACTCCACCCTTCACCTTTCCATTCGGTTCCCGCAACGTCCATCTCAGCAGTTACTTCAACAAACAAGGGATGAGGCTATGGCACACCTAATGTCTGACTTGGCTCGTATTTCTGACTGGGGTAAAAACAGTCTTGTTGTTTTTAATGCATCGAAGACTCAGTTTTAACACTTATAAACCTGACAAAATATTCCACAGGTATACCCACTAATGTTTGATATCATTCAGCTTAATCCAGCATCATCCTTGAACATGACTGGGGTTTCATTTACTCGGGACTTATCTTGGTGAGATCATAATACATCTCTTGTAAAATCTGCATCCAAGGGATTAGTTGTGCTAAGCCGACTCCATTCCTTCTTTACCCCTGCACAGTTGTTGACTCTATACAGGGGTTTTATCTGTCCCTGTGTGGAGTACAACTCTCATGTGTGGGGAGGCTCCCCACATACAGCTCTTCTCAATAGGGTTGAGTCAAAGGCTTTTCGTCTCATTAATTCTCCCCCTCTTTCTGGCTCCCTTCAACCTCTGTATCTTTGCCACACTGTTGCATCTTGATCTCTCTTCTATCGCTACTTCAATGGTCACTGCTTCTCTGAACTGTCTGCATGCATTCCTCCATCTCCACGACGGGCTCGTAGCACCCGTCTAGCTGCAAACTCTCATCCCTTTTCTGTCCAACTCTCTAATGCAAGAGTTAACCGTTACTCACAGTTCTTCATTTATGCAACAGGTCAGCTCTGGAACTGTCTCCCTCTCTCTGTATTTCTTGCGTCCTATGATCTCCAGTCTTTCAACCGCAGTGTGCCCAGGCATCTCGAAATGATCAGATCTTGAATTTAGCTCTCTCTTGTATTTTGTGTTTCTCTTGGAAGGAGCAAGTTTTCGGACTCCTGGCCCTTGGTTCCTTCTACCTCATAAAAAAAAAAAAAAAAAAAAAAAAAAAAATGTGACCTAAGACTAACATTAAAATAAACGATGAAATGAGATATTCTGATTCAAATTCATGAAGAAAAGTGAGAGTTTCGAGGCATAATTATACTGTATATGCTTTATTCTTTTTTATTTTATTTTAACGACTGGATTAAACTGGACAATTTTGTTGCTAGATAAGTTTAGAGTACCTGCAGCAGCTGCAATGGTCGGAGTAGTAGTAGCAGTAGTAGTAACGGTAGTAATATTTAATGGTTTAACTGAACAGCAACCCAAATCAAGCTGATATTGCACTCCGCCTGTAGTCCACCATCCTCCACTTCGGGGATAGAGAAGTGGGCATTTGTATAGCCAGACAGTTGAACCGGTGATACTACAAGAAGGCAGCCCATTTCTTTTGGTCTTTGAATTGATAAGATAAAACAAGAAAGAAAAGAATAACAAAATTGCCAGAACATTAATCAGGAGGGACGTTGCAGAAAGTTGAAACAGTGAGATGATGTTCATAATAGAAGTTTTTAAAATATATATATATATATATATATATATATATATATATATATATATATATATATATATATATATATATATATATATATATATATATATATATATATATATATATACACACACAGTGTGGAGACAGAGAGAGACTGCTGTCCCGGTATTAACTGTTTCACTCATTAGATCAAAATAGAAAATATGCCAGTGGGCGAGCTGGAAGTAACGTGGGACAAAAATAAAATGAACATATATTTGAGGTCAAAGAAACCCCTTAAGGAAGGTTGTCGGGTAGAAAGGTCCCAGTTTCTGCTCGTTTTCTTTTACACGATTAACACCGAATGAATAAGCCAAGAGATTAGTTCAGAATGACATGACGGAAATCATACAATGAGATATTCGAGGTCAGAGAAATCCAAGAAGAAAAATGGTAATGTCAAGACAGAGAGAAAGAAATTGGTCTCAGTTTCTGCTTCATTTCACTGTGTTAGCTCAAAAAAAAGAGAACATATGCCACTGGAAACGTTAGGAATGACGTGGGACAAGATGATACAGAAAAACATTCGAGGTTACAGAAATGTCTGGAAAAAGATGGCAGCAGGGAGACAAAGACAAATTGTTCTAACACGCCTTCGGGCCTGTCTCACTCACAAGATAAAAACCAGAAAAAGCTACTGTGATATGAGCTCAAACTGACGTGAGAGAAAGATGAAATAGTGAGGCTGTCGAGCTCACAGAAATCCTTGAAGAGAGATGGTAGCGTGGAGACAGAGACAGAGTGCTCAATTCTGCCTCTTGCTCTGCCTGCCCTCCACTGCCTGAGCTGTAGCAAAGATGAATGGGAGAGGAGGTAGAAGGATTCAGGTCCACCAAGAAATATTTAAGTTTATGTGCGGAAAGAAAACTAGACTGCTTCTCTCTCTCTCTCTCTCTCTCTCTCTCTCACTCTCTCTCTCTCTCTCTGGGAACCAAGGATCAGAATGCCATCTCTCCAACTCACACCTCGCTCACTTATATACCTCTTCGTCCCTCCATCTTATTCTAGGTCTCCGCTCCCCCTTCCCCCTTCCACCTCAGTCACATACACTCTCCTAGTCAGTCTCTGTATACATCTCCACTTCGTCTCTGAATCTAATCCTCAGTCTCCCCCTCCCCCTCTCTCCTTTATCTCAATCTCATACACTCTCGTTGCCAGTCTCTATATGCATCTACACTCCATCCCTCCATCTTATTCTAGGTCTCCCCCTCCTCCTCCTCTCGCCACCTCAGTCATACACACTCTCGAGTCAGTCTCTGTATACATACATATCCACTCCAATCCTTCGTCTCATCTCCAGTCTCATTGTCCACCTCAACCACATACGCACTTCGAGTCAGTCTCCATATACATATAAACTCCATCCCTGCATCTCATCCTTATCCTTCCTCTCCACCTCAGTCACATACGCTCTGCTAATCAGTCTCTCATTCTCCATTCTCTCCACACATTTGTTGAATACTGATCCTTCTCAAATGGCAACAGTATCCAGTAAATTTTTTCCGCTCCGTCGAGTGAAAATGCTTTGGCGTTGTGTTTTGCAGCAGTTAATTTGCCAGTTTGTGCTGAATATCATTATCTCGGGAATACGGTACTGGAAAAATCACTTAATGACGGACGCCTTCATGTGTTGGCACGAATAGGACTGAGCTGCTCCACTGCCTGATTATACAAAAGTCCCTCAACTCTCTTCCTGTCCCTCTGAAGGAGGATGGTAGGCTGCAGGAGTAACTTCAGCCTGCAGTTCACTGAGTTTACATTGGGTCAGGGGTCCTCAACTCCCTCCCTATTCCACAAAAGGAGGATGGTGGATGGCAGGAGATTGGTAACTTCAGTCCACTGGATTCACGTCCAGATGAGACTGAGGTTTTAACTACTACAGGTTAACTTACAAGTCAGTTTTAACTCTGATTGAGGGGATGATCTCCAAGTATATAAATTACCAAGGTGTTAGTAGGAATTAAAAAAAAAAAACTTTCGTAATTCTGAACTGTAATATTGACAGACCGACAAATGAGGAAGTGAAGGAGCGTTGTGGTCTGGATGTAGATGTGATAGAAAACGTTAGGAGAAACACACTGAGGTGCTTTGGCCATGTGGAGAGGATGGAGACCGAGAGACTGACGAGGAGAATGTATGTGAATGCTGTGGAGTGGGGGTGAGGGAGGGGGAGGCCACGGATGAGATGAAGGGATGGAGTGGAGAGGTATACGAGAGAGAGGTGTGGTCTGGGAGCAGGGCAGTGAAATGGCGGGGGACAGGGCAACATGGAGGAGATTTGTTTGTGGGCACCCCTTACGGGATTAAGACGTCTGGCAATGGATAAATAGAATATTGATAAAGATAAGTTTTAACGTTACTAGGGAGGTAAGCTTCTCTCAACCAATAAATAGAAAAATAGGTTAATAAAAGAAATTAACGTTTCATTATAACCAAAATATATTAACAGATTCTCATGTCAAAGTCAAAGGCTTAAACAGTATGTTCCATCCACTCATACGATTAAATGATATGGTTTCGGAATATCCAGTTTTACAAATTAAATGATAAAGAAGAAATTATATTTACTCATTTGTGTCACCTACATAATAATAAGAAATATGGTTTCTTTGTCTGTCTGTCTGCCTGCCTGTCCGTTTCTCTGTCTGCCTGTCGGTCTGTCATGAAATACCAATTAGATATAGATATTTTCATTTCTACCAATATTTTATCATGCATAAAAAATTGGGTCTAGATTTAGTGAACTATATAAACCTGGAGGATGCATACACCATTTGAGTGTAAATACCGATTTGTAAATTCATCCCTCCATTTTCATCTCTCTCTCTCTCTCTCTCTCTCTCTCTCTCTCTCTCATCTGAGGGAGAACATGTCAAAAGCAACTAATCTGGCCAAGAGCTCCAACACACACACACACACACACACACACACACACACACACACGTACTTGCTTGTCTAACACCCTCAAGCTCCTATAACTCACTCTCAACCGTACAAAATCGTCTTACCCTGTGATATCACTATTACCTTCTGGATGCCTTTCATGAATAGAGATAAAACTGCCTGGGGGTGTTTTATTCCCAGCCTACCCCTTACTGGATGCATCGTCAAGCGGTTGTGAAGATTCCAATGAGTGTTGTGTTGTGTTACATATGAACTATCAATGCCAAAACCTTTTCAGGGTAATGCCAGAATTCATTATTTTATTTCTTTACGTCAACCAATTAAATCAGTTTTGTAAATGTCACTATAACGTTAATGTACAATCCATCCACGAAATTCTTATATTATATAAATTAGATATACAGAAAATATGGAAACCTCATAACGTGCATGATATTTGCAAGAAGCTTAAATAAACGAATATTACCTAAACTCTGCTGTTGATGCGTACTGCGTTTTGGAAGGTAATATACAATGAAATTTTTTCCCCAATAACAGTAGTATAACAGCCAGACAAGCAGCAACTGCACAATAATCTTTATTATCATGAACCACGGTAGTGGTTCATAACAGGGATCGCCCAGGAATTAGCTGAAAACCCTAACTGAAGTCACCTAAAAATCATCTTAGAAAGCAAACTCATTCTTCAAACAACATCCAGAGGGTTCCTTTTCAGTAGCTTAGGTGAGCCAAGCATTGATGTGGAAAAGAAGTGTCATAAGAAAGCTTGGTACATTCGAAATTTGCCATTTATAAGAAAGTTCGGTACATTCGAAATTTGCTATAAGAAAGTTTGGTACATTCGAAATTTGCCAGTTTGCTCATACAGTATCATTATTATTCATATTATTGTTTCACAGGTCTTCATGAAAATCTGTTCTGTATTATGGGATAAAAACTAGCCAGTTTTACTTAACAGGTCACTGTGCATGTCCATGACGTATATTAAAACACGTAATCGAAAGATAATCATCCACCTTCCAGATACATAGAGAATCCTCTACTCCACTTCAAGCACGTGAGAAGCTGTTCAACTATTGTTCCGTCAGGAATCACTAGCGTATCACTAGCAGCGTGACTAAATAATTTTATATTGCACTACGTTATTACTAAGTGAAAAACTGTAGCAAGTAGATTACTTACGCAGGCAATGAAGCACCATTGTGGGAAAGGGTCTTTGCGTAATTAACACGCACCAGTGCGATTTTTTTATTTAGGTGTTTTTATTTCATCTCTGGTGTCCCAGCAGGCTTGTGTGTAGACGTCACATGAGACAACTGAAAAGCCCGGGTTTGTGCTTTGCCCTCTAAGTAGAAGTGACCACGTTGTGATATCATGACCATTTCTTAAAGCAAATTAACGCCAAACTTGGATCAGTTTTTCAAAGTTATTGTAATTCATCGTGACAGTAACCATCCCACGAGTCAACTGCAATAGTATAGTACAATTTCCTAAAATTGTGCTTGAATGAGGCATTTTGGGAGAAAAGCAAACAACATACTTTTTCTTACGGATTTTGGGATGGTGAAGACGACTAGGGATGTTGCTAAGCGATATTTTGCCATTTATGTGGTCAAAGTTGAGGTCAAAGGTTATTTGTTGCATTGTGGTTTTTCTCATTTTTAGGATTTGGCAACTCAAAAATCAATATAACTCCCTTAATAACGCAGGTAGAGAACTCAGCTGTGGCTCATATTGTAGCTTAAGATCTTCTCAATGAGATGCCCTGACCACTTGTTGATCTTATTCCATAACATGAGTATTTGGAGTGAAAAAGTCGGTGCCACCCAGGAACCTTATATTTGGTCACTTTTTTCATTAGGCCCCCAATAAATAAATAACCTGATGAGATGTGCTTTAGTCTTAGACTCATTTGAAAGATTAATGTTATGGGAAGTTTTTGAAAAAAAAAAAAAATGGACTGATGATATCCCATATAGGGACTGAGATACAGAGGGTCAAACTTAGGCCCTTTTCCAGACTTCCATAAAATAGACTGAAAATTGCTTCTGATAATGCACTTTTTCCACTGGTAACTGTTCTTAGAGGGCTTGGAGCAAACAGGGAGGTTTTCTAAACGAGTGTGGGATCCAAGAAGCCAGTAACGGGGCAAATAATTAATTATATCATCATAAAAGGCCATATTTGAGGTCAAAGGTCATTTAGTTTTACTAAACATCAAGAGATGTAACTAGTCAGTTCCTTCAAATCTGTAACATACAGATTAATTTATGTACAAATTAATGTACATCAGAAATTCAGGAATCGCTCTTAACCCTCCTCAGGTAGAGGTCGGTCCGTGTTGCATAGAAGGTAGACTTGGGTCTCTCAGACCCATAGATATAAAAATTTGAGAAAAATGTTTATGTTTCGTTTATTCCAATACTAAAAACAGAGTAACATATTTAATGTTTCCGTAACACAAGCACGGAAAAAAAATGAACTGTTCTTTTTATATTTGTAACAAATTTTTGAAATTAAAAAACTGTAGAGAAAACAGTAAAATATTAAAAAAAAAAAAAAATCTGAATGGTTGCTTGAGTGGTTCCATAGCAAGGTATGGGATGGTGCTTCATGATGTGAAGACGGGATGCCAGACTCTGCAATTTTATCTGCAATTAGGGAGAACAAAACCCCCAGACACCTCAGGTAGACATGGGTCTCACAGACCCGTAACATATAAAACCACCCTTATACTGGGGAAACGGAGAGAGAGCTTCAAGTAACTCCCTCACCCCTTGCATGGATACACAAAGTTAGGAAGCTATTGAGAAGAACAGGGCTCCCGGGTATTTAGAAGTTAGTGAACTAGACAATGGGATGGGGGAGGGTCCCGTAGTTCCACCTCTACCTAAGCAGGGTAAAAGGCAGAGGATCTGGGACAGGCACTGTTAGATGACTTTGTTAAGAAACGACTTATTGACAAGGATGTGAGCTTGAGAGATGAAATGCATAAATCAAAGTTAATAACTTTTGCTTAATTGTACGATGTCTGAGCGGATAGAGGAAAGGGGAAGACAACGGTGATCAAAGCAGATAGACAGATTTCCCAGCAACTGATAACGACATACCAGGCAGGGAGACCACTTGATCGGGACGATGATCTGAGCCACGAACTGACGGGAGTTCCCATCAGTACTGCTGAAGCTGATGGTTCACTGAGGTCCAGAACGAAGTCGGTATGTCCTTACCAAGGATGTGAAATGCCCAGCTAATCTTGAACTACTGGATGGTGAGAGCACATGTCTTGTCATTGACGGCCAGGTCAGTGTTGTGTCCTTTGGGAAACCAAGCGGGGCAAAGACACTTGCGGATTATGCTGATAGGTTTGTTGACCACATTCTAAAAATCGGCAAACGATTCGACCGCACTGATGTTACATTTGACCAATACAGGGACACTGGCACGTCAGTCAGAGAGGGAACTAGAGAAAGACGAAACAAAATCTCACGTCCCATTCTATGTCTGATAGAAAACCGAGAGGTTCCACTGCCATTCAAGTGGACTGATTTCCTGGCATTGTCAGACAAGATGGATCTGTCTACCTTTCTGTCCGATGAACTGATTTTATTAGCTCCACCAGAGAAGGTCATGGTTGTTGCTGGTGGATTGGGGTTACAGGTTAAGACAGATGACCCTCAGATGGATACTGAAAAGTTGAGGTCTGACCATGAGGAGGCAGATACGAGTATGATTCTACACCTCATCAGTACCCCTGCTAGGCATATCGATGTGTTCGCACACATGACACTGACGTTGTTGTTCTTCTGTTGGTGATTAATCACAGAATGAAGTGCGAAACCCTCTGATTGAAAGCTGGAACTTCAAAAAAAAAAAAAAACAAGCACATCCCCATTCACGAGGTTCATAAATCACTAGCATTTGAACAACAAACACTTGAGGAACTTCTTGCCTACCACGCAATAACTGTGTGTGACACTGTCCTACTTCATGGGTCATTATAAGAGGTCAGCTTGGACTGTGTTCCTGGAGAAGCAGAACCTGCTGCGGGAGCTGGGGAATACTCTGGCACCATCTCAGATGAATGGCTTCGTAAGGCAAAACAGTTCACCTGTAAAGTCTCAGATGACACTTGTGATAGGGGTCGTGTGTACCAGTTCTCCAAGCTGAAATCGCCAGAGTTGTTACCTCCTACTAGTGATGCTGCAATGTTTCACATTCAAAGGGTCAACATTCAGTGCTTCATCTGGCGACAAACGCATGTTCCCACCCCCACACTGTCATTGCCAACTACCAGTGGCTGGGAGAATATTGATGGAAAACTGAGGCCAGTCCTAACTACAGTATCTCTTATTCCGAAAGCATGCAAAACATCATGTTTTGTGGATGCATCAAGGGCTGCAACATTCATAATTGTTCATGCAAAAGGGCAAATCTTCCTTGCACAGCTGCTTGCAGATGTAATGAGGGTGAGATACACTGCAGACATTATATAAATTTGCGGTCATAAAGTAATGCTGTTGATATGTAACAAATTATTAGAAGGCTAGCCTGTTCTCAGTTGATGAAAATAAAGAAATTAAACTTTTGTAAGAACAGCACTGTGTCCGTGGAAGTTTAATAATTCTTGTCACTGCCTCCGGCCAGGGATCAGGTCTGCCTGTTGGACTGTTGACCATCAGTTGTTACTTGTGTTTTCCTGTGTATATGTTACTTTTCACAGTGTATATTTGTTACTTTGTATTCCATGTCAACACCTGGCTCTTCTCATTCTTCGAGCATACAATACCCGTGCCAATCGACATGGTTCATATGCATGGCCTGCGCACTGTCTAGTTCTATGCAGTTGTTTTGTTCAATACATGTTGGAAAAAAAAAAAAATGTCATGGGGCCAAAATAAATAAATATAAATAAGTAGATTATAGACACTAATATATAAATATTAATAAATAAATAAATAGATATATAGGATATGCTACCAATTGGAGTACTTACTTTACTAGACACATTTGCTGGTCGATTTCCGCGAAGCTTGGAGAAGGCCCCAAGTGTGACCCTCTGTATCTCAGTCCCTATATGGGATATCTTCAGTCCATTTTTTTTTTTTTTTCAAAAACTATCCACACCATTAATTTTCCAGATAAGTCTAGGACGAAGGCAGCATCTCATCAGGTTATTTATTTATTGGGAGTCAAATGATAAAGGGACCAATTTTAGGGTTCCATGGGGTTACGTGACTTTTTCATCCCAAGAACCCATGTTATGGAATAAAATCAACAAGTGGTCATGGTATCTTATAGAGAAGATCCTAAGTACAAATTGAGCCACAGGTGACTTCTCTACCTGCATTATTGAGGGAGTTATGTCAATTTTTGAGGTGCCAAATCCTAAAAATGAGGAAAACCACAATGCACCAAATAGCCTTTGACCTCAATTTTGACCACTTAAATGGCAAAATATCGTTTAGCAACACCCCTAGTTGTATTCACCATCCCAAAATCCATAAGAAAAGGTATGTTGCTTGCTTTTCCCCAAAAATGCCTCATTCAGCTTAAATAGCCACCTTTTCTGAAAATTGTACAAGTCTACAAGGGGAAGCAGAGGAGGGGGCAGAGGAAGAGATGGAGGAGGGAGATCAGGAAGAGGCAGATGAAGATGACAAAGAGGGAATGGGGGAGGCACAAGAAGTGCCCCTTATGTCATTTATTAATTTAACTAAAGGATTAATGTTGCATTTTCAATTTCACACACACACACAAAGAATACCCACTATTATGCAAAATAGTCGTGCAAAGCACACAATAGCAGATTTTGATTCTGTCTTGTAATCAGTTTAAATATAGAGCATTTCAAATTTTTCTCAGTGCAACTTCTTAAAAATTCCCCTTGTTTAATCAGTTTGCAAAATATAAAGATTCTGAAATAATGTCCACTGTAAGAGGCCTTACAACTATTGTAAACAAAATGAAGACGAGAATTTAAAACATCATCCAACAATCAGTGTGTGAAAAGCTACAACACGACAGCAATGAAAATTATTAGAAAATGTCAAGTGTTTAGTGTCATAACATAAAATCTTTAATGGTAATTGAAACGCAGGAACTTTTATTGTTTAATCCATAAATGGATTATAAAAAAGTAAGCAAACTAGGTAAATTAAACATTAATAATTTAAAAATGGGGAATAGGGATCACTAAAAGAAGTAAACAAACAAGGAAGGATTGCTGGAGAGCATGCAAAACCAGCAAGGATTCAAGTAACGTTGACAGTATAAACCCACAAATCACTATTTTGACTCTTTACAAAGTGTTAATACCAGAGTGAAAAGGGAGTTGTGGGTTAACACTGTCAATGTTACTTGAATCCTTACTGGTTTTGCATGCTCTCCAGCAATCCTTCCTTGTTTGCTTACTTTTTTTTAGCCATCCCTATTCCCCATTTTTTAATTACTAATTTTTTATTTATCTAGTAAGTTAATGTGAAACTAGATATTTTTATTTAAACAATGTATGAAAACTGCAACTACACTCTAATATTTTTATACTCTGTCGTCTTTGCTGTGCAATATTGAATTACTGTGTGACACATTACAGATTACTCATAACTTTTAACATCTTTATGCATAGTTTTAACAAGACTTCACATGCATGCATATCCAGACACAAAAACACGCACATGCACTCACATACATACATACATACATATATTTATGTATGAAAAGCATAATCAGGACTATTAGGAGATGCCTTTGTATTTTTGTGTTTAACTTTTTTCTCTCCTCCAGACTTCACATAGTTCATGAAATACTTTCCAAAATGGAGGGGTTAGAGGAACAGAGGAATTATATAGTCTTACTCCACTTCTTCGAATAGTAACAGAAAAATACAATGTCCTATGCTGCTCTTATGCAACAGATACACAGATAGACTACACTGAGACAGAGACAAATAGGTAGACAGAAACAGAGAAATACCTGTACACACAGACAAACATAAAGACAAACAAGGAGATAAGCTCATCATACACATGATAAAATATTTCCTTGCCTCAGCATTCCCCTTCCCCTTCACCCTTCTCATTGACAAACAAAAGGGAAATCCCTCGACTAATCCACCCACTTAGTTTAGCGGTACTCTGTTTCATTACGGTAGCTTCACACTGAAGTGGCAAGCCAAAGTTACTTTGCAGCATTTTCCATGTGAACCAGGAAATTATTTACAAACACTGGGTGTACTACCCCTATAACCAACCAACTTAAGTGTTCCCCTATGTGAAAGCAAGTGGGTTGGAGAGGGGTTAGTGCCCCTCCCCGAGAAAACGCAGCTGCAACTCAATAATACAAACAAGAAAGCCTCGGACCAGGGCTAACCAACAGGGGACCCACAAAGGACCGAACAAAGGACGTGGTACGGATTGTGACATGGAATGTAAGGGGTGCGAATGATGAGGTGCAAGAGAGAGAGAGAGAGAGAGAGAGATTGTCTAGGTGCTCGAAAATGCAAAAGTGGACATATGCAGATTAACTGAGACTAAATGGTGAGGTTGGAGAGTGAGAGAGTGGGAGTATGGAATGAGTATATGCACGGGAGTAGAAGAATATGAGAGGGCAAGAGAAGGAGTCTGTATTGTGTACTTTCTAGAGATGTGAGGAAAATAAAAGGGTATGGATCAGTTAGCTCAAGGATTGTGTGGGTGAGATTGAAAGTAGGACTACAGATGTGGGCGACTTTGTGTGTGTGTGTGTGTGTGTGTGTGTGTGTGTGTGTGTGTGTGTGTATGTTGGCGCGCGCTCACCAACACAAGATAATGCAAGTCGAGAGAAAGAGTACTGGGCAAATGTGGAAGCGTGCATGGAAAACGGCTGAAAGGAATGCTAGAATGTTTTTTATTGGAGATAAGTGAATGGTTCAGGCAAGTAGGGAATATACAGAAGGCAGATGGAGTAGTTGGTGAATGGGGTAAAGTGCCTAGAAGAAATAGATGAGAATGGCAGTGCTCTAGTGGACATTTGTGTGGGAAGGGGGTTGGTGATAGCCAATACCCTTTTTAGAACCAAAATAATCCACAGGTATATGTGGCGAGTGATCAAAAGGGTGGGTGGTGAAATGAATGAATGGAAGACAACAACTGATTATGAGTGTATGGATGACAGAATGAGGTGTGTAATGGATGAAAGAGCATTCAAAGGTTGGGGGAGTGGAGTTTCTGACCACCATGTGGTGGTGATGAAAGTCAAGGTTCAAATGCAATGGAGGAGTAGAAGGCGGTAAGGACAGGAAGAAATAGTCCATACAAGGAGGGTAGATAGGTTGTAGCAGAATAGAAAAAAGGCAGAATATAAGAGAGAAGTGGTGAAGTGATTAGAAAAACATGATTTGAAACAGATGGGGGTGGTGCAAGGTGTGTTGAAGATATTCACAGAAGAAACCTGTGCAGCATATGAGGTGGTGTGTGGGGTGAAAAGAAGAAAGAGGGTGAAAGGAACAGCATGGTGGAATGAAGAGGTGAGACAAGCTGTGCCACAAAAAAAGAAAGCATACAGTGAGTGGAGGGGAAGCATGGGGCGTGAAGGAAGTTGAGAGACGGAAGAGAGAATTATACGTAGAGGGGAAGAGGGGAAAAAAAAATTTTAAGAAAGAATAAGAAGAGACTGCACGAGGAATTTGGAAGAAATTTGAGTATAAAGTGAAGGGAATGTAAGAAAATGTTCTGGAAAGAGATACAGCGAGTAAGACGGAGTGATAAAGTAATTAGTCGGGGCGTGAAAGATGAAAATGGTTGATTGCTAGTGGAGAAGAGAGAAAAGGTGAGCAGATGGAGAGAACACATTCAAAACCTGTCAGACATAGAGAATGAAAGTGATGCGAGGATAAGTGACTGGGAAATGGCTGGGAGAAAGAGGGAGGTGAGATGAGATGAAGAAGTCAGTAGGATGGAAGTAATGGAAGCAATGAAGAAAGTCGAACTGGGGAAAGCCCAAGTAATTTATGGAGTGTATGGTGAAATGATGAAGCATGGGGGAGTAGTATAATGGATATGAAAGATATGCAGACTGGCTTCGGAGGAATATAGAGTCTCGGAGGATTGGAAGTCAGGTATAATTATCCCCCTATACAAAAGAAAAGGGG